>NW_016803882.1:882582-895277 GCF_001698545.2 Rhinopithecus bieti | reverse complement strand
TTTTTTTAAAAAAAAAAAAACCCATTTTCCCAAAGGGGAATGTTCATGCAGAAGTTCTGTCTCCCTAAACAATAATTTTATGTGGTAGTCATACCTTAGTCTTTTGGTAAATGTTTTCAAAAAGTAATTTAGAAATGATCTGGAAGCCTCTGCCAAAAAATAGCTTTTTTAAAACATAATTAAATCTCCAAGCCTCCCAACCCATCAGAGATTGCATGGTTACACTTAGTTAAGCTTCATAACCTGAAAACCCTGGTTTTATGTCTTATGTGTTTAATGATTTTCGCCATTTAAAACCGCAGTTACTTTTCACCAACCAATAGGAACCAATTTAAAACAAACCCTTATTAAAACTTTAAAATATGATTTAGGGGATAGTTGCAAGGGTATTGCGATTAGAACTATCCTCTCTTCATCAGTGAAACAGTGGAAATTTTAACTGATAGAAGAAACACAGCTTTACTTTATGTATGTTCCACTAAATCCTTACTCCATTTCTCCTTAGTAGAAGGATATGGAGTAAAAGAGAATGTAGTTTGTTGCCTTTTTTTTTGAGACAGAGTCTCGCTCTGTTGCCAGGCTGGAGTGCAGTGGCATGATCTTGGCTCACTGCAACTTCCGCCTCCCAGGTTCAAGCAATTCTCCTGCCTCAGCCTTCTGAGTAGCTGGGATTACAGGCTCCTGCCACCAAGTCCAGCTAATTTTTTGTATTTTTAGTAGAGATGGGATTTCACTATGTTGGCCAGGCTGGTCTCAAACTCCTGACCTCAGGGGTTCCACATACCTCAGCCTCCGCAAAGTGCTGGGATTACAGGCGTGAACCACCGCGCCCAGCTTACTCAAGATTGTTTTTGAACATAGTACTGCAGATCATTGGGATTGTAAGAAAATAATGAGTTAATGTAAAGAGAGGTGACTAAAAAAAAGTTGACTAATTGGTGACTTTCAAGCTACTCTGGGGAACCCTAGGGATGTTCTTATGAGGTTCTTTCAGAGGGTCCCTGGAGGGAAGGGAGGAAAAGAGGCAGAGTATAGGTTTCAAACCCCACCTGAGTGTTCCTCTTTTATCTGTTGTGTATTTGCACTTCCTTGTCATTTTTTTTATTTTTATTTTTATTTTTTGGTAGAGATGGTGTTTCACTATGTTGCTCAGGCTAGTCTTAAACTCCTGGCCTCAAGCAGTCCTCCCATCTTGGCCTCCCCAAGTGCTGGGATTACAGGCATGAACCATTACTCCCAGCCCTTTGTTGTTTATAGAAAAGGTTCACATATATCACCTCCCCAAATGTAAAACTCAGAGTAGTAAGATAGTACAGCTAAGTCTCCTTAGGGACCAAGATAAGGGTCACTGCCAAGGGAGACTGGGGCACTTCAGTGGAAGATTGGTGTGCCCTGTTAGGAGGGCAAAGAAAGGACAAAGAGGAGTGAAAGGGAACTGAAGACAAGCTTTGAAGTTTTATACACATGAGAGTTCACTAGAACCTTTGAATGTTAAGATGAGGTTTCTGGTATTTTAACCAGTTAGGGGTGTTTCTATAGATTCAAGCAGGTTTCTGTATGAAGCTGCTTGATCTTTTCCATTCTGACCTTGTACCTCCTTAAGACTGGTTTAAGTTTTTCTAATGTTCTTTTTTTTTCTTTTTTTTTGAGACAGGGTCTCGCTCTGTTTCCCAGGCTTGAATGCAGTGGTGCAGTCTTGTCTCACTGCAATCTCTGCCTCCTGGGTTCAAGCAGTTCTCTTGCTTCTGCCTCCCGAGTAGCTGGGAGTACAGATGCATGCCACCATGTCCAGCTAATTTGTGTGTGTGTGTGTGTATATATAAATATATGTGTGTATATATAGATATGTATGTATATCTATATGTGTACATGTATATATACACATATATACATATATACACATGTATATACATATATGTGTGTGTATATATATCTATACATGTATACATATGGATATGTATTTTTTTGAGATGATATTTCACTCTTGTTGCCCAGGCTGGAGTGCAATGGCGTGATCTCGGCTCACTGGGTTCAAGCGATTCTCCTGCCTCAACCTCCCAAGTAGCTGGGATTACAGGCGCCTGCCACCATGCCTGGCTAATTTTTTTTTTTTCTTGTAGTTTTAGTAGAGACGGGGGTTTCACCGTGTTGGCCAGGCTGGTCTCGAACTCCTGACTTCATGTGATCTGCCTGCCTCAGCCTCCCAAAGTGTTGGGATTACAGGTGTGAGTCACCATGCCTGGCCTGAATTTCTGTAGTTTTTTTTTTAGTAAAGACAAGGTTTCGCCATGTTGGCTAAGCTGGTCTTGAACTCCTGACCTCAAGTGATCCGCATGCCTTGGCCTCCCAAAGTGCTGGGATTATAGGCATGAGCCACCGAACCTGGCCTTCCAATGTTCTTCTATAACACATCTTAGTATTTTGTGTCATAATTATCTTTTAAACACAGGTCTTTTCTTGCTACTCTGCTCTTTAGGGGCATGGAGTACTCTTCCCTTTGCAGCTAGTGCATGGTCATGTGACTAAGTTCTGTCAATCAGATGCCTCCTTCAGGTCTTTGAGGGGAGTGGTACTAAGAGCTCAGGGCAATTAGAAATTATTCTCAGCAGTGACGGAGTAGTCAAAGACTTAACAGAGGTATTGGCGAGTGCCTGGTGCTAGTTCACAGGGAGATGTTCTAATTGGACACTTGCTGTGGCATATCTTGGCTGGGTTGTGCTGCTTGGATGCTGATGGTGAAAACCTGCCTCTTCCCAAGCCTACATCTCTAGCCTTCCCATCGACTCTGAGCTATTTGACACATATGTTAACAATTTCCCTTTCTGCCCACTTTAATAGAGTCATTTTTTGTTGTTTGCTATTAAAAACTTCATACATATGGTGAATCTCCTAAGATTCTTTCATTGCAAGCAACAGATGTTGGCTGGCTAATGGTAGTGAAACATTGTGGTTGACTCCCAACATCTGTTCCTCCTGGTTGGTTTGGTTTCTTTTTTTCTTTTTATATTTTTCATTAACATTTTGAAAGAAGGTAGGTAGATTGGTTTCTAAACCAGTGGTTCTCAAACTTGAAGGAGCATCGGAATCAATGGAGGGCTTTGGAAACACATTGCTTGGCCCACCCTCAGAAATTCTGATTTTGTAGGTGTAATGGTTAGTTTTATGTGTCAACTTTGTTAGGTTATAGTCTCCAGTTATTCAGTCAAACATTGTTGTAGGTGCTGTGAAGATATTTTGTAGAGGTGATTAACATCTACATGTAGATTATCCTTGTTGATTTGTGTGGGCCTGATCCAATCAGCTGAAAGGCCTTGGGAGCAGAACTAAAGTTTCCTGGGAGAAATTCTGCCTATGCACTGCAGTTTCAGCTTGGGAATTAGCACCTGCCCTTCCTGGTGATCCATGTTATGGATTTTGGACTTGCCTAGCTAACTTCTACAATGATGTAAGCTAGTTCCTTCCATAAATTTCTCCATATATGTCTCCTGCTTGTTCTGTTTCTCTGGTTGAACCCTGACTGATAGGGATTTTGGTACCAGAGGAACGGAATCTTAAGTATGAGTTTTCTGAATTGGCTCTGTGTTTTCTAGAATTTGTTTTCTAATCTGATTAGAATGAAAGGCACTAATGACTGTGTTTCCAGTGGTAAAGATGGTGCTGATGGTCCATGGCCTGATGTGGCAGTAGAGATGCATGAAATACCATGTTTAGATGCCCCTATGAAATACCTTATAAAATGCAAGGTTCTGGGTGACCATGGATCTGATATCTTAGAACATTTTAATCAAATAGGTACTACAATGAGATTGGCTGACTGTTCCTAATTGGGCTGGACAAAGTGGGGAAAGAAAAGAGTGAGCTAAGGGTTTCAAATTCCCAGCTGAAGTGTTGCATAAATGATCGGAAAGTGTTTTATGTCTGCCCTGGAAGCAACTCTCATGTTCTTAGCCACAGGAATAAGATTTCTGAAAACCAAACCCAGAGTGCATCCTGCAAGTGGCTGTATTACTATGTAAATGGAATTCTCAGCCTTGCAGAGTGTATACTAGTGAAGTGAGAGCATTGGCTGAGTGTGGTGACTCATGCCTGTAATCCTAGCACTTTGGAAGTCTAAGGCAGGAGGATTGCTTAAGTCCAGGAGTTCGAGACCAGCCTGGGCAACATAGTAAGATTTCATCTCTACAGATTATGATTATTATTATTTTAATTAGCTGGGCATGGTGGTGTGCACCTGTAGTCCTGGCTACTCCAGGGGCTGAGGTGGGAGGATCACTTGAGCTCACGAGATTAAGGCTACAGTGAGCTGTCATTTTGCCATTGCATTCCAGCCTGGGCAACAGAGTGAGACCTAGTCTCTTAAAAAATAAAGTGAGGGCATTGATTGAGAAGCAGTGGGATCCTGAAAAGTGGAATGGGGATACATGAGAGGATCCTGATGAAGCCAGTGAAATGGAGCCCCTAAATTCTGCGTCGTATTTCTTGCCAGTAGAAGCTGCCCTTCTACTTCTGTTTGAGAAGGTTAATCCTACTTTGCCTGAAGGATCTGTAATGGTCTCTTCAGAGGTGTTCCTTACCAGGCATCACTGATCTTCCTCAGGGTCGACCCTTGTTACCTGCTTTGCTCCTAGATGTATAACTAGACACAAGTTCCAGTAGGCGTCAAAGAGTGAGGTATAAATTATGATCCATGAGGAGGTACCCTGCACACCAAAAGGACTCCATGATTTTCCCTGTCTATACAGACAGAAATCTGGGGAATATATGTGAGAATGGATCTCAGAGTGTAGGATATGGTGTTAGGACTAAAGTTGAATCAGGACAACTTTATTGATCTGGATTCAATATTTGAGGGGTTAAAAAGGACTCTTTAACAGTTTAGTTGGTTTGCTGAACATGGACTCAAATATGGCCTACACTAAAGTCAAAATGCCAGAACTGCCTCAGTGTACTGTGGAGGAAGGGATTCAAAGGTTCAGGGAGACTGGAATGTTAGGGTAGATTTATCATATAAGCCCCACCCACCCACCCTGGAGGAGTCAAGAGGACACACTTTTCACCATGACTGTAAGAAATAGATTTTTGAGGACACCCACAAATTTGGGTTCTCTTCTTTGTAGGCCAGAATGTACAGTGGGAACTGCTAGCATCAAACTGGAACCCCTAGAGACAGTGGGGTTAATTTGATCCCAGGGTAGCAGGGGCGGTGCCAGTCACCAAAGATAGCATGGCATGGTTATACTGTAATGGACAGCAGAGTCAAAGCAGCCATCAGAATTGTTGGACTCAGGCTAGGAACATTGGCACATGCCTGCAATCCCAGAACTTTGGGAGGCAGAGGCAGGAGGACTGCTTGAGGCCAGAAGTTTGAGACCAGCCTGAGCAACATAGTAAGACTCTATCTCTACAAAAAAATTTTATAAAACAAAAATTAACAAGAATTTAACAAGAATTGTGTGACTCAGAGACCTATGGCATTGGCTGGTTGATCATTGTGTACATATGGAAGAGATAGATGGCAGTCTTACTTGATTTATGTAAGTGGAAGAGTTCTAGGCTGAGTAAACAGAAGTCTTTTTTTTTTTTTTTTTTTTTTTTGAGCCCAAATCTCACTCTGTCACCCAGGCTGGAGAGCGCAGGGGCACAATCTTGGCTCGCTGCAACCTCTGCTTCCTGGGTTCAAGTGATTCTCTTGCCTCACCCTCCTGGGAGTACAGGCACCTGCCACCATGCCTGGCTAATTACTGTATTTTTAGTAGAGACAGGGTTTCACCAAGTTGGCCAGGCTGGTCTCGAACTTCTGACCTCAGGTGATCCGCCCACTTTGGCCTCCCAAAGTGCTGGGATTACAGGCATGAGCCACTGTGCCCAACCAACAGAAGTCTGTCTTAAGTCACCACAATTAAGTCATAGCCTTTGAATCATTTCCTAGACTTTAGCTAGTTTATAGGTCCAGAATCCCTTCAATGAAGGAGAGGCTGGGTTCCCCTTGAGGAAGGACCCTACCACATTGCCAGATTTATATTGTTTATCTTTCTCCCAGTCTTCCCTCAATGGACCCATGACTATTTACTGGGGTAACTATGCACTGGGAAAAGGGAAAAGAATCAGACAGTTTAGGGATTACTGGACACTGAATTGATGCTAATTCCAGGAGACTCAAAACATTACTGTAGTCCACCAGTCAAAGAGCTTATAGAGTTTTAGCTCAGATCAGTTTCACAGTGAGTCCCATGGGTCCCTTGAATGATCCTGTGATTATTACACAGGAATGGAACCTACATTCTAGAATGCAGAATTAGAATAGACATACTCAGCAACTAGCAGAATCTCTACATTGGGTCCCTGACCTGTGGAATGAAGGCTGTTATGGTGGCACAGGCCAAGTGGAAGTCACTAGAACTACCTCTACCTACAAGAATGATAAACCAATAGTGGCTGTGATATGGACACTTGATTAAAGGGGCTGAGAGGACTTGTGGGGAATCCCAATTGGAAGAATATCAAAGTTAGAGACGAAATGGAGGGATACAAAAAGTGCCTGAGCTCTGTGCCTCAGAATATGATCTTATTTGGAAATAGAGTCTGTGTTAGTCCATTTGTGTTGCTATAAAGGAATACTGGAGACCAGGTAATTTATAAAGAAAAGAGGTTTAATTGGCTCCCAATTTTGCAGGCTGTACGGGAAGCATAGTGCCGTCATCTGCTCCTGGTGATGCCTTGGGAAGCTTCCAGTCATGGTGGAAGGTACAGGGAACAAGTGTGTCACATGGTGAGAGTGGGAACAAGACAGCGAGGGAGGGAGGTCCCAGATTTATTTATTTATTTTTTTGAGACAGAGTCGTGCTCTGTCACCCAGGCTAGAGTGCAGTGGTGTGATCTTGGCTCACTGCCTCACCTCACCTCTGCCTCCTGGGTTCAAGTGATTCTCTCACATCAGCCTCCTGATTACCTAGGATTATAGGTGTGTGCCACCATGCCTGGCTAATTTTTGTATTTTTTTTAGTAGAGGTACGGTTTCACCATGTTGGCTGAACTCCTGGCCTCAAGTGATCCTCCTGCCTTGGCCTCCCAAACTGCCGGGATTACAGGTGTGAGCCACCGCACCTGGCCAGGTCCCAGACTTTTAAACAACCAGATATTGTGTGAACTAACTGAGCAGGAACTCATTCATCACCAGGGGGATGGTGATAACCATTCATGAGGGATCCTCCTGTATGCTCCAAACACCTCCCACCAGGCCCCGCCTGCAACATTGGGAATCGCATTTCAAGGTGGGATTTGGAGGAGATAAACATCCAAACCATATCAGGATTACTGCAGATGAAATTACAATCAGGTTATACTGGAGCAAAGTGAACACCAGTGATTCATGTCATTATAAAATGAGGAAATTTGGACACAGACACACACAGAAATTGTCACTTAAAGACTGGAGTTCTGCTAAAAGCCAATATATGCCACAGATTGCCAGGAAACCACCCGAAGCTAAGAGTCAGGCCTGGAACAGATCCTTCCTCAGCACATACAGAGGGAGCATGGCCCTGCTACCACCTGGATCTCAGACTCACAGCCTCCAGAACTGTGAGACAGTTTAAGTTCTACATTTCTGGAGGGATTGCAGAGATTAATTCCACCATCAAGGACTTGAAGGATATAGGGCTGGTGCTTCCTACCACATCCCTATTCAACTTGCCTGTTTGGCCTGTGCAGAAAACGGAGAATAATAGTAGATTGTCATAAACTTACCCAGATGGTGACTCGAATTGCAACTGCTGTTCCAGATGTGGTTTCATCGCTTGGGTACATGAACATATCTGGTACTTGAAACACAAGTGCTCTGGCAAATGCTTTTCCTCCATACCTGTTAGTACACACCACCAGAAGCAACTTGCTTTCAACTGGCATGGTCAGCAATACACCTTCACTTTTTAGTCCTATATCATAATTTAATCTGCAAGGACCTTGGTTACCTTTCCCTTCCACAAGACTTCACACTGGTCCATGACATTGATTATATTAAGCTGATTGGACCTGATGAGCAAGAAATAGCAACTACCAAGAAGTAACAACTACTGTAGATATATTGGTAAGGCATTTGTATGTTAGAGGGTGGGAAACAAATCTGACAAAGATTCAGGGGCTTTCTACTTCAGGGAAATTTCTAGAAATCCAGTAGTATGGGAAATGTTGAAATATCTTTTCTAAGGCCAAGGATAAATTGTTACATCTGGCTCCAGATGAAAAAAATGATGCAACACCGAGTGGATTTTGCAGGCAACATATTCCTTAAGTGGTACGAGACTCGAGTCCATTTACTGACTGATCCCAAAGCTGCTAGTTTTAACAGGAACCTAGAACAAAAGAAGGCTCTGTGATGGGTCCAGGTTATTGGGCAAACTCAAGTGTCATTTTAATACTCATTTTTTTTTTTCTTTTTTTAGACATAGTCTTGCTCTGTTGCCTAGGCTTTAGTGCAGTGGTGTGATCTTGGCTCACTGCAACCTCCGCCTCCTGGGTTCAAGTGATTCATCTGCCTCAGCCTCCAGGGTAGCTAGGATTACAGGTGCCCATCACCATGCCTGGCTAATTTTTGTATTTTTAGTAGAGATGGGGTTGGCTAGGCTGGTCACGAACTCCTGAGCTCAAGTGATCCACCCGCCTCGGCCTCCCAAAGTGCTGGGATTACAGGCGTGAGCCGCCGCGCCCGGCCGGCGACCTAATTTTTCCTTGATAATTAGGATGAATTACCTGCTAGAGTGGCCCCTTACTTTGTCCATTTGTTCAGTAGCATGAGGAGCCCAAACTGGCCAAGGACAGTCTCAGGTTTCCAATTCATCATGACAGTGTTTCCTGGTGGAAGCATTCCTTCCTTGCGCACTGGAACTTCCAAATCCACCATATTAGCACCACTTGTGCACCTTCTCAGAGGCTCTTGACTGCCTCCTTCTTAGACTTGGTTGGTGTCACACCCACACCAGGTCACCCCTCCACTTTGAGATTTGAATAAGATGCCACATTGCAAGGTGTGGGATATGGTTTCCTGTGTGGCTGCCAAGAGCCCAGATGGTGCAACTCAGAAGTTTAGGGAATTAGCTCAATGGAATGAGCAATGACCAATGGGAAGTAAATTCCTGTCTTTTCGGGAATTACTACAAGGTGTGTTTTCTTTTGGCACCTCTTCTGGAGAAGTTGTGTGTGCAGAGTGAACCTGCCTGCAAAGCGACGTGCTATGTGTCTGTAGCTCATTATGAATCAGTGCTACAATCCACTGCATGCCATTGCATCATGTCTTGTCTCACATTTTTTTCCCTCACATTTGTGTCTCTGGACATGCTTCTGTCCAAGAAACTTTTTTCTTCTTTCTTGAGTTCTGCTTTCTAGAGGACTTGTGTTAAGAGAATTGGTTGTGAAAGTTGTACAGGATGGAATTTTGGAATTGGATTGTTCACAGGAATCAGAAGACCTTGAATATCGACATCTTCCCAAGTCTGTCTTTCTGGCATAGCAGCCCCTTCCTTCTTGCTGAAGGGGATTAGCGTTCCTTGTCTAGAGACCATGTAACGGCCTCACCTGAAGCAGATGCCTTGCAAGATAGCATTTATTCTTAAGACTGAGTCCTGCCACATCTTTGCCTCCAGGCTAATAACTAGAGTCAGATCTCAATCTTGACAGGGTGAGACAGTCCCTGCTTTGGGAGGAAATAAGTCACATAGCAAAGGAATGATAACTCTCTTGGAATTAGAGCACTTGGCTTGGGACGAAGTAGGTCACATACTAAAAAAATCATGGTACCATACAGCTAATATGTACCAGTGAGAGTAGGGATAAACCATGTGGAAATTCATCTGGAAGTTGTTGGGCTGTGGGAGGAGTGAAATATGGTGGAAAGAGAAGTCCTTTATGTTCACTTGTGAATTGGTATTCAGTGTTCTGTCAAAGACAGGAGCTACTGGTTCTGATACTCTTCTGGGATGGTTTCTTGATGGATGATGATGGTTTCCTGATTGGATGTTATGATGCCTACCATAAGTGAGGTGGAGATGCCAGACTTTCTGTGGTATGGTATTGAGCACAGTATCCGAAGACTTAAGGAAGTGGAATGTTAGAATTGACTTATGAGACTGAATAATCCAACATTTGACTCCCCTCTGAGGGTTCAGAGCATCTCCCTTCACCCAAGGTAGTAAGGAAGGTACTGGTGAGAGAGTTACTGGCATTTTTAAGAGCTCAATGATGGCTGTCCTCTGTGGGCAAAGGCTAATAGTGGGAAATACTGTCATGGAAATGGACTTCCAAAGATCAACAGAGATGGTGGGTTTCTGAAGTGGTAGGTTGCATCTCTTCATTGTCAGAACTAAGGTGGATGGAGTTCCATACTGGGCAGCAAGTCAAGAGTAGCCTGATTAAAAATGGATCTGCATGATATGCTGATACCACCTGGAAGGACAGTGAAGGGAAGTGCCCTGAGGGGGTGGATTTTTGAGCTATGCATCTGAAATAAGAGATGGCAAGACATAGTATCTACATGTTTCAAAATAGACAGTGGTTTCTGGTTTGAATGGGTGACCAGCGGCTTGGAAAAATGAGACTGAAAAATTGACTATAAGGGTGGGCAGGATTACTGGCTCACGCCTGTAATCCCAGCACTTTGGGAGACTGAGGTGGGCGAATCACCTGAGGTCAGGAGTTAAGAGACTAGCCTGGCCAACATGGTAAAAACCCATCTCTACTAAAAATAAAAAAAATTAGGCCGGGCGCGGTGGCTCACGCCTGTAATCCCAACACTTTGGAAGGCCGAGGCAGGCACATCACGAGGTCAGGAGATCAAGACCATCCTGGCTAACATGGTGAAACCCCGTTTCTACTAAAAATACAAAAAATTAGCCAGTCATTGTAGCACACGCCTGTAGTCCCAGCTACTAGGGAGGCTGAGGCAGGAGAATCACTTGAACCCAGGAGGCAGAGGTTGCAGCGAGATGAGATTACGCCACTGCACTCCAGCCTAGGCGAAAGAACGAGACTCTGTCCCACGTCCCCCCCCAAAAAAAGAGAAAGAAAAATTGAGATCTGGGGGAAATGTAGATGTATAGTTCTCTCTTAACAAAAATGAGATTTATTTTTTTTGTCCAATATACATGCTTACAACTACCTGAGTAGTAGAATATCACAGAAATTCTGGCATCTCCACCTCACTTACTACAGGCATCATCACATCCAAGCAGGAAGCCATCATTCCTCAGGAAACCATACACGGAGAGTATTAGGATCAGTAGTTCATGTCCCCAACAGAACATTGAATCTTGTCACTTCACAAGATGACATTTTCTGTGGCTATTATTCAGCGTCTTTTTTTCAGCAAACCCTATTCCTGTTTCATTGGCTCATAAAGTCGCTAAGGTGGTAGGGATGAAAGTTATCCATAGATTCAGCAAAAGGGTCATCCATTCACCAAAACCGATCAGGTTACAACCGCTACTGAGTGCCCTATCTCCCAACAGCAGAGGCCAACACTGAACCCTGAATGTGGTTCAATTCCCTGGGGAAATCAGCACGCCACCTGGTGGCATGTTGATTACATGAGACCACTTCTATCATGAAAGGGGCAATGATTTGTTGTCACTGGAGTAGACATTTACTCTGGGTTTGGGTTGGCCCTTGCCAGTTGAAAAGCTGTTGTTGAAACCATGATATGTGGATTTACAGAATGTGTTATTGTGCATCACAATGTTTCACATTGTTTCTAAGTAAATCATTTTATAGTGGTTGAAGGGCAGGATGGGAATAATGCCCACATAATTTATAGGAGTTCCTGTCTTCGCTGGATCCAGGAACAGTAAATCTTCATGATTTTGCTAGCTCTAGGATGCCTTCAGGAAGATGCCTTTTCGTATTTTGCCCAGTTTTGTTAGTTTCCCTGTGTGATAGGATTGGTTCAAATCATCTTGCCCTCACAAACCTAAAAGTGGAATTCCCTTGTCCCGTCCAGCGGGATCGTTAACAGACCTTGGAGGAGGGGGTGGGAATTTAGAGAGACAAGAGACACAAGAAATGGAGACAAGACAGTATCCTGATCAAGTCTCGTTTAATGGCGGCGGTGCAATGCCTTATATAGGCTGGCAGGGAAGAGGAAGGGCGGCAGAGCAGGCGGGGAGGAGAATAATGAGAGACGTCACCAGGCGCATGCTCGGTAGATTTAGTCTTTCCCGGGCGCGGGAAGTTATCTACGCACGCGCGGGAAAAGTTGATGAAGAACCAGGAAGTGCGCCATCTGGTCTCCACAATGCGGAGCTTAAGCAACAGAGGCCGCAGCAATTTCTGGGCCTCACGGCTCCGGACAGGTCCTCCTTTTTTATATTAGTGACTAGAAGATAGTCCCTCGGGAACTGCGCCTTAGGTTGGAGTGACACATCTCTTCACTGGTACCCGTCATGGGATTAGGCAGTAGCTATGACGGCCCTCCTCTCTTAGGTTAGTGAGAGATGACACTCTCTTACCCGTCATTGGCTGCCCAGTTCAGCGCACAGGGAAGGTGGTTTACGGCAAGCGTAAGTATGGACCATCGTGATCTTCTTGTTCCAGGCGATGATAATGGACCTGTATGGGTTTGGCTTGGATGGCCTCGATTTGTTGCTTAATGAATGTCATGAGCTTATTGAAGATTATAGGTCCCAAAGAGAGTAAGAGCAATAGGCAAA
>NW_016803882.1:752210-876906 GCF_001698545.2 Rhinopithecus bieti | reverse complement strand
TTTGTCTTTTACAGAAGGAGCCTTGGCCCCCTCGTCACCACTTTCAAGAGAAATAAGATCTACTTCTTTGTCTGGCGGGGGGCTCCCGAGGTCGGTCTGAGAACTGACCTTTAAAATCTCCTCAGTCTGGGCGACCGCAGCCATTACTTGTGGATCGGCCTCCTTTTTATCTATTAGATCCTTGATTAAATTCCAATAAGAAAAGGCGGTTACAGGAATTTTTTCTGGCCCAAAGGTATTATAATAATCTTGAAAGGCGTCTCCCACCCTCCGCCATCTTTTTATATCAATGGTTCCTTCCTGTGGGAACCAAGGGCAGGTATCTTTCACAAAATCAAAAAATCTAAATAAGTCACCACTTTTAACCTTTACTCCCCGTGTCTTTAAAGCCTCTTTTAATTGTCCTATGTAGATTTGATGCTGGCTTAATTCTTGTCCCATTTCGGGGGCGTAACACCCTCAACTCCGACACAGCAGGCTCCCGCAACGATCGGAGGGATTTTTCTTTCACTTTAGTCACCGGCCTTTCTATGCGCCCTCTTCCTCACGTAGTTCCCTCATATCCAAGCCCCGCGTTTGGGCGCCACGTGTCCTGTCCAGCGGGATCGTTAACACAGACCTTGGAGGAGGGGGTGGGAATTTAGAGAGACAAGAGATACAAGAAATGGAAACAAGACAGTATCCTGATCAAGTCTCGTTTAATGGCGGCGGTGCAATGCCTTATATAGGCTGGCAGGGAAGAGGAAGGGCAGCAGAGCAGGCGGGGAGGAGAATAATGAGAGACGTCACCAGGCGCATGCTCGGTAGATTTAGTCTTTCCCGGGCGCGGGAAGTTATCTACGCACGCACGGGAAAAGTTGATGATGAAGAACCAGGAAGTGCGCCATCTGGTCTCCACAATGCAGAGCTTAAGCAACACGGCTCCGGACATTCCCTTACTTTAGATATTTGAAGACAGCTCTATCTTTTTTTCAAGTTAAAAATCCAAACCATCCTCAGTTATTTCTTACTTTACTTAGCTTTTGGATCCTCCACCATCTGGTCATCTACCCAGGTTTGATAATTTTTTTTGTTTGTTTGTTTTTTGTTTTTTAAATCCCCAGCACAATCTTTCCTTATTAAAGGAGAAAAAACACATTTCTTTCTTACATTAAAATATTCAAAATTATGAATATTTATCAAATTAAATTATATTTAATTAAGTTATACAGATAAATCGTTCACAACTATATGTTAAAATAATATGCATATTTCGTAATTGAAAAAGAAAAGCAATGCGAGTTCTTTGTAATACATTCAAACCGTTTAGAAGGATATAAAGAGAAAATAAAGAGTCTGTATCTGGCCAGGCATGGTGGCACATGCCTGTAATCTCAGCTACTCAGGAGGCTGAGGTAGGAGGATCATTTGAGCCCAGGAGTCTGAGGCTGCAGTGAGCTATGACCGTGTCAGTCACGACACAGCAAGACCCTGTCTCCAAAAAAAAGAAAAGTCTATATCTGCCCAACTCCCCACAGCCCCCTTCCTTTCATCCTCTCAGTGTGATCCCTCTACCTAGTAATAATCTCTGTTAACATTTTTTGGTAATTATTATAGAAATTATACACAATGTCCAGAATTTTTTCACAAAGAATAAATTATTCTTTTCACAACTGCAGTGTTCCATCATATGGATATACTATAATTTAAACTGACCATTCCTTTATCAATATACATTTACCACATTTTCAATTTTTCCCCTATTTTCAACAATGCAATAATGAACATCCGAACATATCTTTTGTACATGAGTTTATGTTGTAGCTGCTCCAAACACTGGAGTCAGAGTCTTTATTATAGTTTAGATCTTTAATGTACATGTGTTTAGATTTATAAGATATATTTCTAGAATAAGATTTATGCTTAAATGTGGCACGCAGACTGTAATTAATATATGGATGTCAGAGAAGCTGCCATTTAAACTTGGCCTTTTATCTTCCTGCATGGGAGGATAAAGCGAATCATTCTGAAGCAGATCTTCTTTGTTCTTTGTGGTTCATAAGTAAACATAGGGTAAGCAGGCATCTATTGCTCTTGGGGAAATGTACAACAAAGCCTTTTAAAAAGGGCTTGATGAAGTCTGCTTTTTTAAATATGTAGAGATGAAAGTTTGCTTAAGTGGAAATAAATTTTCATGGAAACCCAGGTGGTTACTGGAAGAGTATGCAACATCTCTCACACATCTCTTTTGGACTTCCTCATAAATAGTACCTTTTGGATGGTTAGAGGCAGCTCTTAGGGGAGAGAAGGATGAGTGAAGACCGGGAATTCTGGCTTATTACCTGATTCTACATAGTCTTGGGGAAAAGTGGGTTCCGGGTTAGCTTGTGGCTATGTCTGGAACTGGAATTGTCCTGGATCCACAAAGGCACAATGAGTGTGTTGGGAAGAATGACTGGATATGTGGGTTTAACCTGGAGGAGGACACCACTGTGGCCTGCATAGGAATATGGACGGAATAGAATATACCAGACTTGGAAAGTCCTGTGTTCATAATGTGGGAACAACAATGGTAGCTGAAAGTTAGGTCTGCTGGTGATGGACTGGATCCTCTGGATTACTCTCCAGAAGGCATTTCAGAAATATGTTCAGCCCCTCTGGACAACATCCTGGGATTCTTGAATAAGTGGGCAGAAGAGAAATCCGTTGAAAGAAATTATACCTCCAACCTATCCAAAATATTGGGATTCTGCTTGGTTTAGTTAAGTAAAATAAGAGATGCAACCATATTTGTATCTTGATTAAATAAATTATACTGGTTGTGCCAGCATAATTATATGAAGTTCAGTGGATATATTACTTCCTTTTAGGTAAACATTTCATGATTGCAGCCTTTTGGGAAGCTACATCTCTCTACTACTTCATATTGAGCTTATGAAGGTGACAAAAAAAATGCCACTCTATTTCACTAACCACTATTTCACGGAACTACTAAGAGGAAGTCTCCCACCATTCCTCATTTGTACAACTGGTTAAAAAACAAAGCAAAACAAAAACCACCAAGTTCAGGAATTATCAGTTACATGCATTAATCTTCATCCCCTTACTTGTCCCTATCTTTTATGGAAGACAATAAAATATTTGTGTTGTTGATATCACTACTAATTCTTATACTTACAATAATCATGGCACCTTAACCAACAGAGATTCAGGATTCTCACTTTTTTGAAAATTATGGATAACTTTGAAGAGCAATGCCAGATTTTATCTTCTCAGATATACAGTTGTTCATGGTGCCCCCCAGTCAAAAGTTGTTAGAAAGCAACCAGTCTTGGCCCAAAGAGAACCCCAAATTTCAAACTGTGTGTTTTACAGAAGCATTGGTTGTCACTTTTCTTTTCTCTAAGAACATTTTCTCTTATATCACTAGAGGGCAATAATGCTCCACTATACAAGTCGGAAAACTCATCACAGACATAAAATCTCCTAATATTTAGTAGGTTGCTTATGCTGTTGTAAACTTGCTAGATAGATTATTTATCTCCTCCCAGATTGTCACCAGACTATAAAAGATTGCCTCTAGTATACTTCCCCTTTTTACACAAGTATTTCCCCTTTTTACACAAGAAGTCTCTGACATACTATTAGAATCAATGTAGTCTTCTGTAACTGGTCTCACATTTTCAATCATATAGGACTTAACTCTTTTCCATACAGCAAAATATTTCCAGATTCTGATGACTTTTCATCTCTTCTGCTATTGTCACTCAGGTTCAAGCCACTATCATCTGTCATCTTAATGGGGTCTACCCTGACAACTTGCATCAGTTAGGATAGGTCAGGTTATGCTGCAGTAACATACAAGACCAAAATTTCATTAGCTTAATCAATATGTAGCTCACACCAAGTGTCTAATGCAGGCTGGCAGGGGCTTTGGCTCATGATGTTATTCAGGAATTCTGGCCAAGCGAAGCTTCCTATGGCACGCAGCAGTGGGAGAGGCACGTGGAGAATCACACGCTGTTCTTAAAGCTTCTGTCCAGAAATCATACACATCATTTCTGCTCACATTCCATTGGCCAAAACAAATCCTATGGCTGTACTTTAATATGATAGGGAAGTACAATCCTAGATTAAGCCTGGAGATTGAAAATCATATGTATTTGGTGAACAGCAGAAAGGAAACCAAACCACTCTAATGATAATTTCACTTCCCCATTTCTGCCCTAGGACTTTGGATTTCCTTTATTCTGTTCTATTTTCTCCTATAACCCTTATCTTCTGCCTTACTATATAGTTTACTTTATTATTACTTTTCCTACCCCCTCTTTCTAGAATATAAATTCCACAAGGACAGGGATTTTTGTCTATCTTCTTCTATACTATATCCATATTGTTTGGAGCAGTGCCTGTCTCATACTAGGTATTCAATACATGTTGAATGAATGAGTAACCAATTGATCATGCAACAATTTTCTTCACCTTATACAATAGCCCACCTATATAGGTGGAATGATGACACGAATTAGAGAATTGACACTCTGCTTGTTCAAAACCATGATATTTAGGTTGGACACCATGGCTCATACCTATAACCCCAGCACTTTGGGAGGTTGAGGTGGGAGGATCACTTGAGGTCAGGAGCTCGAGACCAGCCTGGCCAACATGGTGAAACTTTGTCTCTACTAAAAATACAAAAATTAGCCGGACATGGTGGTGGGCACCTGTAATCCCAGCTACTTGGGAGGCTGAGGCAGGAGAATCACTTGAACCAGGAAGGCAGAGGTTGCAGTGAGCCGAGATCATGCCACTGCACTCCAGCTTGGGCAACAGAGTGAGACTCTATCTCAATAAAAAAATAAAAACAAAAATAAAAAACCCCAAACCACGATATTTAGGAAAGTCTTTGCAAGTAAGATGTCTTACTGGGAGAATGAAGTCTTTTGAATCCAGGACCTCATAAAGCATCATGACAACAAGCAGATCGGGAATATTTTTTTTTTTTTTTGAGACGGAGTCTTGCTCTGTCGCCCAGGCTGGAGTGCAGTGGCCGGATCTCAGCTCACTGTAAGCTCCGCCTCCCAGGTTCACGCCATTCTCCTGCCTCAGCCTCCCAAGTAGCTGGGACTACAGGCGCCCGCCACCATGCCCGACTAATTTTTTGTATTTTTAGTAGAGACGGGGTTTCATTGTGTTGGCCAGGATGGTCTCGATCTCCTGACCTCGTGATCCGCCCGTCTCGGCCTCCCAAAGTGCTGGGATTACAGGCTTGAGCCACCGCGCCCGGCCGGGAATATTGTTTACTGTGCTGTCTTTACTATTGGATTCATAAGCATGATGGTAAACATAATGGTAAGTCAATTATTTTCTTATTTAATTACTTATTTATTTTTTCGAGACAGGGTCTTGCTCTTTCACTCAGGCTGGAGTGTAGTGGTGTGATCATAGCTTGCTGCAGCCCTGAACTTTTGGGCTCAAGCGATCCTCCCACCTCAGCCTCCAGAGTAGCTGGGACTACAGGTGTGTGCTACCATACCCAGCTAATATTTTTTCATTTTTGGTAGAGATGGGTCCCACTATGTCTCCCAGGCTGGTCTCAAACTCCTGGCCTCAAGTGATCCTCTTGCCTCGGCCTCCTAAAGTGCTGGGATTACAGGCGTGAACCACTGTGCCTGGCCAATTATTTTAAATATATGCTGTTGTGGTCCCTGCAGAGGCAGATGGAGGCTTAAAAGCTATCAGTAGTCAAGCAGCAAAAAGTGGAGTCAGATTCCTTATTGCATATGCGTTCTTATTATTAGTTCGGTACTGCCTAACTTGATATTTTAAAGTAACTCACAATTATTAGTTACTCATTGGACTTCATGGAAATGAAAGGATCAGTTGTCATTTTCTGTTGGGAAAATGCCCGTGTGGCGGAGCAACAGGCAAGGATGCTTCTCAGATGACTTCCATCATTAAGTGTCCGTGATTCTGGGACATGGCCGTTCCAACACCAGCTTCCAGAAATCATCAAGTGAAAGGCGATAAAGAAATTGTTTTATCTTATTGCTTCCCTTTCTTGCCTTATGCTGTAAGCCTGGTCATAAGAAAGAAGAATAGGCTGGGCGTGGTGGCTCATGCCTGTAATCTCAGCACTTTGGGAAGCCAAGGCAGGCAGATCATTTAAGGTCAGGAGTTTGAGACCAGCCTGGCCAACATGATGAAACCCGTCTCTACTAAAAATACAAAAGTTAGCCGGGTGTGCTGGTACAAACCTGTAATGCCAGCTACTCAAGAGGTTGAGGCAAGGAGAATCGCTTGCACCTGGGAGGCGAAGGGTACAGTGAGCTGAGATCACATCACTGCACTCCAACCTGGATGATAGAGTGAGGCTCTGTCTCAAAATAAAATAAAATAAAATAAAATAAAATAAAATAAAATAAGAATAGTCAAAAGATGGAGAGGTTTGATGGTTATTTTGATTTCAAAGAAGTTACGGAAACCTCATTTTCTTTTTTTTTTGGTTTTGAGTTGGAGTCTTGCTCTGTCATCCAGACTGGAGTGCAGGGGTACAATCTTGCTCGCTGCAACCTTGGCCTCCCAAGTTCAAGCAGTTCTCCTGCCTCAGCCTCTCGAGTAGCTGGGATTACAGGCATCCCCCACCATGCCCGGCTAATTTTTGTATTTTTAGTAGAGACAAGGTTTCACCATGTTGGCCAGGCTGGTCTTGAACTCCTGACCTCATGATCCACCCACCTCGCCCTCCCAAAGTTCTGGGATTACATAGGCGTGAGCCACCATGCCTGGCCCGAAACCTCTTTTTCTTAGGGAAAAAGAATATGAGGGGTGTGTGTGTTTTCAAATTAAGACCAGGGTCCATTGGAATAAATGCTAAGATATTAAATGGCCAGATTTCTTCAAATTAATGAACACCTTCCTTTACTACTTATCTTCAGCAACTGCAGGTTGCATCAGAAATGCCCATTGACTAAAATTTTGAATCCCAAGAGAAGAAGCTATTTTAAAATAAAACATCTCTTTTGCCTTTACTTAAAAGACTGTATGAGCATCATGAAAAGTATAAATTTCAATCTTCGTTTGTATAAGTAGCTTTCAAGAGTGTTTTGAAAAAAAATTATGTAAATTCCCTTTCCTAAACTAGCTTTGGCCCATCTGATAGTCCCCTTTCTCCATTTCCCCAGGTTACTATGTCCTTTACATATATTTGTGGCCTCAGGGGCAAGGTTCACAGCCAGAGGATCTTCTCTTCTGTCTCTACCACCTTCCACTCCTGTTTCCTTCTCTCTTCTTCCTGCCTCGGGTCACACTTTTTCTTCTCCTCTCATACTATGGTAGGTCAGGCTCTCAGGCAATGTAGATGGCTAGGACTGATAGCATAGCACAGGAGATGGAGAAAGGGAGAGGAGGCTGGGTGGGCGGTTCATGCCTGTAATCCCAGCATTTTGGGAGGCTGAGGCGGGTGGATCACCTGAGGTCAGGAGTTGGAGACCAGCCCGGCCAACATAGGGAAACCCCATCTCTACTAAGAATACAAAAATTAGCCAGGCATGGTGGCGGGAGCCTGTAGTCCCAGCTACTCGGTAAGCTGAGACAGGAGAATCGCTTGAAACCTGGGGGGGAGGCAGAGGTGCCAGTGAGCGAGATGGGTGCCACTGCACTCCGCCTGGGGGTGACCAGGAGGGAGAGGGACTCCCATCTCAAAAAGGGGCAAAAAACAAAAAAAAAAAAAAAAAAGATTGAGAGAGAGAAAGGGAGAGGGAATATGGAACAGTAAACTCTCCTGGCCATGCCCCCTCTTCCCCACTAACCGCTGCTGTTAGTGACTGACTCCAGCAGTGAATGTGGTATCCTCTTTCAATCCCTCAGTCTATTCTCATGGGTCCTAATTTGCCCTATTCCCATGCTTTCCTCCTCTGGGTTCATTTTTTACTCTCAAAATTTTACTCTCAAAACTGCATTTGTGGGAGGGAATGAGAAGAAATAATAAGTAAACAGCATAGGGTATCCAGACAGATGGTATCACCAGTATCCACAACCATGCCCTAGACTAGGCAAGCCTGGTTCCCTGGTCTAGTTTGGTCAGGAGGTCAGATGTCCAATATCAATGACTTAGTGTTTTCAAACCTTAGGTCAGGGCTTTTGTTCCCTCCTGATATGAGGAGGAGAAAGAGGTGGACTTACATCTGGTAGACAGCAGATGATGACGTGGTACATAACCCATAGCTAATCTTAGCTCTTTTAAAACATACCTGCTTACTCTTGGGAGTAAGTTGCAGATGTGACTTTCATTCTCAGGTATGCTGTAGAGGAAACAGGGTTGAGAATCTCTGTCCTACTTTACACTATAACCACCTCCCTTAAGTACACTCTTATTCAATTTCCTCCCCAGTTCAGTTGCTGGGATGTTTTATTGACCTAGTGACATCAGTTACAATGTAAATTTTGGGAAGGGTGGAGCAAGGGTGGGTCATCTGGACTCCAAGTGCTCTCTTCTGTGTGTCAGGCCTCTGCAGAGACCAAAACAGGAGATTCAGCCTCAGTACTCAATTATATATTTTCTTGTGAATAATTATTAATTTTAAACTTTATTATAAAATACATCAAATATGAGAAGAGCATGGAGAATAGTATATCAAATATCCTGCTATCTTATAGCTATTTCAGATCCCTATATATATGTATTTTTGAGACAGAGTTTTTACAACCTCTGCCTCCCGAGCTCAAGCAATTCTTGTGCCTCAGCCTCTTGAGTAGCTGGGATGGCAGGCAAGGCACCACTCCTGGCTAATTTTTGTATTTTTAATAGAGACGGAGTTTCACCACGTTGTCCAGGCTGGTCTCGAACTCCTGACCTCAAGTGATTGACCTGCCTTGGCTTCCCAAAGTGCTGGGATTTTGATATTCTTCACATGGACACTTAGTATACCACAGGAAGGCATCTTTAATAACTTCCTTTCTGTGTTCTGCTCCTCCTCCTGTGCTTATCCTAAAACAGAGCCTTACAGGGTCATAATTTGGAGAAAGCACAGGTGTGAGCCACTGTGCCCAGCCATATTAGATCCCTATTCTTGTTTTATTTATTTTATTTTTTGAGATGGAGTCTTACTCTTGTCATCCAGGCTGGAGTGCAGTGGTGTGATCTTGGCTCACTGCAACCTCTGCCTCCTGGGTTCAAGTGATTCTCCTGCCTGAGACTCCCAAGTAGCTGGAATTACAGGTGGATGCCACCATGCCTGGCTAAGTTTTGCATTTTTAGTAGAGATGGGCTTCTTCATGTTGGCCAGGCTGGTCTCTGACTCCTGACCTCAAGTGACCTGCCTCCCTTGGCTTCCCAAAGTGCTGAGATTACAGACGTGAGCCACTGTGCCCAGCCATATCAGATCCCTATTTCTGAAGAATCTAAGTCACTAGGTATAGTACCAGGCACTGTGTATCACTCCCCAATCTCATTAGTCTCTTTCTTTTCCCAGAGGTAACCACTATTCTAATTTTGGAGTTCATCATTCCCATGAATATTAAAAAATTTTAATTACAGACAAGTGCACGATTATGTGAAGAATAGTTTGAATATATTACAACTTTACATAAGTTTATAAAGTTATGTTCATTCCTCTGGGTCATTCCTTTCAACTGCTTCATAATATTTCTCTATGGCTTTAACCCAGTTATTGTATTTATTTTCTTACTATTGGCTAGTATTTTAAAAAATAAATAGATCTATGTTGAGATTATTTTAAAAATAGTGCATATTAAGTGTCAGGCACTGTTCTAAACAGTTGACAAGTACCGATTGATTTAATTCTCATAATAGGACTAGGAGGAGCTCAATATTATTTCTCCATTTTACAGATGGGAAACTGAGGCACAGAGGGAAGTTAAGTCGCAGAGAGAGGTTATTTGCTCAAGGTCACAACATTAGTAACTTGGGGGCCTACTTCCTAGAAGTGAAATTTGTGGATCACGGGCTATAGGCAGCTTCCACCTTACTAGATACTACACTCTACCAAGTAGTTGTGTAGATAGGAACTCTTGGAGAACAGCCAGAGGAAGCCCAGAACTGTGAGGAATAATGGATTAGGAAACCATTCCCAGGATGTAAAACTAGGCCCTAAACTAGGAACATTCTCTGCCTCCAGAATAGGGGGTGTGGAATGGACTGAATGATGTCTCCCCTCAAATTCATATGTTAAAGCTATGTCCTTCAGTGTGACTATGCTTGGAGACAGTGCCTACGAGGAGGTAATAAGATTAGATGAGGTCATAAGAATGGGGCCCCAATCCAATAGGGCTGGTATCCTTTGTAAGAAGAGGAAGAGACACCAGAGCTTTACAGCTATCTGCAAACCAGAAAGAGCACCCTCACCAGGAATCAAGTTGGCTGGCACTGTGATCTTGGACTTCCCAGCCTCTAGAACTCTGAGAAATAAATTTCTGTTGTTGTGATTGCTTTGGCAGCACGTATACTAAAAAATTTGAATGATGCAGGGAAGATTAGCGTGGTGCCTGTGCAAGGATGGCATGCAAATTTTTGAAGATATACACATATGTGTGTGTGTGTGTGTGTGTGTGTGTCTATGTAGATGGAATCTCTCTCTGTTGCCCAGGCTGGAGTGCAGTGGCCCAATCTTGGCTCACTACAACCTCCATCTCCTGGGTTCAAGTGATCCTTCTGCCTCAGCCTCCTAAGTAGCTGAGACCACAGACATGTGCCACCACGCCTGGCTAATTTTTTTTATATTTTTGGTAGAGACAGGGTTTCACCACATTGCCCAGGCTGGTCTTGAACTCTTAAGCTGAAGTGACCTGATTGCCTTGGCCTCTCAAGGTGCTGGGATTACAAGCGTGAGCCACTGCACCTGGCCAACATTCCATATTTTAAAATGGACTCTGGGGACTCGAGGGAAAGGGTGGGAGGGGGCTGAGGGATAAAAGACTACACATTGGGTGCAGTGTACACTGCTTGAGTGATGGGTGCACCAAAATCTCAGAAATCACCACTGAAGAACTTTTCCATGCAACCAAACACCACCTGTTTCCCAAAACTATTGAAAATAAAAAAGAAGCTAGAAGATAGATATAATGGGTTAAGTACACTATTCTCTGTATTCTTGTGTAAATTTGAACTTTTTTGTAATAAACATTAAAGGCTGCTTAAAAAAATTTCTATTGCCTAAGCCATCCCCTCTATGTATTTTGTTATAGCAGCCCGAGTGGGTTAATCTAGGGTCTTAATCAAATTTGTCTGGCTATGGGTTGGTTGTTACTATATGCCTTCCATTACTCCTTTTTGTTTTTGGATGGAGGTGTCTATTGTGACTGTCCTACCTCTGCCTCACCATTGTATGCTGGGTGTGTGTATGAGCAGATAACTCGTCTTTTTAGTTCGTGGGTCTCTGGATCCAGAGAAGTTGGATTTGAGAAGCGTTATTTACGTTTGAACCTTGCAGATCATGTTGTCATGGACGTTGTCCCTGACGACATGATCGAGTGAGACTTCGGAGTCCTGACTGGAGATGAGTGCCCCTTCCATGCCGGAGGGGTATCAACCACTGGGGTCAAGGGAAGACTGTGATAGAGATTGTTTTATATATGTGTGCAAGTATATATATTATATATATTTATTATTTATTATTATTTTTTTTTGCCAAGTCTGGCTCTATTGTGCAAGCTGGGCACCCAGGCTCTGTTGTCCAGGCCCAGTGGCATGATCTCAGCTCACTGCAACCTCTGTCTCTGGGGCTCAAGCCATCCTCCCACCTCAGCCTCCTGAGTAGCTGGGACTACAAGTGCGTGCCACCACACCTAGCTAATTTTTGTATTTTTTGTAGAGATGGGATTTCGCCATGTTGTCTAGGCTTATCTCGAGCTCCTGTGCTCAAGTCATCCGCCTGCCTGGTCTTCCCAAAGTGTTGGAATTACAGGAGTGAGCCACTGTGCCTGGCTGAGAGTGTTCTATATCAAAGGCCTCCCATGAATTTCTCTTTTTAGTATCCAAACCCTTGCAGTCTTCCTGTCTTGATGCTGAAGTTGATTATATGACTTTTTTTTTTTTTTTTGAGATGGAGTTTCACTCTGTCACACAGGCTGGAGTGCTATGGTGTGATCTCAGTTCATTGCAACATCTGCCTCCTGGGTTCAAGTGATTCTCCTGCCTCAGCCTTCCAAGTAGCTGGGATTACAGGTGCATGCCACCACACCTGGCTAATTTTTGTATTTTTAGCAGAGACGGGGTTTCACCATGTTGGCCAGGCTGGTCTCGAACTACTGACCTCAAGTGAACTGCTTGCCTCAGCCTCCCAAAGTGTTGGGATTACAGGTGTGAGCCACCGCGCCCAGCCATGTGACTTTCTCTGGCTTACAGGGCATAAGCAAATACGAGGCTAGCAGAGACCTGATAAGTACTTTGCACTGGGAAATTGTATGCCATGTGAAAAAGGCCAGTTTAGCCACCCTAAGGATATAAAATCGTATAGACAGAGGTCTAGCCATCCCAACTGAGCCCAGTCCCTGCCAACAAATGTAGCCACATCAGGCCATGCAGGTATCGTCAACAGAATAATTGCCCAGCCATCCTACAGATTCAGGAGAAATAATAAATTGTTATGTCTTTAAGCCACTAAGTTTCAGTCTAGCTTGTTACATAGCAATATATAACATACATAGAAGTTTAGCCCCCCATTGTCATTTTTATTTTTTCAATTATAATCTATGACATCTATGCATTTTTTCCTAAGCACAACTTTAGAGGTATCTTACACGTTTTGATGCATACTATTTTCTAGTTTCCATTATACTTTTTCTTTGACTTAAGAATTACTCAGGTAGGGTGTGGTGGCTCCCACCTGTAATCTCAGCACTTTGAGAGGCCGAGGTGGGTGGATCACCTGAGGTCAGGAGTTCGAGACCAGACTGGCCAACATGGTGAAATCCCGTCTCTACTAAAATTACAAAATTTAGCCGGGTGTGGTGGCATGCACCTGTAGTCCCAGCTACTTGGGAGGCTGAGGCACAAGAATTGCTTGAACCTGGGTGGCAGAGGTTGCAGGGAGCCGAGATCTGCACTGCACTGCACTCCAGCCTGGGCAACACAGTGAGACTCCATCTCAATTAAAAAGTAAATAAATAAATAAGAGTTATTTAGAAGTGTGTTTTTAACATGTCTTTATACAATTTTTTTGTTACTTTTTTGTTATTGGTTTCTAGTTTGAGTTTTGTTAGGATTGGATTGTTAGAATTTTTTGAGATTTACTTTGAGACAAAATTCATGTTCAAATACTCTAAAACATTCTGTTTATGTTTTAACAGCAGGCATATTTGCTGATTTTTGGCTGTGGTGTATATATACACATATACATACACACATAGTTTATATATTTTATATATGTTAAATAAAAAATTAGCTTGATACGATATATATGTGTTTGTGTATACAGACTATATATATCTATATATCTATTATATTTACTATGTAATATGATCATTATTCTATATTATATTTATTGTAGTAATTATATAATCTGATGTATAATATATTAATTATATATATATTTTTTGTTTGTTTGTTTTTCCTGTCGCCCACGATGGAGTGCAGTGGTGTAATCTTGGCTCACTGCAACCTCTGCCTCCCCGGTTCAAGCAATTCTCCTGCCTCAGCCTCCCAAGTAGAGTAACTGGGATTACAGGCGCTTGCCACCATGCCTGGTTAATTTTTGTATTTTAAGTAGAGACAGGGTTTCATCACATTGGCCAGGCTGGTCTCGAACTCCTGACCTCAAGTGATCTGCCCACCTCGGCCTCCCAAAGTGCCGGGATTACAGGCATCAGCCACAGTGCCCGACCTCTGTTTACTTTTTTTTTTTTTTTTTTTGTCTATTTGCTTTATTAATTACTGAGGTACTTTTGTTAAAATTTCCCAGTTTTACAATGGATTTTAAAATTTTCCTTGTAATTTTACCCATGTTTACTTCATATTCTGATACTGTTATTAGTTGAGTACGTGTTCAGAATTGTTGTATGTTTTTGGTGGTATACTTTTCATCTACTTTTCCATAATAATTCTTTTGGACTTAAAGTCTTATTTAAAATATTAATATAGCTCTATCAGTAGTTTTGATGATATTCACTTGTAATATATTTTTACATCTTTAGTTGTAACTTTTCTGTATTCCACTGTGTCTCTAGTAAGCAGCTTATGCCTGCATTTTAATTTTTTAATTAAAAAACTTTTTTTTTGAGATGGAGTCTCGCTTTGTCACCTAGGCTGGAGTGCAGTGGTGCGATTTCAGCTCACTGCAACCTACGTCTCCTGGGCTCAAGTGACTCTCGTGCCTCAGCCTTCCAAGTAGTTGGGATTACAGGCATGCGCCACCACACCTGGCTAATTTTTGTATTTTTAGTAGAGATGGGGGTTTCACCATGTTGGCCAGGCTGGTCTTGAACTCCTGACCTCAGGTGATCTGCCTGCCTTGGCCTCCCAAAGTGCTGAGATTACAGGTGTGAGCCACCGTGCCCAGCCATAATGCATTTTTAAAGGCTGATGCTCTATTAATGATGAATTTTATCCATTTGCATTTATTGCAATTACTTACATGTTTATATTTCTTCCTCTCCTCCTCTTTTGCGCTTTCTATTTACTATGCTTTTTCTTTGCTCCTTTTTTTTTGTCTTGCTTTAAGTGTGTTTTTTTTTTTTTTTTTTGAGATGGAGTCTCGCTCTGTGGCCCAGGCTGGAGTGCAGTGGCCAGATCTCAGCTCACTACAAGGTCCGCCTCCCGGGTTTACGCCATTCTCCTGCCTCAGCCTCCTGAGTAGCTGGGACTACAGGCACCCGCCACTTCGCCCGGCTAGTTTTTTGTATTTTTTAGTAGAGACGGGGTTTCACCGTGTTAGCCAGGATGGTCTCGATCTCCTGACCTCGTGATCCGCCCGTCTCGGCCTCCCAAAGTGCTGGGATTACAGGCTTGAGCCACCGCGCCCGGCCTTAAGTGTGTTTTTTTAAATTGACATTTTTCTTTTTAAGTAACGACATCATGCATTCAATTTCTATTTCTTACATTTAACTTGCATCTTGATTTAAGAAAGTCTGAAATTGATCAGCATCACCAGCCTTCTCTGGAACTGGAAAATAATCTTTATTCTTTAAACAGTCCCAATAATATGTTATTCGTAGCTAATATTCTAGTTTCACAATGTTTTGTTTCCTCCGCAAATTTGTTACTTTTTATTGTTTTATATGAGCAATGCTTACTTAGATTTACCCACATTTGACACATTTGCACCTTATTCCTTTCCACTGGGCTCCCTCCCTCCCTCCCTCTCTTTGTTTCCTCCCATTTTAGAGACAGGATCTCTCTCTGTTGTCCAAATTGGAGTGCAGTGGCATGATCATGGCTCACTATAGCCTGGAACTCCTGGGCTCAAGCGGTCCTCCCATCTCAGCCTCCCGAGTAGCTGGGACTACAGGTGGATGCTGCCATGCCAGGGTAATTTTTTAACATTTTCGTAGAGACAGGGTCTTGCTATGTTGCCCAGGCTGGTCTGGAACTCGTGGCCTCGAGTAATCCTCCTGCCCTGGCTTCCCAAGGTGCTAGGATTATAGGCATGAGCCATTGCACTCAGCCCTCTTTTCCTTCTTCCTAAATTATGTCTTTTAGGATTCCTCTCAGCCAAAGTTTGACAGAGGTCAACTCTCCTATTCTTTGTTTGCTTTAAAATGTCTTTAGTTTGCCCTCATTCTTCAGCTATAGTTTATCTTCTTTATCTGCAGAGAATCCTAGATAATAATTATATTTTTTCACTTCGAAGATACTGTGTTTTGGTTTCTATTGTTAAGTCTGTTCTTTGTCATTCCTTTGTAGTTAATCTACTTTTTTTATTGGTGTTTAAAATTTTCTTGTTGTCTTGGTGTTTTGCTGTTTATTATAATGTGACAAGGTATAGCTTTATTTCTGCATTTCCTGCTTGGTACTTTTTGTATTGTATTTCCTGAATCTGAGGATTTCATTAATTCTAGAAAATTCTCAGCCATGTGTTCTTTGAATATTACCTCTCTCACATCTCTTCGTTTCTGCTGGAATTCCAATTAGATACATATTTATCTTCTCATTCTCTCTTCTGTGGCTCTTAAACTCTCTTGAAGCCTTTCCGTGTTTTATTTCTTTTGCATTCTGGGCAATTTCCTGAGCCCTATCATAGTCTACTCTTCCCTTTTCAGCTGTGTCTAAGCTGCTGCCAAATTTGACTAATGGGTTTTCTGTTTCAGTGATTCCATTTTTCATTTCATAAGTTTTTTTTTCTTTCTATACTGTCTTCTATGTTTACTTTTCTCCTTTATGTCTTTAATTGTTTTATCATCTTCATTTGATTATTCAGCAACCTGAAGCTCTGAGAGTCTAATGAACTTTGTTACATGCTTGTTACTTCTGCTGGCTTTTGTTCACGATGGATTAAGTACTGAGTTGTGTGATTGTATGTTTTGAGTTCATCTTCAGCAGGGCTCCGTAATTAACTTTCCAATGAGGAAACTCATATTTTTGTTTTTCTATTCAGAGTCTAGGTAGGCCAGAAGAGACTAACTTCCACGTCATTTCATTATGCTGGTAGAGAGATATTTTTCTAGTCGACTCTTCCTGTGCTGTATGTGGAGTCAGGGGAGGGAGGATGGGTGGGTCTTACTTCAGCTTCCTACTTGGCAGTCTCAAGGTCGTTTACTTTATCGCTGTGTGCATGTTAAAACCAAATTCCTAACATTTGTCAAGATGGAGATAAACCCGACCAATCCAGGTTAGTTGCCACATCAGCTCACTTGCATAATGCTCTGGTTTTCAGAAACCAATCTTCATTGCTGAGCTCTGGGGATTTCTCTTACTTTCTTGTAAGCTTAACTATGCATTCAAATGGTTTTACTTTTTTTTTTTTTTTTTTTTTTTTTTTAACAGAGTCTTACTCTGTCATCCAGGCTGGAGTGCAGTGGTGTGATCTTGGCTCACTGCAACCTCTGCCTCCCAGGTTAAAGCGATTCTCTTGCCTCAGCCTCCCGATTAGCTGGGATTACAGGCATGCACCACCATGCCTGGCTAATTTTTGTAACTTTAGTTGAGAGGGGGTTTTGCCATGTTGGCCAAGCTGATCTCGAACTACTGACCTCAAGTGATTCACCTGCCTCAGTCTCCCAAAATGCTGAGATTACAGGCATGAGCCACAGCAGCTGGCTGCTATGCATTCAAATGGATGTTACATCTGGCATTCCTCTGTGTTAATAGTGGGAGAGTTTTCAAAATATTGAGTCTGTCCTGTTCATAAAATTAGAAATCTTCAGAATTCTAATCTATCAAACGTTGTTGTCCATACCACACAATCATAGCCTAATTTCCACTCATGGCACACACTTTCACAGGAGCATGCTGCGTGTGCAGCCACACAATACCTGTTTTGCATACAGTAGACTCACCCTTAGTGGCCATGTGTAACTTTATCCCTTATGGGATCTCAGTGGAAAAAGTAAAAGTTTCAATGCCTAGAAAAGTATATGGGGTCAGAGGGAGTCCCTTCACGATCGACAGAAACTTTTCGGGAAATACAGTGCAGTGGTTAACGCCTGTGTATCAGACAAGCCTGTGTTGAATCTAGCCTTTGCCAGTCTGTGACCTTGAGAAGAGTACTCAACTTCTCTTTTTTTGGAGACAGAGTCTTGCTCTGTCACTGAGGCTGGAGTGCAGTAGTGCATTCTTGGCTCATTGCAGTCTCAACCTCTCAGGCTCAAGTGATCCCCTATCTCAGCTTCCCAAGTAGATGGTACTACAGGTGTGCACTAATTTTTAAAAAATAAAAGAAAATAATAAAAAGTTTTAATAGGGACAAGGTCTCACTATGTTGCCCAGGCTGGTCTTGAACTCCTGGCCTCAAGTGATCCTCTCACCTTGGCCTCCCAAAGTGCTGGGATTACAGGCATGAGCCACTGCACCTGGCCTTACTCAACTTCTTTATGCTCAGCTTTCACATCTGTGAAATGAGAGTGTTACATGTTGTGAGGACTAAATGAATGATTCAATAACATTAGTTATTACAATTATTATTATTAAAATTCTTTATTTGTACGCTTTAAAAATCTCAATCCCCTTCCAAAAGACTCTGAGGGCCAGGATCTCTATTAAGTTGAACCACAAAATCGCCATGTTTGTAGATCAAAAATTATTAGATTTGGCAGTTTGGTAAGGCTCAATGTAATACTCCAGAACAGGGATCCTATTTTGAAGTTGTTAGAAGACACATTCAAAGGATGAGACTTTGATAATAGAAACACAGATTGGGGCTGGGGGCGGTGACTCACACCTATAATCCCAGCACTTTGGGAAGCCGAGGCGGGCGGATCACGAGGTCAGGAGATCGAGACCATCCTGGCTAACACAGTGAAACCCCATCTCTACTAAAAATACAAAAAATTAGCTGGACGTGGTGGCAGCGCCTGTAGTCCCAGCTACTGCGAAGGCTGAGGCAGGAGAATGGCGTGAACGGGAAGGCGGAGCTTGCAGTGAGCCGAGATCGCGCCACTGCACTCCAGCCTGGGCGACAGGGCGAGACTCCAATCTTAAAAAAAAAAGAAAAAGAAAAAGAAATAATGTTTAGGCAGATAGTAAGGGTAAAGGTTCTTGGTGGAAATTTTCCTGTAATAAGAAACAATCCCTGAACCATCTGTTTTCTGAACAGAAAAGGTGGCTTGAAGGGTTGGGTCAGCAAGCTTTAATATACAAATGTCGGCTATTAGAAACTGAGTTCACTCAATATGGCGATTCCTGCTGTCTTTTCCTTTTCAACTGGTGTAGCAATTAATTGTCATGACCACCTCCAAATAACACCATGTGTTCAGAACATAATGGCGACCTGCATTTGCATATTACAGGGCTAAGGTGGGAGGCCCAGGTTTTTCTTGGGTTACGGAAATGACACACCTGGTCAAACCAATCCCCTGGGCCCTATGGAAATCAGACACCACCTCCTCCAGCTTCCTCCATAAGAGCGGCCACTTTCCCGCTGCACACGGAGTTTTCTCTTTGTTAGAACCCCCCTTCCCTCTGTCTCTATACGGGGCAGCTGTTTTTTTCTTCCTTCTTTCTTGCCTATTAAACTTTCCGATCCTTAAAACCACTCCACGTGTGTCCGTTTAGTTTTATCTAAACCGGCGCGAGACCGAGGACCCTGATGTTCCTCCAGTCATTGGAGTAGTATCAGTGAGGTTGCAGTGAGCCGAGATCACCCCACTGCACTTCAGCCTGGGCGACAGAGTGCAACTCTGCCGCCCGCCCCCACCTCCAAAAAAAAGGAACAAAGATTGGGACTCAGTCTCTGGGGATTGGAAGGTCCCCACGTGTTGAATTTGAATTGCCCATTGGACATTTCTTCGGTTTTATTACAATTTAGTCAGTTTCAGCATTGCCTAATTTAGATAAAGTTTTGCCAGAAAGTTGCTGAAAAGTTATGTATTTCAGGGTATTGAATAGGCCTATGTATTTGAAACAAAAATATCCCATTTTGGAAGTGATCATTAAGAATAGGAGACTTGGTAGTTAGCAGGAGGCTTTTAGATGGTCAGCTCATTAGTGAGCTCCTAAGGTGGCCTGCCTAGTGATTAGGACAAAGAATTGGGGGTGGATTTGCATACTTCTGGATCTGATGTTCTTGTTAACACTGGATAGCTGATTAATAACTGTGAAGAAAATAAAGGTCCTGCCGGGTGGCCCGCAGGGAGCGATACATAATTAGAGGAAACCTCCCCTGCCAGACAGAGAGCTGCTGCTGCAGGGTTGATGATGAATAACCTTCTGAGGCCGGGAGTTGGAATTTAGCCGAATTCCTGTCACTTTCTTCCGTAATTTGACCGTGTGATTCACTGACAAGAAAAAGTGGCCCTGCGGAGGTGAGCCCTCCCCACACCAGAGGCTCTCCAATGCTGCTGATGCCTTTTGAATTCACTCCTCTTTTAACAGATCAGTCATTAGGTAATCTCTCTGATTTCACTTTTGTGATTTAGGTAAATTAGAAAATTAGCAACAATTAAGTCGGCTATGGGAGAGGCTTGAGATATATGGCCTGTTATTTTACAAGAGATAGTTACTACATTCTGTAGCACTTCATATGATCTTTATGAGACTGGCTCACTCAGTTCTCTGTTGGGCAGAATTTTTTTTTTTCAAGACGGAGTCTCGCTCTGTTGCCAGGCTGGAGTGCAATGGTGCGATCTCGGCTCCGCCTCTGGGGTTCAAGCAATTCTCCTGCCTCAGCCTCCCAAGTAGCTGGGACTACAGGTGCGTGCCACCACACCTGGCTGATTTTGTATTTTTCGTAGAGACAGGGTTTCACCATGTTGGCCAGGATGGTCTCGATTTCCTGACCTCATGATCCGCCTGCCTTGGCCTCCCAAGGTTCTGGGATTGCAGGTGTAGCCACCGCGCCCGGCTGCAGAATTTAATTTCTATTCCTACCCCAAAACTGAATTGGTGGCTGAATGTTGACCCAAAATGACAACGTAGTATTAGATCCTCTCCAAGGATGCCAGAACTTTCTGATGACAACAGATTACACCTCCCTCTTAATTTCTTCCTTAAAAACGATGTAAGTAATCCATGATAGCTTTTTTTATTTATTATATTATGTTGTATTTATTTAGTTTTAGAGATGAGGGTCTCACTTTGTTGCCTAGGCTGGTCTCAAACTCCTGGACTCAAGTGATCCTCTCACCTAGGCCTCCCAAAGTGCTGGGATTACAGGCATGAGCCACCACGCCTGGACCCATAATCACTTATGTAAAAGTTAAAAGAAAACCCCCAGATCACCATATTCACACCTTGGTGTGCGGCAAGGCCCTGAGTGAAAAGAGGATTCAATCTAGAGCAGAGATGTAGAAGTATAACTTTCATTATGGGAAAGGCATTTCTATGTAATAGAAGGAAAAAGAAGACTGTAGTTGCAAATGGAGAATTGGTGGTTAAATTACGAGAGATGATTTGGTACTTGATGGGTTCTGTATTCTTCATGAAGTGTGAGGAATGATCAATTGAGGCTACATGGAACAGGAAGTCAGAGTTTTAGTGGCGTGGAGAGGTATGAAATCCTAATGGAGAATGGGAGAAGGTTTTAGTAGAGGATATTTAAGAAAATTTCTGGGCATGGTCGAATGTACATTTGAGGATGGTCACTATTAATTTGACCTGTTACCATTCTGCCTAACTGGGTGTTTTTCTCCAGTCATAACTAATGTTTCAAGTTCGAGGCATAGAGGAGGTAAGGTGGATATTGGATCTGTGCAGAGTTAAGGTTCTGCTTTGGAAGGAGAAGGTCATGGAGCTGAAGGCATTTGTAAGAGAGCAAATGCATTGTTAGACTATGGAATTGCAGCTTGATGAGATGGAATGTGCTGGGTAAAAAAAAGTAGCAATGTCATTGTTTTTGGGATGTTGTTGAGGTCAAAGAAATGTGGAAGGAAATGGAGAAAGTGATGTCAAAGGAAAGAGGTTACAGTAGGAGACAGAGGTTTTTAAATTAGTGCCTTTTCTTTTTTAATATTTGTTCATTTATTTTTTTACAGAGATAAGGTCTTACCTTGTTGCCCAGGTTGGTCTCGAACTGCTGGGCTCAAATGATCCTCCTGCCTTGACCTCCCAAAGTGCTGGGATTACAGGCATGAGCCATTGCACCTGGCGGTACCTTTTCTTTTTGCGTCATTTCTTTTTTCTTTTTCTGAGAAGTTCATTGGAAGAGGAGGTATCTTCAGTGTGGGTAACTGGAAAGGCTTAATTGAGATGAGATTTAAGTTGGTTTTGGAAAGATTTGTATAGGCAAAGAGACTGGAAGTTAACATGGAGCTGTAATTTTGGCGAACACATTATGCAAAGTGGAAACTCATGACACTTGTCTTTCCTTGCAGTGAATAACTTGCCCAGCCACTGCTGATGCCGTTGTGTTATTATTATTATTTTATAGAGACGGGGTGTCACTATGTTGCCCAAGCTCATCTCAAACTCCTAGACACAACTGATACTCCCACCTCGGCCTCCCAAAGTGCTGGGATTCTAGAAATGAGCCACTGCACCCAGCCACAGCTATCTATTTTCTGTGCATAATTTATGTATTTGCTGAGAATTTATTAAATTCTAGGGTGCATTATATGTTCTTTACTTTCGTTAGCTCATTTAATCCTAAGGACTCTATGAGGCAGGCATTATTATCTCCATTTTTATATAGGACACTGAGACTCGGAGGCTAAAATTTTTGCCCTAATTCAAATGGTTGGATTTGGATTTGGTTGGAGCTGGGTGTTAAATCTGGTCTACAGACTGTTGTTCATAGGCTGAATAACATAATCTGATGGTACACACACACACCTTAAATTGAGGTAAAATTCACATAACATAAATTCCCCATTTTAACCATTTGAAAGTATGCCAATTTAGTGGCTTCTAGTACATACACGGGTTGTGCTACTGCAACTACTATCTAATTCTAGAACATTTCCCTCCCTCCCTCCCTTTCTTCTTTCCTTTCCTCCCTCTCTTTCCTTCCTCTCTCCCCTCCCCTCCTCTTTCTTTCTTTTCTTTGCTTTTCTTTCTTTCTTTCTTTCTTTCTTTCTTTCTTTCTTTCTTTCTTTCTTTCTTTCTTCCTTCCTTCCTTCCTTCCTTCCTTCCTTCCTTTCCTTCCTTCTTTCTTTCTTTCCTTCCTTTCTTTCTTTTTCTTTTTTCTTTCGCTCTCCCTTCCCTCCCTCCCTCCCCTCCCTCTCTCCTTTCTTTTCTTTCTTTCTCTCCCTCTTTCTCTTTCTTTTTTCTTTCCTTTATTTCTTTCCTTCTTTTTCTTTTTCTTCTTTCACTCTCCCTTCCCTTCCTCCCTCCCCTCCCTCCTTCCTCTTTCTTTTCTCTCTCTTTTTCTTTCTCTCTCTTTCTTTTCTTTCTTTCTTTTTTTATTTCCTTCCTTCCTTTCCTTCTTTTTCTTTCTTTTTTTTCTTTTGCTTTCGCTTCCCTTACTCACTCCCTTCCCCTCCCTCCCTCCTTCCTCTTTCTTTTCTTTCTCTTTCTTTCTTTTTTTGCTGCTTCCCAAACACTTACAAGCCAGTAGCATTGGTTGGTGTGCTGGGCTGGTTAAGGCCGACAGTGGAGCAGAGCCAACCTGCAAAATCCACTTCCTCAGCATCAGATCTCTTGAGAAAAGCATGAACCATGAGTTGCTTCAAATCTGCTCTCTCTGCGGGGTTTTTAATTAGGCATTTATTCACAAAATCTTGAAATTCCAGAGTGAACACTCTGGGCATTTTTGGAGGAGGCTCGTTGATTAGGTAATCCAACAACTCAAAAATTGACATGGGAGGTGGGCTGTCCATTCCTTATGAGCTAAGGGGCCTCCCTGGGGTCCTTGGCCTGGGTGGGGTCTCAGCCGCATCTCCTTCCACCTGGCACCCAAACATCCGCTCCAGCTCCTTGCCATCTGGAGGAGGGATGGGATACCTCCCAACTGCCATCTCTACCAGAGAAAATCCCATGCTCCAGATGTCTGACTGCACAGAGTAATGAGTCCCCTGGAATCTTTCTGGTGACATGTAGGACCTTGGGCCCATGAAGGAGTTGGCCATGGAGTTGATGAGCTGCCCACTGACCCCAAAGTTACAGAGCTTGATTTCGCCATGGGACTTGACTAGGATGTGGGAGGGCTGGACATCTCTGTGCATGATCTTGTGCTTCTCCCTCAGATATGTCAGGCCTTTTATTACAGCAATGCTAACTTTTTCTAAAATTTGTTCAGGAATTCTTCCAGCTTTCTTCAGGACTTGATCCAGGGAACCTCCATCCATGTGCTACATGCAGATACTGATCTCGCCTCTCGCTGTAGAATGCACCACAGAAGCCCACGATGTATGGAGAGTTGCACTCATGCAGAACCTGCAGCTCCCTTATGATCTGGTTCTGGATTGCGGGTTTGATCTCCAGATGAATTAGCTTTCTGGCCATGACCAGGCCGGAAGGCTTATAGGAGACCTTGAACACCACACCGCCATTGCCAGCCCCCAGCTCACTGATCTTCTCGAAGTTGTCATCCTTTAGTTCTCCCACCTTCTGCTTCTGGGTAAGAAAGGCCTCAAGGCGTTTTCGCTGCTGCTCTTCCAGCTTCTTCTGCAAGGCCTCCAAGTTGGTTTCTGCAGAGCTGGTCCCGTTAACCGCGGAGCCATGGGGGGCCGGGGTCAGCTGGATGGGCGTCGGCTTCTTCTTGGGCACTCTGGACCCGGCCAAGGGGCTTCCCACTCTGGGGAGAGGAGCACCTCTCGCTTCCTCCCGCTGCGCTGCCCAGCGCCCGCTGCTCAGGACCAAGTCCGGGCCGCGTCTGCCTTCGGCGGGGCTGCCTTCGGCGGGTGCGCCCCTCGCGGTCCCGTCAGCGCTGAGGGGCCGGTGGCGGTCTTAGTGGACCCCCGCCCCACCTGCCCAGGACTCCCCGCAGGAGCGGATAGGGCTGAACATGCGGTTGGGCAGCCCGGGATTCCCGCCCTCGCTCCCTCAACCAACCAGTCCCTCCGGCTTGGGCGGCTCAGCTCTGGAGCCCAGCTCCCCTTCCTGCGGTGAAAAGTGCTGCGGCCGCAGGGCTCCTAGCCGCTCCGCGAAGCGACACTGGGAGGGAATGGAGGCCGCGGGGAGGGGCGGGGAAGGGGAATAATTCTTTTTTTCTTCTGGATACTAGGCCTTTACCAGACATATGTTTGCAAATATTTTTCTCCCATTCTGTAGGTTATCATTTCCACTTTCTTGATAGTTTCCTTGATGTGGAAAAGCCTCTTATTCTGAAGTTCAATTTGTCTATTTTTTATTTTGTTGCTTGTGCTTTGGGTGTCATATTTAAGAAAACTAGTTCAAGGTCAAGAAGACGTGTACTTATGTTTTATTCTAAAAGTTTTATCATTTTTATTCTCACATTTAGGTCTTTGATTAATTTCAAATTAATTTTTACATATGATGTGAGGTAGGGGGTTGATTTCATTCTTTTGTATGTGAATATCCAGTTGTCTCAACACCATTTGTTGAAGAGAGGATTCTTTCCTCATTTAATGGCCTTGGCAAACTTGTTGAAAACCAATTAGCCATAGATGTAAGAATTTATTTCTGGACTCTCAGTTCTACTCTATTGATCTGTCTATCCTTATGCCAATACCACACTGTTGTGATTACTGTAGCTTTGTTGTAAGTTTTGAAATGGGGAACTGTGTTTTCCTACTTTGTTCTTCTTTTTCCATCTTTGTTTTAGGCTATTCTCCATCTTTAGCAATTCCCTATGAATTTTAGAATCAGCTTGTCTATTTCTGCCAAAATGACAGAATTTGACAGAGGATCAATATGTAGATCAATGTGGGGAACATTGCTGATATAGTTTGGATGCTGTTCCCCTAGAGTCTCACGTTGAATTGTAATCCCCAGTGTTGGAGGTGGGGCCAGGTGGGAGGCAACTGGATCATGGGAGTGAATTTTTCATGACTGGCTTAGTGCTATCCCCTTGGTGTTGTCCTTGCAGTAGTGAGTGAGTACTTGAAAGATCTGACTGTTTAAAAGTGTGTGACTTCTTCCCCCACACTCTTTCTTGCTCTTGCTCTTGCCATGTGATGTGCATGCACTTGCTTCACCTTCTGCCATGAGTAAAAGCTCCCTGAGCCTTCCCAGAAGCCGAGCAGATGTGCACTGTGCTTCCTGTACAGCCTGCAGAACCATGAGCCAATTAAACCTCTTTTCTTTACAAATTACGCAGTCTGAGCTATTTCTTTATAGCAATCTAAGCATGGCCTAATACAATTGCCATCTTAATAATATTGTCTTCTAATCTATGATAGTGAAATGTTTTTTGATTTATTTAGGTCTTCTTTAATTTTTTTCAGCAACGTTTTGTGATTTTCAGCATATATATAAGTCTTTGCCCTCCTTGGTTACATTTATTCCTAGGTATTTTATTATTTTGGATGATATTGTAAGTGGAGTTATTTTCTTAATTTCCTTTTCAGAGTGTTCATTGCTGGTGTTTAGAAGCACAACTGATTTTTGTGTATTGTTCTTATATTCTGTCACTTTGCTGAATTCATTTATCATCTCTAAAAATTTTATTGTGTATTCCTTAGGGTTTTCTCTCTCTCTCTATATATAAGATCAGGTCATCTGAAAAATGTTTACTTCTTCTTTTCAGATTTGGATGTCTTTAATTGTTTTACTTGCTTAATTGCTTGGGCTGGAACTTCCAGCACAATGTTAAACAGAAGTGGTGACAGTGGACATGTGTGTCATTTTCCAGATCTCAGGGAAGAATACCTTCACTATTTCATCAGTAAGTGTGATATTAGCAGTGAGTTTTTAATAGATGCCCTTGATCAGGTTGAGGAAGTTCCCTTATAGTCCCAGTTTGTTGAATTTTTTTTTTCTTCAGTGAAAGAGTGTTGGTTTTGTCAAACACTTTTTATGTATGAAGAGGTTTTCATGTTTTTCTCTCCTTTGTTCTATTAATGTGGTATATTACATGGATTTATTTCCATGTGTCGAATCATCCTTGCATTCCTGGAATAAATCCAACTTGGTCATGGTATGTAATCCTTTTACTATGCTACTAGATTCAATTTGGTAGTATTTTGTTGAGACTTTTCTCATCGATCTTCATGAGATATATTGATCTGTAGTTTTGTTTTCTTCTAGTGTCTTTACCTGGCTTTGGCATCAGGGTGATACTGGCTTCATATAAAGAGTTAATAAGTGTTCTCATCTATTTTTTGGAAGAGTTTGAGAAGAATATTAATTCTTCTTTAGGCATTTGGTAGTATTCCCCAGTGAGGTCATTGGGTCTTGGAATTTTCTTTGTTGAAAATGTTTTGATTAGTGATTCAATGTCATTAGTTGCTATGGGTCTATTAAAATTTTCTTCTTCTTCTTGAGTCAGCTTTGGTACTTTGTGTAGGAATTTGTCCCTTTCTTTTTTTCTTTTTTGTTTGAGATGGAGTTTCACTCTTGTTGCCCAGGCTGGAGTGCAATGGTGCTCTCTCGGCTCACCACAACCTCCACCTCCCAGGTTCAAGTGATTCTCCTGCCTCAACCTCCCGAGTAGCTGGGATTACAGGCATGTGCTACCATGCCCAGCTAATTTTTTTTTTTTTTTTTTTTTGGTATTTTTAGGAGAGACAGGGTTTCTCCATGTTGGTCAGGCTGGTCTCGAACTCCCGACCTCAGGTGATCCACCCTCCCTGCCTCCCAAAGTGCTGGCTAAAAGTTTGTTAATTTTGCTTATCTTTTAAAAAACCTAACTTTTGTTTTGTTGTTTCTTTCTATTGTTTTCTATATTTTATTTATCTTTGTCTAATCTTTATTGTTTGCTTTCTTCTGATTGCTGAATTTAGTTTGCTTTTCTTTTTCTAGTTTCTTAAAATAGGAGGTTAGGTAATTGATTTGACATCTTTTAAATTTTAAATGTAAGTGTTTAGAGTTATACATTTTCTTTGAGCACTGCTTTCACTGCATCCCAAAAGTTTTTTGTATGTTGTGTTTTTATTTGTATTCATTTCAAAGTATTTTCTAATTCCTTTTGTTATTTTTCTCTTTCACCTGTTGGTTAAGAGTGTGTTATTTAATTTTCACATATTTGTCAATTTTCTAGATTTCCTCCTGCTATTGATTTCTAATTTCATTCTGTGTGGTTGGAGAAGAAACTTTGTGTGATTTCAATTTTTGAGAAGTCTTTGAGATTTGTTTTGTGGTTTAAATATAATCTATTCTGGTGTTGGTCCATATACACTTGAGAAGAATGCTAGGTATGAGAAAAGTGTCTACTGTTGGGTAGAGTGTTCTATAATAGAGCTCTATAGAGTTTGTTAGGTCTAGTTTGTTTATAGTGTTGTTCAACTCTTTTATTTCCTTGTTGATCTTTTTTCTAGTTGTTCTGCCCACTACTGAAAGTGGAATAGTGAAGTTTGTAATGATTATTATCGAATGATCTCTCCCTTCAATTCTGCCAATTTTTGCCTTATATATTTTGGGTCTCTGTTTTTAGGTACATATATTTATAATTGTTTTATCTTCTTGATTGTATATAATCAATATTGTATATAATATTATATAATTATGATTGTATAATATCCATTATTGTCTTTTGTAAACATTTTTATCTTACTGTCTATTTTGTTTGATATTAATATAACCACTCAAGTTCTTTTTTGGCTAATATTTGCTTGGAAAGTCTCTTCCTATTCTTTTACTTTCAACCTATTTGTCTTTGTGTGTGTGTATGTGTGTTTTGAGATGGGGTCTCGCTCTGTCATCCAGGCTAGAGTGCAGTGGTATGATCTCAGCTTACTGCAACCTCCACCTCCCAGGTTCAAGTGATTTTCCTGCCTCAACTTCTGGAGTAACTAGGACTAAAAGTGTGCGCTACCAAGCCCAGCTAATTTTTTTTTTAAGATTGGAGTCTCGCTCTGGCGCCCAGGCTGGAGTGCAGTGGCAAGACCTTGGCTCACTGCAACCTCCGCCTTCTGGGTTCAGGAGATTATCCTGCCTCAGCCTCTTGAGTAGCTGGGATTACAGGCACTCGCCACCATGCCTGCCTAATTTTTGTATTTTTAGTAGAGATGGGGTTTCACTATGTTGGTCAGGCTGGTCTTGAACTTCTGACCTTGTGATCTGCCTGCCTCGGCCTCCCAAAGTGCTGGGATTACAGGTGTGAGCCACCGTGCCCAGCTAATTTTTGTACTTTTTAGTAGAGACAGGATTTCGCTATGTTGCCCAACTCCTGGCTTCAAGTGATTCACCCACCTTGGCCTCCCAAAGTGCTGGGATTATAAGAATGAGCCACCATACCTTGCCTCAACCTATTTGTCTTTGGATTTAAAGTGACTATTTTGTAGACAGCATATGGTTGGATTATTTAAAAAAAATCTATTCTGCCAAGTCTCTTCCCTTTACTCAGAGAATTTAATCTCTGAGTTAATTTATGCTAATTAATACTGATAAAGAAAGGCTTCTGCACTTTGCTATTGTTTTCTATGTGTCACATTGTTTTTGTTCCTCAATTCCTCCATTATTGCCTTCTTTTGTATATAATAGATATCTTCTAGTATACATTTTTCATTCCTTCTCATTTCTTTTACAATATACTTTTTAGTTTTTTTTTTAGCGGTTACTCTGAGAATTACAGTTAACATCTTAATTTGTAACAAATTAGTTCAAATTAATGCCAACTTATTTTCAATAATAGTCACAATGTTTGGTCTTATCAAACTCTATCCCATTTGTTGTTGTTACAAATCACATCTTTATACATTTTGAGCATATCCATGATAATTTATAAGTATTGTTTTATACAGTTGTTGTGTTTTATTGATTGATTGATTGATTGATTTTTTGAGATGGGATCTCACTCTGTTGCCCTGGCTGAGGCAGGTGATGTGAACATGGCTCACTGCAGTCTCGGTCTCCAGCGTTCAAGTGATCCTTCTGCCTCGATCTCTTGAGTAGCTGAGACCACAGGCACATGCCACTATGCCTGATTAATTTTAAAAAATTGTGTAGAGATGGAGTCTATGTTGTCCAGTCTGACCTCAAACTCCTGGGCCCAAGCAATCCTTCTGCTTTGACTCCTCAAAGTGCTAGGATTAAAGATGTGAGCCACCATATGCAGCCCTAAACAGTTGTGTTTTAAACTATGTAGGAAAAAAAGAAATTACAAACTAAAATAAATGAATACTGACTTATAGTTACCTGTGTTGTTAGGTAAATATTTACAGTTGTTCATTATTTCTTTGGGTGGATTTTCATTACTTGTGTTCCTTCTCATTTCAGCTGAAGGACTCCTTTCATATTTCTTGTAGGTCAGGTCTACTAGCAAAGGATTCTCTGTTTTTGTTTATCTGGGAATGTCTTAATTTCTTCTTTAGTTTTGAAAGATAGTTTTGTCAGATATAGAATTTTTGGTTAATAGCACTTTTAATTTATATTTCAGCACTTCTAATATGTCATCCCACTGCCTCCTAACCTCCATCATTTCTGATGATATACTAGCTCTTAATCTTATTGAGGAATACTTTCTACCTCACAAGTTGCTTCTTTTGCTGCCCTAGTGATTCTGTCTTTGTTTTAGGCTTTTGACAGTTGATTGTAGCATGCCTTGTATGAATCTCTTTGGGTTTATCCTGTTTGAAATTTTTTGAGGTTCTTGAATATACGTGTGTGTGTGTGTGTGTGTGTGTGTAGTATATATACACAGTTTATATATGTACACAATTTGTTTATATGCATATATATAACCTAGATAAATAAACACATATATTATGTATATATGTATGTATATATAGTATATATACACATACATCACCCCTGCTTGGGTGATGGGTGCAATAAAATCTCAGAAATTACCACTAAAGAGCTTACCCTCCTGGTTAACATGGTGAAACCCTGTCTGTACTAAAAATAGAAAAATTAGCCAGGTGTGATGGCGGGTGCCTGTAGTCCCAGCTACTTGGGAGGCTGAGGCAGGACAATGGCGTGAACCCAGGAGGCGGAGCTTGCAGTGAGTAGAGATCATGCCACTGCACTCCAGCCTGGGTGACAGAGACAGACTCTATCTCAGACAAAAAAATAAATAAATAAATAAATAAATAAAATTAAAAAAAGTTACCCACGTAACCAAACACCACCTGTTTCACAAAAACCTGTTGAAATTAAAAAACAACAACAACAACAAAAAACTGTACCTCTGTACTTTAAGAATCAGTACAGAAGGAATAAGTTAAATAGAATTATTTCCAATATTTCGGGCCATACTTTGTTATTCTTTTCATGGCTTGTAATGTTTTGTTGAAAACAGGACATTTAAAATACTGTAATATGGCAACTCTGCTAATTACCTAGGGCATTTTGTTGCTGTTATTGTAGCAGCTATGGTTTGCTTAGTGACTTTTCAGAATTAAATATATAAAGTCTGTTTTCTTTGTCATGTGTGGCTGTTGAAATCTCTTTATTGCTAGCTTAGTGGTCAGCCAGTGATTTTACAGGAATTTCCTTAAATGCCTGGAACCAGAACAAAAATCTCACAGTCTTTGGAGATGGGCTTTGTGAGTGTATTGGGGCATGTCTTCAACTTCTAGTCAGATGATTTACAACCCTGTTTTAGCTTTCATTTCCTCCTGTGCAGAGCCTGACGATCAGCAAAGAGCTTTCTCAAAACTTAGTGACGTGGACAGGAGACAGGGAAATACTGGGTAGAAGAGGGCAGTTTCCCAGCAAAGGCCCTACCTTCAAGCCTGAAGACCTGTGGTCCTAAATGAGGACAGGCGTTCCTGTTTTCACACCCAAAAAGTTTCCTTTTGGCCTGCCACACCCCCTATCCTGCACCCATGTAAACGCTGAACACCAGGCTCCAGAAGCCAACTAGCAAGCCAGCAGATCAACAGAGAGATGGATGGTGGAATGATGCAGCAGAGAAAGGGAGAAGAGGAGGATCATCTTAATGCTGGGTGGCCTGACTCCAGGGGAAGATCACCTTCCCACTCCATCCCCCTTTCTATCTCCCCATCCATCCCACTGAAAGCCACCTCCACCACTCAATAAAACCTCACTTTCATCCTTCAAGCCCGTGTATGACCAGATTTTTCCAGGATGCTGAGCAAGAGCTTGGGACACAGAAAACTGTCACACTGGCCCTCTGCCCTTGCAAAAAGGCAGAGGGTCTGTTGAGCTGGTTGACACTCAAGCTGTCTGTGGATGGCAAAGCTGAAAGAGCTTTGTAGCACTAGGATTGCAGACACCTACCCCTAGACACTATCATGGGGCCAGAGCCCAAAATGCTTGCTGTGGCCTCTGCACCTGCCTGTGTGCATGCTCTCCCTCCTGCTAGGGGTTTCAGCAGCAAGGCTCAAACCCCTTGTGAGTCACGTACCTGTTGCACATCCTGTGAGGGGGATCAGGGAACTCTCCCACTTCACTAGAGTTTTCTCAGGTCTTTTCTGAGTGTGTGTCCTGCTCTGGGCTTGTGTGTGGTCTTCTAGATTCCTAGGAATATGTGGAAGCTTTACAAAGCCCTTATTCTCCAAAGCATTTCATTCCTCAATCTTTACATCTAAGATTTTCAGTTTGTCTATTGTTTATTCCAGCTTTTATTTCTTGCCCCAGGTGGCATCAGACAATACATGCGCCTTTAAGTGTTTTTAACAATCACCCTCCATCCCCATCCCTCAGGTAGCTGAATTATGTGAAATGAAGGCAAGCTCTTTGAGGCAGTCCCTCAGGGAAGCACCAGAGAGATCAAAACAAACAACCACAACCCATTGTGGTTGTGAATGAGATCCATTCTGTTCCCTCCACTACAAGGTACCTGTACTGTGCATGTGGGCTGTTATCTTCAAGGCCATCACCAAGCTGGGGAGTAGAAAATGGGTCCAGGGTAAGGTAAAAGGTTACAAAGTTTTCTTCTCAAGATTTAGCTTTTTTTTTTTTTTTTTTTTTTTTTGATTGACTAAGCAGTCCTTTGCTTACTATAAGCTGATTAGTTTCCAGAGTTCTGAGGAAGTCGATTATCACAAATTTTGCCAGTTTATTCATTGCTTTTGTGGAGAGAGGGACTTTTCAATGTCTCTACACTGCCATTTTCACTGACGTCATTCGGTAATTGAATTCTATGGTATATTGTCTCTCTAATGAAACTAAATTAATGCCAGATGTTTACTTAGTCTGCAAAGTCAGAGTGTGGATTTGAATTATTTGCAGGATCTGTCACTGATCCATGATAGCTTTCCCTTATTATGCAGATCACAATCTAGAAAGGAATGTCTATTCTTTGAAAACAAGATGCACACTTTTGAAATGTTTCATCCCTTTTCTAGATGGTTTGCAGACTACAACTCAACTAGTGATACAGGCACATCATTAGTATGTGATGAATACTTCTGTTATCTTTAGGTGGTGTCCTTCCATGGGGCTAGCAAGAAATATTTTCAATAAGATTGGGGTACTTTAGTTGATAATGAATGTCACCCATTTTATGTTAATGTTTGCTAACTTAATTTTCAGAATATGATGTTTTCTGACTTTGTTTTAAAGTCTGTATGCTGGTTATCTTTCTAGTAGGGCTTGAAAGCATAAAAATATTTCTTCTACTGTGACAGGAAGGAGGAGAACATATAAGATAGCATTTTGATTGAGCATTTTCTTTTTCTGTGATTTATTCCGTTGACTTGAGGAAAGACTCACTAATCATTATCTTCCAGGGAATTTCACCCAAAGAACAAACGACTTTGGCTGAAAGAGGAGACTTCCAGAAGAAGGTACAGTTAGAGGTGAATGGTTGGCTCACTGGTGGCTAGCTGGATTTTTCTCATCTGATAAAAGCCTCAGTCTGGAAATTCAACTTTTGTCCACTCTAAACGTCAAACAGATGTGGAAATATTGGAGGACACTGAGTGAGCCCTTTGGGAGTTCATGCTGTGAGAGCAGACCTACCTCTTGGGAAATATTTCATGCTTAGGGAAGAAAAAGTCATGTGTTCATGTTTATTTCAAAGCCAGGGAGTCAAAGGGGCAAAGAAAAGGAATTTTGTGAGCGCAATTTGCGGTCTGTTCTTTGACTTCTTCCTCAAAGTCTCATGACTGGATGCTGGAGAGAGAGAGCAGCAACAGAAGGGCAAAATCAGCAAACAAAAAGAATGATTTATCTGTATTAGTCTGTTTTCATGTCGTTGATAAAGACAGCATGGGTAATTTATAAAGAAAAAGAGGTTTAATGGACTCACAGTTTCACGTGGCTGTGGAGGCCTCACAATCATGGCAGAAGGTGAAAGGCACATTTTACGTGGTGGCAGACAAGAGAGAAATGAAAGCCAAGTGAAAGGGGTTTCCCCATATAAAACCATCAGATCTCGTGAGACTTACTCACTACCTAGATAGAGAACAGTACAGGGGAAACTGCCCCCATGATTCAATTATCTCCTACTAGGTCCCTCCCACAACATGTGGGAATTATGAGAGCTACAGTTCAAGACGAGATTTGGGTGGGGACACAGCCAGACCACATCATCGTTCAATCAGTAATTGTGGCAAGTTATATAGCTTCCTTGGGTCTCGTTTCTCTCATTTGTGAAATGAAGGTGTGAAATTTAAACCCCTCCTAACTCTAACATTCTGCGATTCTATAATGTTATCCGTGAATATACTCTTCTCCATTTCCTGGTTTTCTCTGGAGGAAGTACCCTCCTCCCCTCTGCTCCTGGACCCTCCACACCTGCCTTACTGAATGGACAGTCCCTGTTCCAGTGGGAGCAGGAGGCAGGAGCAGCCATCATAATGCCTCTCTTCACCTTGGTCCTCCCATAAATTATTCTTTTCTACCTGTCATTGTGGTGTTTATTTGAGGGACAGTGCTAATCTGCCAGACTGAGATTTGAAAGTAATTGGGTGTTTTTCATTGTGCTTCTTTTTTTCCCTTTTCTTTGACTCTATTATTGAAAAATTATAAGATTTATCAGGATTACATTAGGCTACAAATAACAGCAAACTCCACCAAAAATGATTTAAACAAAGAGAAATTTATCTTTCTCAGTAAGGAACAGCGATCTTGCTGTGTCGTCCAGGCTGGCATGCAGTGGCACAATCATAGCTTACTGCAGCCTCAACCTCCCAGGCTCAAGCAATCCTCCCGCCTCAGCCTCCCAAGTAGGTGGGACCACAGGCATGCACCACCACAGCCGCTAAATTATTTTAATTGTTTTATTTTTTTGTAGAGACAAGTCTCACTGTGTTGCCCAGGCTGGTCTGGAACTTCTGAGCTCAAGTACTCCTCCCTTCTTGGCCTCCCAAAGTGCTGGAACTACAGGCATGAGCCACTGTGCCCAGCCTCCTCTGTGTCTATTTTCTTTTCTTTTCTTTCTTTCTTTTTTTTTTTTTGAGACAGTCTCGCTCTGTCACCCAGGCTGGAGTGCAGTGGCACGATCTCGTCTCACTGCAACCTCTGCCTCCTGGGTTCTAAGCGATTCTTTTGCCTCAGCCTCTGGAGTAGCTGGAATTACAGGCAAGAACCACCATGCCCAGCAAATTTTGTATTTTTAGTAGAGATGGGGTTTCACCATGTTGGCCAGGCTGGTCTTGAACTCCTAACCTTAGGTGATCCACCAGCCTCAGCTTCCCAAAGTGCTGGGATTACTGCTGTGAGGCACCGTGCCTAGCTTGTGTCTATTTTCTTGACTGTGTTCTCCTAGGACATCACCAATTAATACCCAGGTAGTTTGCTGTGCCATGAGCCTCCCACAGTCTTTGGAAAAAAATATGTTTTTCAAGGATTGCTTCCTTCAGAGATCAAGATGGATTTTGACATAAACCTAAGGGTGTCTATATGTTTCATATGGGAAAGTTTGTGATCTCGCTTCTGCATGGGCCTTTATCTCAATTCCCAAGCGAAGTAAGAAACTCGGTAGAATCCTAGTATTTGCCAGCAAAATAATCTCTTTCTTGCTGCATGATTTCATTCTCTTCTAGTCCTACCCTGCTTGTTAGAGATGGCAAAGTAGAGAAGGAAGCTATTGAATGTTCCCAATGCAAAGAAATGATAAATGGTTGAGATGATGGATGTGCTAATTACTCTGATCTGATCACTATACATTCTGTGTATCAAAACATCACTATGTACCCCATGAATATGTACTATTATTTGTCAATTAAAAATTTGTATACTTAAAAAAAGGCAAAGCTAAGACATAGAATAATGCTATGTATCAAAACATCACTATGTACCCCATGAATATGAACTATTATTTGTCAATTAAAAAGTTGTATACTTAAAAAATGGCAAAGCTAAGACACAGAATAATGCTATGCCTCCATTATTTATGAGGAGAGATGGGATGGTATCTCCCAGCCTGTGAATTCACTGAGTTGGCTCAAAGATCCGTTTCTGCCTCTGTGCTTTCTTTGGCAGTGGGATCTATAGAGCCATGCCAGCTGGGATAGTTCCCAGCCTCCTCCTCCACCTCCCCTTGGCATCTGGACAAAAATTCCTGGTATATATACAACCATCTAGCTCTGGTAGTGATTTTACTGGCTGTGTGTTTATCCTGCAATTTAGTTTGCAGACCAGATAGCAATGGTATGCCTATAATTACCCAGATTGATTGATGCATTGATCCATTTATTTAACAAACATTTGTCTAATGTCTGTGTGCCAGGTATTAAGATAGGTGCTGGAGCAAGAATCCACCATGAAAATATCACCTTCATTTGAATAGAGTTGAATTGTAATAGAGATGAAAGGCAGAGTCCTTGTTTACTTGCTTGAATTGTCCAGGAGATTATGTGATTCAGCAATGCTGACTTGTCCGAATTTGGACTATCTAGATGATTGTAGCTAAACCAATAATAGGCCTAATGGCCACTTACCTGTTGGATGCTTTCCAACATGTGGATATCAAGATGCCTTTCTGGGATGGATGATAGTAAGTAAACAAGGTACTGTTACTGTTGACCAAGAGTTCTTGAGAGATGGCTTTACATCTAGATACTGGGGCTCTCAGATACAACAGGTGGCAAGATGTTGTCATAGACTGTCTCAGTCTATAAATTGGGAAGGGATGAATCATTCTGACCTTGTCATTGGAATTTTGTTTTTCTTTTCTTTTTTTTTTTTTTGAGTTTCTGTCTCACTCTGTTGCCCAGGTTGGAGTGCAGTGGAACAATCATGGCTCTCTGCAACCTCGACCTCCTGGGTTCACATGATCCTCCTGCCTCAGTCTTCAAGTAGCTAGGACTACAGGCATGTGCTAACATGCCCAGCTAATGTTTGCATTTTTTTTGCAGAGACAAGAGTTTCTCTCTGTTACCCAGGCTGATCTTGAATTCATGGGCTCAAGCAATCTTACTGCCTCTGCCTGGATTTTACTTTTAACCTTTCTAAATCTACAAACATTTCCTTTTCATCACCTATGGATTCTGCCTCAATAAAAAATTTTTGCAATCTGATGATGGCAATAAGTGAGAAGGTCTTATAGTGAGACTTTCTTTGCTATTTTCACAAAAAAGACTTCAACGTTGAAGTTCTTTGAAAAAGTGTGGTAGAGATTTCTAGTATTATACTAAATCATATCTAGTTTTCTTCTCCTTTCTGAACATGTGGGAGGATTAGTCTTTCTTGTGACCTTATAGTAAGGCAGGGCCTTTTGATTAGTTCTTGTCAATGGGCCATGAGTGAAAGCAAGATGTGTCATTTGAGGGCATTTGTCTGTTGCTGTGAGATACTCCATTGCTAAGATACATGTCTAGAAACAGACTTGCTAGATTGGATTTCAAGGTATGTCTTTGACTTTATTATAGAGTGTCCAATTTTGCTTTCCATAATGGGTGTGATAATTTACACTTTGACCAACCTGATATGAGAGGCCTCATTTCTCCACATCATTGTCAAGTTTATAAGCCTTAAAACGTTTTGCAATCTAATGGTATAAAATCACCTGTTTTTTTTTAGGGTAAAATTTTGCATCTCCATGATTGCTAGTGACATTGATAATCCTTTCATATGTTTTTATTTTATTTTATTTTTTTTAGATGGAATCTCACTCTGTCACCCAGGCTGGAGGGCAGTGGTGTGATCTTGGCTCACTGCAACCTCTGCCTTCCGAGTTCAAACCATTCTTCTGCCTCAAGCTCCCGAGTAGCTGGGACTACAGGTGCGTGCCACAATGCCCGGCTAATTTTTTGTATTTTTAGTAGAGACAGGGTTTCACCGTGTTAGCCATGATGGTCTCAATCTCCTGACCTCGTGATCTGCCTGCCTCGGCCTTCCGAAGTACTGGGATTACAGGCGTGAGCCACCGCACCCGGCCCCTTCCATATGTTTACTGGCTATTTGGGCTACATTTTCTGTGAACTGTTTGTTCCTTTCTGTAGAGATCATGCTTCATCTATTGCTGCTCCAAGTATTTTCTCTACGTCTTGGTAACTGTCCACATTCTGAATCCCACTTTCACAAGAATGATGGCAGCAAACTTGCATCCCCCGGCTCCCCTTGCAGCTAGGGTGCAGCATACAATCTGGATCCTTTCACTCACATGAGCCCATGAAACACTTGTGAGTGGTTGTCCTTAGGGTGAGTCACAGCAGTTGCTGCCGCAGATCAATTTTACCTTCTCTGCCCTGAAGCACAATGTACATTTACTTGTCACTTTCCAGAGTCTGATGTGAGAGTTCCTTGTAATGCGGCCTTCCATGTGGTCACTCAGGGGCTCAAGGCTTTTCTCATCTTGTGGTTCTGCCCTTCTCTAGGTCCACAGAGTCCTCTCCATTCAGGCAGGGGAGGAAGCAAGAAAAGATGACTTGCAGGAGGCTTTTACTGGCTCTTCCTGGAAGTGATGCACTTTTCCTGTACCTACATTTTATTGGCTGGAACTCAGACAGTCACCACATTTAACAGTAAGGAAGGCTGGGAAATGTGATCTTGTCATGGGTGCTGGTGACTACATAGTAGTTTCTGCTACATGCTGGAATTGATCTTCTAGCTAGCATGGGGACAGATGGCTGGTCCTTGGGAAAACTCTTCTTATTTTTTTGGAGAGAGGGTGTCTCACTGTGTCACCCAGGCTGGTCTTGAACTCCCAGCCTCAAGTGATCTTCCTGCCTTAGCCTCCCAAAGTGCTGGGACTACAAGTGTGTGCCATTCCACCCAGCTAAAAGCTCTTTAATGTTTGGTCTCTAGGGCCATAGAGAGTGAACAGTGGGGGCTAAGATAGTTCCTTACAAGCCCCCACAACCTAGCTGGGTGTTGTTTCTGCCCAAGTAGTTCCAGCAACTGGCTTTCTAGGTCTCTCAGCAATTGTGTGAATTGTCTAATATCCTTGACCAAGTTCCTACTCTGTTAAGTCTGAGGGGCTTTCATGGGTTGCAGCTAAGTAATCCGGGGTCATTTCATTTATTTTTTTGTGTGTTTTTCTTTTGATCAATTGTATCTATCTTTGAGATTGGGCCTCAGGGAGACTATCTCTATTGAACTAAGTAATGGCGTTTACTTCTGTCTGTGTAATAACTGATAGAACAAGCCTAAGCTCACATGTATACAAAAGCATATCTACAGCAAATCCATTCTGTAAGTTTCAGGCCCATCAGAACAAGGTAAATATTTGTAGTTTCTATGCAGTTGAGGCAGGACAGTCTTATCTAATCTTTGACCAAAGAGAAGTTTATTTGAAATCCCATTATTGCCACCAGTGATAAAGGTGTGGTGTTAAGAATGCAATTCCAACTCCAGGAGGTGAGTGGTCACCTATGCTTCCCTCCCTGTTGGGAGGCCTTCAGACTGGGCAGCAGGTTGTGACATGTAGCTGGGAATCCAACTGTGTGAGTTTGAATATTGACCAGAGAGAGAATCAAGACTGACTTAGAGATCATGATTGATGCTTTATAGATTCCCAGGCTCAGGGAGGGATATAATTTGGCTGTGTCCCCACCCAAATCTCATCTAGAATTGTAATAATCCCCATATGTCAAGGCTGGGGCCAGGTGGATATAACTGAATCATGGGGGCGGTTTCCCCCATACTATTCTCGTGGTAGTGAATAAATCTCACGAGATCTCATGGTTTTATAAAGGGGAGTTTCCTGCACAAGCTCTCTTGCCTGCCTCCATGTAAGACGTGACTGCTCCTCATTTGCTCTCTGCCATAATTGTGAGGCCTCCTTAGCCATGTGGAACTATGAGTCCCTTAAATCTCTTTCCCTTATAAATTACCCAGTTGCAGGTATGTCTTTATTAGCAGTGTGAGAACAGACTAGCACAGGGAAGGGCAAGAGTTGAAAGTTTCAGAGTAGAGTACAAATTCCCTGATCATTGAGGCTCTTCAAAATCAGCTTTTCCACTTTTCAGTTCATACTGGATTGAAACCATATCTGAGGATAACCCATTTAATAATGACATTATTTCACCCTTTCAGCTTTGGCAAGTCACTTAAATTTGTTGAATCTCAACTTCATCATATGTAAAAATAAAGAGTATCTTCCAGTCCCCACTTCTGGGACCTCATTTCTCTAGCAGATTTGCACTGATTCTCATTATTCTTTGTTGCTTTCAGCATTCTCCACCAGATGGCTCCAGTCTCTCGGTGTAAACCTACGCCCACAGCTTCCTTTGGAGCCGGGCTTGCTTTTGTGGATTCCTCCCCTCTGCACAGTCAACTTCTACTCTTCTCCGAGTTTTTAAACGAAACACTTCATATGTTTGAAAGCATTTTCTTCCTCCTGTCTTCCATAGCACTTTACTCTCCTTGTTTCAACCATAGATCAACCATTTATTTTAATTCATTTTTGATGACACAAAGCTAGTCTGTATCATAACCCCTATTGTGGACTGTGGCCAGGGCTCACACTCCAAAGCTGATCCATTGGTGCAGTTAAAAATGGGATAGGAAATTCCTGCGAAAGTCAGTGAACTGAGATTCTGTGCTCTTTTGTCTTGGTAGGTTCCTTACTCTACTTGACCTGTTGAAGCCATTGAATTTTGGGGGACTGTAAATAATTTTAGGAAGGCAACAGGGATGATTCTACTCATCCATATTTTCTTTTGTGTATATCCTTTTTTTTTTTTTAAGAGCTGGGGGGTCTTGCTATATTGCCCAGGCTGATCTCAAACTCCTGGCCTGCCAAGAACAGCTCGGTCATGAAGACCCTAATCCAGCAGCACTAGTGAGACTGAAGACACACACACAGAAATATAGAGTGTGGAGTGGGAAATCAAGGGACTCACAGCCTTCAGAGCTGAGAGCCCTGAACAGAGTTTGACCCACATATTTATTGATAGCAAGCCAGTGATAAGCATTATTTCTATAGATTATAGATTAACTAAAAGTATTCCTTACGGGGAAACAAAGGGATGGGCTGAAACAAAGGGATGGGCTCTGGCTAGTTATCTGCAGCAGGAACATGTCCTTAAGGCACAGATCGCTCATGCTATTGTTTGTGACTTAGGAACGCCTTTAAGCGATTTTCCTCCCTGGGTGGGCCAGGTGTTCATTGCCCTTATTGGGGTAAACGCACAACCTTCAGCATGGGCGTCATGGTCGTCATGAACAGGTCACAGTGCTGCAGAGATTTTGTTTATGCCAGTTTTGGGGCCAGTTTATGGCCAGATTTGGGGGCCTGTTCCCAACACTGGCCTCAAGTGATCCTCCTGCCTTGGCCTCCGAAAGCGCTGGGATTGCAGGCTTGCAGATGTGAGCTGCCACGCCCTTCTGTTTATATTATTTTCTTTTTCTTTTTTTGGAACAGAGTCTCATTTTCACCCAGGCTGGAGTGCAGTGGCACGATCTTGGCTCATTGCAACCTCCGCCTCCTGGGTTGAAGAAATTCTTCTGCCTTAGCCTCCTGAGTAGTTGGGATTACAAGTGTGAGCCACCATGCCTGGCTAATTTTTGTAATTTTAGTAGAGATGGGGTTTCGCCATGTTGGCCAGCCTGGTCTCGAACTCCTGGCCTCAAGCAATCCTCCTGCCTCAGCCTCCCAAAGTGCTGGGATCATAGGCATGAGTCACCATGCCCAGCCTGTGTGTATTATTTGCATTGCTCATTTGCTAGTTGGATAGCAAACAGAAGTGAAAGCAACCTTAAGCCGAGTCGGAACTATCAGTCTGAAAATTATTGAATTCAGATCAGCTTTGTGATCTTGTCCAGCTCAGTCCCTTATCAACTCTATTCCTGCAAAATAATATTGACATCATAGAGATATCTGTATATATATGTGTGTATAATGGGTAGTTGAAACATTAACTTGAGTTTTCTTCTTATAGACTCAGCTAGAAAGAACCAACGATGCTTTTCCATTTTCCGTCTCTGAGATATGCTGCTTTTGAAGATCTAGGGCCATTGAGCATGGGGTTTGTTGGCAAAAGAATGTTTGATAGTATAAGAAAAGGAGGAGGTTTCAGTCTTGGCACATTAAGTTACTGATTCAACAGATACTTGTCCCTAGCTTGTGCCAGGCACTTTTCTAGGCATTGGATATATATCAACAAATAGGATTGGGAAGGATCTAGCTCTCACAGAAATTGTATTCTTCTGAAGAACACAGTAAACCAACACATAGTCCACAAATCAGATTGCTTGAGCTAGCAATCAGTATTGTGAAGAAAATATGGTAGGGCTCTGAGACATAGAATGCCAGGAGGTTTTATCTAAGCAGAGAGCTACAAGGGCCGGGGAGACAGTGACTATATCCCCTAGGACTAGGAGGAGTGTGTGTTTCATAAACAGTGCAGAGCTGACCTCCCTTGAATTCAACATCTCAGTGATGGAAAGACATCCAAAGGCAACGACCGCTGGGCTGTCTGAGTTCTGGTTACTAAGGGACATTCCTCTGTGGCTGAAATTGGCATGGAGGGAATACAACTGCCTGACATTGAACACATGCAGCACACACCCTGGACTAGGAGCAAGCAGTGCATCTTGGGGGTGATGAGCAGATCCTCCTCCTTTGTTTTTTTTTTTGGATCATGTAAACCCCATGGGTTCTTATGCTTATGGGAAGGAGAAATAACTCCCCCAAATGACGGACATGAAACTCTTCATCATCTTTGGAAAGTAGGGTCTCATTAGATTCAATCTGACTAAAAAAATTAAGGAGGCATTTCTTGTATGCCCAGTGTCACAGAGTGGCATGTTACACATATATTTCTGATAGTTGCCTGCCTTATTTTTCCTTTTAGAAAGTAGCTGCCTTAAGGTCAGGCACTCGACTTCATACACAGAAATTTCCAGTGATATAAGTCTTAACATTTGGCCAGGTGTGGTGACTCACACCTGTAATCCCAGCACTTAGGAGGCTGAGGTGGGAGGATTGCTTGAGGCTAGGAGTTTGAGACCAGCCTCAGTGACACAGTGAGATCTGTCTCTACAAAAAATAAAATAATTTAGCTGGCTGTGGTGATGCTCACCTGTGGTCCCAGCTACTTGGGAGGCTGAGGTGAGGGGATTGATTGCTTGAGCCTGGGAGTTTGAGGCTGCAGTGAGCTATGATTGTGGCACTGTGTGCCAGCCTGGCCAACACAGCGAGACCCTGTCTGTAAAAAAAAAAAAAAATTTGCTGGGTGTGGTAGTGTGTGCACTTGTGGTCCCATCTACTCAGGAGGCTGAGGTGGGAGGATGCCTGAGGTTAGGAGTTTCCAGTTACGGTGAGCTATGATTGCACCACTACACTCCAGCCTGGGTAACAGAGCAAGACCCTTTTCTAGAATATAAAAAAATAAAACAAACCCCCAAACCCTAGCATTCAGTAGCCACTTCAGCACAATTCTCTTTTTTAACCAAACAGACTTGTGTGAATGTGGGGAGAGCTGTGTGAAAATGGAGAAGTGCTGGCCTGCCCAGGGTGGGACAAAAACATGGTTAGTTAAGGAGATTTGGTTTTCAGAACGTGCGGAGTCCTCCTTTGCCGTTACTCAGTGATGATGGTTTTCCTCCACGAGGTTTCTTCTGTCTGGGTCTCTCTCTTTACTTTGTGGCTGTGTGACCTGACAGGCTTCTGTGACTTAGAAAATGCAGGACCCTAGTCGTTGTGGGACGAGTGGCAGATCCTGGATGGTTATGCCAAAGGCCTGGATGAAGCACCAGGAAGCAAGCTCCCGGGAGGCGCTGGCTCCAGAAAGGCCAGAAGGTGCCAAGAAACCTACAAGGAAAGTGACATTGCCTCTGCTGTGAGCGCCTGCTGCATCTGCCAGTGAGGATGCTCACCACCTGTTTCTCTGTGCTCCACGGATGGGGCCGGGGTGGGGCCCGAGGACGCGAATGCAAATGTGAGCTTCGGACCAGGCCATGTTGCCAGGAGCCGGTCCACTGAACTGTGTCCTCACCCTCTCCTTCTCAAACATCTTGACTGCAACAAAAGGTGCTGTGTCAGAAGAGTCAATTGTGTGGCGGTCTCTTGGCTGTGAGCCAGTTTGCTGAGTGGGCGGGTGTTATCTGTTGGAGCTAGTGGCTAGGGTTTGAACCCAAACCAGGAAAAGGGTGGGAGTGAAGCAAGGCAAAGTGGAGAGGGAGGGCAGCTGCAGAGTGGGGGTGGGCATCAGCCGGAAGAGCCTCCCTCTCCTGGCCTGGCCACACCTCTGGCACTACAACCCAGAGGCCAGCCTCACCTCCCAGTCCTGACCTGCCTGCCCCTGACAGCCCAGACCTACTGTGCATGTCTCTGGGCTGCTGAGAAGCCTCTTGTGGTGCTTAGACAAACTGTGCTCTGCCAGACCTTTTAGGTGTATATGGGGCATTTTCCTCCACCCCTTCTCCTTTTCTCTCTCTCCCATTCTCTTACTTTTTTTGGTGGGCTCCTCTTCCCCTAGAACCTGTAGAAAGGAAACCTTGAGCTCAAAGCCTGACCTGCTTCCTTGCTTTGGTCTGCTGCCTTCCCTCTGCCCTTCAGCTCTGGGCTTTGTGCAGGGATACAGTGACCCAATGAACATGCGTTTCCTGCCTGACATCCTCTGTCCCATTGGGAAGTCACTCCCACTCATTGGAAGTCACTTAGCCCCATCCCCTCTTGTCTCCAAGTTTTCTTGGGCCCCCTGCAGGGCTCAAAATGTGTTTTTGACAAGGCTGCTGAGTGAATTGATGAGTGATTTGGAAATAGACAGGGTTAGGTGGCAAGGAAAAACGCTACTCTCCCATCTGTCACCCTCTTTCTAAGAGGGAAAGTGGGGATGACTGTATTTTGGCTGCAGGAGGTATGAGGACTCTTCCTATCTGACTTCAAGGAGAGGTGGCATTAGCCCTGTGCCCTTGGATCTCTGGGTCTCTATTTCTTTACTTGTAAAATGAAGAGGTTCATAAAATGTAAAATGACGACCACAGTCTCTTCCATCTTTAAATTGCATGGCTGTTTCCTTGCAGGTGGGATGGCAAGAGCTCGTGTGTAGCTGTCTGTGGTTTAGCAGAGGTCACCAAGCTTTGCTGGGATCTAGGTGGGGGCAGCAGATTTGGCCTGGGGAATAAGTGTTTCCAGCTCTGAGGTTGATAGCCCTGGAGGCTAAACCAGATTGATCAAGATGACAAGACACCAAAAGTGCCCTCTAATTAATTACCTCTTGTAGCAACTGAAAAATTCATATGAGTCTCACTAAGACAACTCATATTTTCTTCCTTTTTCAGATGTCTTTCAGTTATGGAAAAATACTTTGGGCAACATAGAGCAATTGGTTTTGCTAAGTGTGGTGCCTGGTGCAGTAATGGAACTGGCTAGCACAGAAAACAGATAGTTTTAAGTAGTTTTAGTTGTGATTTGGTTGTTGCAATGAAAGCTTTTGTCATCCATGATACCTATTGTGCTGTATCTTTGTGCTATTTTCTTGGCATCCTAGCATCAAAATCACCTGGGATTTTTCTTTTTCCGTGTGTGTGTGTGTGTGTGTGTGTGTGTGTGTGTGTGTGTGATGGAGTCTATAGCTCTGTTGCCAAGGCTGGAGTGCAGTAGCACAATCTTGGCTCACTGCAACTCCACCTCCTGGGTTCAAGCGGTTCTCCTGCCTCAGCTTCCCGGGTAACTGGGATTACAGGCATGTACCACCATGCCTGGCTAATTTTTGTAATTTTAATAGAGACAGAGTTTCACCATGTTGGCCAGGCTGTTCTTGAACTCCTGACCTCAAGTGATCCGCCTGCCTTGGCCTGCCAAAGTGGTGGGATTACAGGCGTGAGCCACCATGTCCGGCTGGATTTTTCTTAAAAAGATCGCAAACCTACTCCACAGGTACTAAATAAAAATATCTGGGAATGATGCTCAGGAATCTGTGCTTTAAATATGTTTTTCAGGTGCTCTTATGTATGCTAAAGAAACACTGGTTCAGAGCCGATGCCACATAATTTCCACTGTTATATGCCATGATGCTATTTATTTCTTTATTGTTTAAATGTGTGCCACCCTTGCCTTTCCTAACTTGATTGTAAGCTTTTGGAAGGCAACACACCAGCCACTTCTTTTTCTGTAGTGTTCAGCACATATTGGTGCTATACACCTCTGAGGTTTACAGATGTTCTGTGGATTTGTAACCCCACGGCTTAACACAGCTCAGGGATTTGGGCAGTAGCTGCCCATCTTTATTAGTGTGTTTTCAGGTTGCTGATAAAGACATACCCGAGACTGGATAATTCACAAAGAAAAAGAGATTTAGTGGACTCATAGTTGCATATGGCTGGGAGGCCTCACAATCATGGCGGAAGGGGAAAGGCATGTCTTACACGGTGGTGGCAAGAGAGAATGGGAACCAAGTGAAAGAGTTTTCCACTTATAAAACCATCAGATCTCATGAGACTTGTTCATTACCACCATAACAGTATGAGAGAAACTGCCCCCATGATTCAATTATCTCCCACAGGGCCCCTCCCACAACACATGGGATTATGGGAGCTATAATTCAAGATGAGATTTAGGTGGGGACACAGTGAAACCATATCACCATCCTAGGGAGGAGGATGTGGTGAGGGGAGAGGGAGGTCAGGTTTGATTCTCTGGATGCATTTTCCTCTTTCCCCTCTTTTCCTGGAAAGCATTTGGCCTATGGGATCCTTCCTCTCCCTGGAAGTTTGGATGGTTTGGCACTGGATAAAGTGTCCATAAGGACTAGCTAGGCTCTGAGAGTGGCATGGAGGAAGGCAGGGATGAAAATGAAATATACAAGTCATTGGGATCCCTAATGTAGAGCCCGGGGAGACTGTTGTGGTTCCTACAGGGAGGGTGATGTGGGGAAGGGTGAGCTGGAGATGCTGAGGAGGTCCCCAGGTGAGGGAGGCAGCAAAATGCTGAGGCTCCAAGGACCCTCAGCCCTTGGGAAAAATTAGCCACATCGCTCCTGGATGCACAGGTTTTTGCTTAAATGTGCAACTTTGCAAGGTTACATCTTCTTTCTGCACATGGCAGAGAGAGAGAGAGAGAGAGAGGAGAGAAAGCACGCTAGAAGTTGTGTTAATTTCTTGGTGAGGGAGAAAAGCCCAGCTGGATGGAGTGAGTAAGAGACAGAGCTCTAGGGACAGTGATTGTAGGGTAGGGTGGCAGGCTGTGGGGTGGTGGTGGTGGCTCAGAAGCACTTTAGTGGCTGTGTCAAGGAGGGAACCAGTGGGAATGGGGGTCTCTAAGCCCCAGTGGCGGTGGCACTGGGGGAGATAACGGCTTAGCTCTGTGGCACTGGCTGGCTCCAGGAATTGGATCACTCAGCACCAGATGCTGACCCAGAGAGTAGATGAGAGAAAACCATGTGGGGAGTTCTAGGACAGTGGTTTATTTGGCCAGGCTGTGGCTGGCTGATGGGGAAAGCAGACCCTATCGGGAAAAGAGAGGGCAAACATCAGAGGTTTTGGAGCCAGAGGAGTCCGTCTTCTCTTCCTCTTCCCCTCCTCCTCCTCCTCCCCCTCCTCCTCCTCCTCCTCGTCCTTCTCTTCCTCCATGAGAGGAGATCTCACTATGTTGCCCAGGCTGCTCTCAAACTCCTGGGTTCAAGTGATCCTCCCACCTTGGCCTCCCAAAGTGTTGGAATTATAGGCATGAACCACTGCACCTGGCCAGTCCTCTACTTCTTACATGGCTACGCTCATCTGCAAAGTGAATTGCAGAATCCATCAACTTTTGTAGGACAACTTCTTTCAATGCTTTAGGATTATTTCAGGAAGATTGTGCATGAAGGAGAATTCATTTGTGCCCCAGCATAAGCTAAGAAAGGTAGTGCATTACAACCAGAGCATATGAACTGTGAAGCCTTGTAAGATGGCCATAATAGTCACTGCAGGTGCAAGGAATGAGAGAGTACAGGACTCCTCTAAGTTAGCCCCTCTACCCCCAAATTTTCTACTAAACCTCTAGCTCATATTATAATTAGTTGAAATCTTGAAACTGTATGAGACTAGTTATATGATACATATATTTAAGGAGTTTCAAGTTCTTTACTGCCGTTTGTTTTATCCTTCCTAACTCTAAAGGATGGCCAGAGGGCAGAAATAGGATTCCTATTTATGTAAACAGGAAACTATTGGTTAGAGGAGCCAGGAGACTTCTAAGGTACACAGCAAGCTGAGGGTAGAAATAGGAATCTACCTGTATGTGGTCCGTAGTTGTTGGGGATGACAGGAGTCCTCTCCCAGTCTGCAGCCATGGAAACTTCAGTCAAGGTGGGTTTGCTCTTCAGTTCTCAGATTTGCATCTTTTCTTGGTGTGCCTCACAGATAAAGCCTGATATCTGAGGCCACTGGGGGCAATTAACCAGGTACCAGCAACCCAAGATACTCAGAGAAGTTTTGCAGTGGTACAGTGATGTTTGCTTTTGACATTTGCTTCCATTCCCTTCTTTGCTCCTCTCCATCTCTTGGGAGCTTAAGACCTGCCTTCTCAAGGTCTCTGCCTCCTTCTTTATCTTGCTGTCTGGAAGACAGATGCTACCTCTTGGGCCTTGAGGCCAAGACTCCACCTCTGGGAGCAACAAGATAGAAGGAGCCTGGGCTCCTGTCAGTGTGGAGCAACCTGTGATGCTTGGGTCACTTCCCTGGATTTGTAGAAGCCACTGCCATTTTTTTTTTTTGGTTTGTTTGTTGATCACTCCAAGCTAACTCTTAACAAATAGAATGAAACATCACAGGAGCCTGTGTAGATTGATTCTAAACCAGGCCAACTGACATAGGACCCTGGGAGAGCTTCTCTCTGGCTGCCCACCCCTCTGCTTCCATCTCTCCTGCTGCTGTGGCCAGTGGCCAAGACAAGCTTTTCTTCTCAAAGATCAGTTCTTGGTCGAGTTTAGTCATTAAAATTAAAATATACATTGGACCAACCCTCTAATCATCAGTCTGGCACTGATGTTTGTAGAGTCAATAAATATGCTGCCATACTTGTATTTCCTGTTCTCCCTCTCTTGGGTCACTTCTCCGGATTTGTAGATGCCACCGCCATTTGTTTTCTTTTTTTTGCAAGGGTGGAGGTTGTATGTTGATTACCGCAAGCTAACTCCTAACAAATAAAGTGCAATCTCACAGGAGCTCGTGTAGATTGCTTCTAACCCAGGACAACTTACATGGGACCCTGGGAAGGTGCTCTTTCACTATTCCCCAGTGTGTGGTTTCTTCCAGTCTGTGATGCTGATGTGCATGCAAACCCAAAGTGTCTGAAACAGGTCTCAATCAATTTAGAAAGTTTATTTTGCCAAGGTTGAAGACACACCCATGACATAGCCTCAGGAGATCTTGAGAAACTGTGTCTAGGTGGTTGGGACACAGCTTACTTTTATACATTTTAGGGAGACATGAGACATCAATCAATATGTGTAATATGTACATTGATTCAGTCTGTTAAGGTGGCACAACTTGAAGCAGGGGCTTCCAGGTAAATAGAGACAAACAGTTGCATTCTTTTGAGTTTTTGATCGGCCTTTTTTTTTCTTTCTTTCTTTTTTTTTTTTTTTTGAGATGGAGTCTCACTCTGTCACCCAGGCTAGAGTGCAGTGGCACAATCTCGGGTCACTGCAACCTCTACCTCCCGGGTTCAAGTGATTGTCCTGCCTCATCCTCGTGAGTAGCTGGGATTATAGGCGCTTGCCACCACGACCAGCTAATTTTTGTATTTTTGGTAGAGATGGGGTTTCACCATGTTGGCCAGGCTCGACTTGAACTCTTGGCTTCAAGTAATCTACCTGCCTTGGCCTCCCAAAGTGCTGAGATTACAGGCGTGAGCCACTGCACCCGGCTGACCCGCCTTTCACTGAATGAACAATTTAAGTGTCAGGGGTACGTGTAGAGGAATAGTCACTTATGCTTTAGTCCAGCTCAGCGAATCTGCATTTTTACATGAACAATAGGGCAGAGGAGAGCAATCAGATATGCATTTGTCTCAGGTGAGCAGAGGGTTGACTTTCTGTCTGGCACCTGTGAAGATAAACTGTCAATTTACATTGCCAGGGTGAAATTCAGCAGAACTGTTTTAGGGTAAAGATCTTGAGGCCCACAAGGAATTTCCTTGCGGGCAAATTGTGAGCAAGGTATGTCGTTTTAAAAGAAGTCTTTGTAGCTATCTTATTTTGGAATGAAATGGGAGGCAGGTTTGCCTGACGCAGTTCCCAGGTTGACATTTCCCTGTGGCTTAGTGATTTTGGGGTCCCATGATTTATTTTCCTTTCACATGTAGAACCAAGAAAGGGTGTGTATGTGTCAGTTGCATGACTTTATTCCCTGGTTGACCAGTAGGAGAAGAAACAAGTCAACAGCCCCCACAAGTCCAACTCATTCCTTAAGTATCCAAATCAGATTCATCATGTTCGTTCTTCATCCAAAGCACAGATTCCTTGGAACTTTTCTTTTGACCTTCCTCCTCAAGGATGGAGCCAATTAGTCTGCATGTAGAGTGGACTTACACTGCAGTTTTCTTTCTTGGAATGTGCTTTTTTCTTACCCTAATGGAATTGCCAAAAGGAGGGCAGTGAGCTCCCAGGTCAGTTAGCAGTGGACATATGCAGTTCAGCCTTAGTTGGACCCCCTGCTGACTTTTGAGATGACAGATGCAAATTTTATTTATTTTTTATTTTTACTTATATTTTATTTTTGAGATGGAGTCTCGCTCTGTCGCCCAGGCTGAAGTGCAGTGGTGCGATCTCGGCTCCCTGCAAGCTCTGCCTCCCGGGTTCACGCCATTCTCCTGCCTCAGCCTCCTGAGTAGCTGGGACTACAGGCGCCCACCACCACGCCCAGCTAATTCTTTTGTGTTTTTAGTAGAGACTGGGTTTTACCATGTTAGCCAGGATGGTCTTGATCTCTTGACATCGTGATCCTCCCGCCTCGGCCTCCCAAAGTGCTGGGATTACAGGCGTGAGCCACTGCGCCCTGCCGACAGATGCAAATTATTCAATAGTTCTCCTTTTTGTCTTTCTCTTTTTCCCACTCCCTGTCTCTTACTACAAGGTCTGGCTGCTCTGTTTGGTTTCTTCTAAATTTACTAATTTAACCTAATTTATCTCTGCTGGCTATCTTGATGCCATTTTCTCTTCCTACAAAAAGGATTAACTTCTTTTTTTTTTTTTTTTTTTTTTTTTTTTTTTTTTTGGAGACTGAGTCTCGCTCTGTCGCCCAGGCTGCAGTGCAGTGGCCGGATCTCAGCTCACTGCAAGCTCCGCCTCCCGGGTTTACGCCATTCTTCCGCCTCAGCCTCCCGAGTAGCTGGGACTACAGGCGCCTGCCACCTCGCCCGGCTAGTTTTTTTTTTTTTTTTTTTTTTTTTTTGTGGAGACGGGGTTCACCGTGTTAGCCAGGATGGTCTCAATCTCCTGACCTTGTGATCCGCCCGTCTCGGCCTCCCAAAGTGCTGGGATTACAGGCTTGAGCCACCGCGCCCGGCCTAAAAAGGATTAACTTCTAAACTGTCTCTGATTAACACTCATTTTTGGTCTTGAGGCAAGATATGGTTTGGCTTTTGTTCCCATACAAATCTAATCTTGAATTGTTAACTCAGGTATTGAGGGAGGAACCCGGTGGGAGGTGTTGGATCATGGGGGCCGTTTTCCCCAGGCTGTTCTTGTGATAGTGAGTTCTCATGAGATCTGATGGTTTTATAAGCGTTTGGCAAGTTCCTCCTTTGCTTTTCTCTCTGTCTTTCCTGCTGCCTTGTGAAGAAGGTGACTTTTTCCCCTTTTCACCATGAATGTAAGTTTCCTGAGGCCTTCCCAGCCATGTGGAACTGTGAGTCAATTAACCTCATTTGTATATAAGTCACCCAGCCTTGGGTAGTATCTTTATAGCAGTGTGAGAATGGATTAATATAGGGCACCTGCTCTTCCATTTACCCCGCCTCACCCCATTGCTAGCCACCAACCAGAGTTAGGACACCAGTGAGCTTTCAATAGTGTCATTTAAGGGCAATAAAAACAACTTTGAAAAGATCCGTGTCCTTGTTTAAGACTGGGGAGTGCCCAGTAACAACCCTGTCTGTGATTCCTTTCTTTTAAAAGTTTGGGGCCAGGAGCAATGGCTCACACCTGTAATCCCAGCACTTTGGGAGGCTGAGGTGGGCTGATCCCGAGGTCAGGAGTTCAACACCAGCCTGGCCAAGATGGTGAAACCCCATCTCTACTAAAAATACAAAAATTAGCTGGGCGTGGTGGTGGGCACCCGCAATCCCAGCTACTCGGGGGACTGAGGCAGAGAATTGCTTTAACCCGGGAGGCGGAAGTTGCAGTGAGCCAAGATTGTGCCACTGCATTCCAGCCTGGGTGACAGAGCGAGACTCTGTCTCCAAAAAGAAAAAAAGAAAAAAAAGTTTGGATGTCAGAAGAGGAAAAGAGGACAAGGAGAGGGAGCTGCAACTGGAAGCTACAAGAGGCTACCCGGACTCTGAATACTGGTTCTGAAGTTGCATAATGGAATTCATTCCAGGCAAAAGAAAACAAAACTTTATTTTCTCCTCAGTATAACCCATATCCAACTTTATACCATGAAGCTAAGGGCAACTCCAGCTCAGATACTCGACTCACTCTGCAGTGAGTTTCATATTGTGCTTGCCAGGATCTTCATGTTTTTTGTTGGCAAGTGGAATGCATATCCTTACATGCTGAATTATGACTATTTCACCATGGGTTTATTTCTTTTATAATATGTTCAGCAATTTTTGTTGTTGTTGTTGAGATGGAGTCTTGCTCTGTCACCCAGGCTGGAGTGCAGTAGTGCGATAGCTCACTGCAACCTCTGCTGCTCCTGCTCAAGTGATTCTCCTGCCTCATCCTCCTGAGGAGCTGAGATTACAGGCACACGCCATCAGGCCCAGCTAATTTTTGTATTTTTAGTAGAGACAAGATTTTACCATGTTGGCCAGGCTGGTCTTGAACTTCTGACCTCAAGTGATTCACCCACCTCAGTCTCCCAAAATGCTGGGATTACAGGCGTGAGCCACCATGCCCAGCCAATATGTTCATCATTAGAAAGGCTGTTCGTTTACTTTGTGAATTTTTCCATTTTTCCTTATGTTTCTACTCTCAAATTGATTTGCATACAAATTTCAGTGAGGAAATCATTTATGAGAAGATTAATATTATTTGTCAAGATTGATTTATTTGTCCCTGACTGGCCTTTTTTAAGAACATACCTTACCTTCCTTTGTTCTGCCTTTGAATGGTTTGACTGTTTCTGAAACATTCTCTGGGCTGTATCTTTATCCTCATGTCATATATTTGGAGATATTCAGATAGTTGTGTCGTTAATTTTGAATCGTATAGCCATGAGTATGGTGTGATTTCAAATCTGTTCTGTGACTGTTCCAGTGGCTTAGACCAAATCTTCAGTTAAAGACCAAAACCTGGCTAGAATTTTAATCTTTGTCACAAGTCCTGAACTGGATGCTACAAACACTCTCTGAAAGCCCATTGTAAAGCTGCTTTTTAGACAATCACTTTGTTCTAGCTACTGCTTGCCTGGTTTTGAGAACACTTCTGGGTCACCTGCTAAATTGCTGAGACCACAGGAACTTCTTCTCCTGAGTACAAGAGGAGGGCTAAGCACAGGTCCACTTGACTCCAGACTTCTTAATCTCTAAGGTGAGCTGTCATAAAAAATTTTGAACCACGAGAACTTCACAGCAAAAGAAAAACTAACACTAACAATTTCATCAACATAAAGCACTTCAAACTTACTTCCAATCTATGTGATTAAACTGTTGCTAACAGGTGTGAATGTACTATTACATGTTCTGATATTTTTATTAAGACTCTTATTCCAAGTTATTTGTGTCAACATTACATTCATATCCTTGATATTCATATAATTCATCTAACATCATACAATTCATATAATGTGGTTTTACTGATAGGCCATGATGTTTCTTGTAATTCATTTGTTGTTGTGTATTCATTATGTCTTATTTCCAATTAATAGAATTCTTGGCTTTAGCAACAAAACCCACAAAATGATCATTTGGCCTCAAGCCACAAGCTGAGAATTACTTAATGGCTTAGCTTTGACTTGAGAAAGGGTCTTGTGGGCCTGAAATCCTTTTTCCAAGCTAGATACATGTTAGTAAGCAGTTTAAAGGCAGCCATAACAAAATTAAAAACAAAACAACAAAACAAAGAATATACAAATAACAAATAGAATCTCTTACTTTAACACAAAGTGACCAAATATTATTTGTATTTATTATTTTACATTCCAACCTAGTATTTGTACATATCCATACAATGTACACATTTTACAACTTGTAATTACATTGTACGTGCAATTTACAACCTGCTTTTTTTCATTTTACATGAAGCCACACATAGAGGCTGTAAAATCATTATTTTAAGTGGCCGAATAATATAACAGTAAGAAGCTATTGCAAATAAAGCTCTGGTCTACTTTCCTATTTGTATCATTTAAAAAATTCTGTTGCATTATTTCTTGGAGTCAGGATCAAACAGTAACGTATTTCGTGATACCTAAACAGATTATAATGTTGCTTCCCAATATATAATGATGAGTTTAGCAAATATCAATATACAAAGTATGATCGGGCAGGGTGGCTCACACCTGTAATCCCAGCACTTTGGGAGGCCGAGGCAGGTGGATCACTTGGGGTCAGGAGTTTGAGACTAGTCTGGCCAACGTGGTAAAACCCTGACTCACTAAAAGTACAAACATTAGCTGGGCTTGTTGGCAGGTGCCTGCAATTCCAATTATGTAGGAGGCTGAGGCAGGAGAATCGCTTGAACCTGGAAGGTGGACGTTGTAGTGAGCTGAGATACTGCACTCCAGCCTGGGTGACAGAGCGAGACTCCATCTCAAAAGAAAAAAAAAATGTGTATATATACACACATATATACATGTATACGTGTGTATGTGTGTGTACATATACGTGTGTATATACGTGTGTATATACGTGTGTATATACACACGTATATACGTGTGTATATACACACGTATATGTACACACACATACACACAAAGTATGAGTTTAATCAATTTTTTAACAATTTTGATAGCACTAGATGTTACCATCAAAACATATTCTGGAGCTTGCATGCTGGCAGGGGCCTGTAGTCCCAGCTACTGGGGAGCCTGAGGCAGGAGGATTGCTTGAGCCCAGGAGTTGGAAGCTACAGTGTGCTGTGATTGCACCTGTGAATAGCCACTGCACTCCAGCCTGGGCAACATAGAGCTCTCATCAGTAAAAAACAAACAATCCCCCAAACCCTCCAAAACTAAAACAACATTTTCTAGGGTTAGCTTAATAGTTGTAAAATAACCCTGCTCCATGATCAAACATGGATATTATTGCTATTGGATAGTGAATAAATGACCCATGGCTGCCTTAATCTTGTATTCAGTTGGAATAATTTGTGAAAAGAACAGCTTGCCTTTCTCTGTGTGGCCTAGACCGGTAATGGTAATCCGAAAAAACATTAAGATGCTACAAGATGAACAATCCACTGTTTAGCAGAGTATCTTCATATTATTTTTATTTGGCTTGTGGGGTTGTGGAGGGAGTCAAGGCCTCTGACTGAACACTAGAGGGTACTCCTGGCTACCGAATAGCTCTGCCCTTTCTTCCCATTCATGTTTCCTTAGTATTGTCTTGGGGAAACTGGCGGTGACACCAATGCACGTGGCTTAATACATGCTGCTTGATTGACTTTTTCGCATGATAGTTTCAGGCGATCTGAAATGCAAAGGGATGTTTAGCCGTTGGAGACTCATGTTCCCTTTCCTTTTCTTCCAGTGATGCACTACTTGGATGTTTTCAGCAACAAAAACATCAAAAGAGTTTTCAGTGGCGGATAGCCTGATGCTTACATAGAACCTCAGGCTGCTGTCTATGGAGGATTATGTGCAGCAAACCGAGGCAGCAAGGATTGCTTAAGGGCACAGGAGCTGAGCCGCAGGCCTTGGCATTTGGGGATCTTAATGCTTTTGTGGAATGGAATAGAGGCTGGGACGGGAAGGGATCAAAAGGAGGTCGAGGAGGCCAGGCAGGTATAGTCATATTGGCTTCTGGGAGAGATGGAAAGCAAAGGAGTAGGAAGCAGTCTTGATCCCCCAGAGCCAAGACTGACCATCGGAAGAGAGAAGGCAACGTGGCCCTGCTAAATAATTAGAACAAGAGTTTGTCCTAATTCTAGGTAGCCCGTTTTTCTGAGGAGCTCAGAAGATACTATCTCATTAGCCCTGAAAGTCAGGATAACTGACAGTTAACCTAACAGGATAACTTCCTCTGGTGCCATTTTGTCCCCTGAGTAGGACATCAAGTTCCCAACAGCGGAGGGTCATGAGGCTGCACAGTAGCAGGCACCGTGTTTATGTCTCATGCAGTGAGTTGACTGTGGTGGTGTGGGGTCTTTCTTGGTCTGTCTGTGGGCTGAGAGGCTCAAGAGCACCACCCTCCCATAAACTCAGGTCTTCCCCAGAGCCTTGAACCCCTTTCAGTGTTCGGTCTGAATTTCGCTTGCATCTATCTTAAAACAAATTCAGGTTTTTCCGACATTAAAAACAAACAAAATCCCTTCAATCGCTCTCCCCTCCACCTCCCATACCCTGGAGCTAACTTTCTGTCTTTATCGTTCTCCCCAACATCAAGGAAGATGGAGCTTTATAACATTAAGAGATTTGAAACAATGATTGCCCTAGCTGTTGACATGAACTGTGGTTTAGTTTTGCAAAAGTTGTGCTCAAAACATTGAAAACAGCATTTGAAAACTGTTTAATTACATATAAAAATTCTCTAGATAAAAGTTCAGTGAAACAATCAGGAATAAACCTGCATATAAAGTGTGATTCCAATTAAAAAACCTAAACCTCCCTAATATATGCAGAGAAAAAATGTCTGGAGGGAACTATCCCAACATGTTCATAGTGTTTATCTCTGGGGGTGGGAGGATGGGAAATGTAAGGTTTCTTTATACTTCCTTAAAACATTTTGCAATAAATTGCTATGAGTTTTTGTAATCAGAAAAAGACTGTATTGTTATGAAGCTGTCTTATCTTGTCCACTTCCTCCCATTGACTACGTCCTTAACTAACCCTTGCATTTCACTTCCCATTGCCACGTCTCTGCAGAAATGGTTCTCTCCAGGGTCACAAATGGTCACCTGCTTATTTAATGTAGTGTGTGTGTGTGTGTGTTTTTTTTTCCTCCCTCAACTTCACCCTATCCCATTGAAGATCATTTCTACCTTCTTTACTGTCTTCTAAACATTCCCAGCCGGGTGGCACATGGAGCTAATTTTCACAATGTTCAAAATAGAACAAATACTCTTTATTTACCTATCTCAGTCTCTCCTGTTCTCCTTCTCAACCCAAATATCCTTCTCATTTTAAACTTTCTGGCCTGGCGTGGTGGCTCATGCCTGTAATGCCAGCACTTTGGGAGGCAGAGGTGGGCAGTTCACCTGAGATCAGGAGTTTGAGACCAGCCTGGCCAACATAGTGAAACCCTGTCCCTACCAAAAATACAAAGGAATTAGCCAGCCATGGTGGCGCGTACCTGTAATCCCAGCTACTCGGGAGGCTGAGGCAGGAGAATCACTTGAACCCGGGAGGTGGAGGTTGCAGTGAGCTGAGATTGCGCCACTGCCCTCCAGCCTGGGTGACAGAGCGAGACTCCCTCTCAAAGAAAATAAATAAAATAAAATAAATAAAATTTCTTTTTTTTTTTTTTGAGACGGAGTCTCAGCTCTGTCGCCGGGCCTGGAGTGCAGTGGCCGGATCTCAGCTCACTGCAAGCTTCCGCCTCCGGGTTTACGCGCCATTCTCCTGCCTCAGCCTCCGGCAGTAGAGCTGGACTACAGGCGCCCGCCACTCGCCCAGCTAGTTTTTTGTATTTTTTTAGTAGAGACCAGGCGTTTCACCGTGTTAGCCCAGGGATGGGGTCTCGACTCTCTGACCTCGTGACCTCGCGCGCCCGGTGCTCGGCCGTCCCAAAGTGCCGCGGATTAACAAACTTGACGGGATTACAGGCTTGAGCCACCGCGCCCGACCATAAAATTTCTAATGATGTCATTACCTTGTATCCATAGACCTGGACCTGAAGTAGCAGGCCGAGTCTGACACCTCCCTCTTCCCTGTTTTCTTCCCCATCCACTCATTTGCCAAGTCCTCTGAATTCTACTTCTGTACTTTCTCTTTCATCCAACCCCCCGTTGTTTGTTCTCACTGTGTCTCTTCTAGCTCAGAAACTTCCTGTCTGATCTCTGGATCGTGCTGAGTATCCTAACAGTTTTCTTTGCCTTTAGTCTTTTGCTTGCACCAATCATCACTCCACCCACTACAGAGGACCACAGCCCGGCTCTGAGTGGGCTTCTACTCTGTGCAGACATCTCCATGGTCCTCATGGCCTGCTAAACCCCGAACAGGTTTCTTACGTTTTCCTAGGCCTAACTATCTCTTTCAGTTTTGTTTCCTGCTATCTCCAATCCAAGCCTGTCGGCCTAAGCAGAGTACACACTGTTACCCTGAGAACAAATGTGAACCTGAAACAGCCGTTTCTTCAAGATGGATCCTGAGTGGCTAACTGGATCTATTTGTTTATGTGTTTATTTATTTATTTATTTAAAGGAGTTTTGCTACACTGCCTAAGCTGGTCTTGAACTCCTGAGCTGAGGGGGTCTTCCCACCTCGGTCTTCCAAAGTGCTGGGAGTTCAAGCATGAGCCACTTTGCCCATGCCTATTTTAAAAAGAGTCAGGCAGCCATTTGCTGACTACAGGTCATATGTGTACACTGAGTTCCTCAAAAACCCACATCCCTACTTAACTTTAGGACTTTCAGAGTTCACTTGAATCAATCAATCAGAGCTCACCTGCCTTGGCCATTCGGGGCTTAGCTTTATCAACCTATCAGGATTCAGCTGTATCTACCAATCAGAACTCATGTGTTGACCAATCAGAACTAAGCAAGTTTGAATCCTTCATTTGCATAAGTAGACCTGATTGGGAACCTGGGTGAGAAATTTGGCTGTAAAACCTGAACTCTCTGCAGGGTGTTGTGGCTCCCGCCTGTAATCCCAGGACTTTGGGAGGCCGAGGTGGGTGGATTACCTGAGGTCAGGAGTTCGAGACCAACCTGGCCAACATGGTGAAACCCAGTCTCTACCAATAACACAAAAATTAGCTGGGTGCGGTGGTGGGTGCCTGTAATCCCAGCTACTCGGGAGGCTGAGGCAGGAGAATTGCTGGAGTCTGGGAGGCAGAGGTCGCGGTGAACCTGGGTGACAGAGTGAGACTATGTCTCAAAAAACAAAACAAAACAAAAACAAAAACAAAAAAACCCAAAAACAAAAACAAAACAAAACAAAACCCTCAACTCTCCCTTTGTTCTCTGGGTCACACCTTCACTTTAAATGGAAGGCTATGTCTCTCCTTTGCACACTATTCAATGGAATAAAATCTTTTTCCTTCAAATTCCTTTTCAGAGAACTTCTGTTAAAAATCCAAACATTCTCTACCAAATGCTTGCTTTCTTGTGCCATTCAGAGAATCACAGATTCAGAGGGGACCAGGCTTAACATGTTTAATTCCTTCTATCATTCTTTCTTGTCCAATGTCTTTTGAGTAAACTCCAGCTTGTTCATGACCCTTTAAAATCTGGTTCCTAGAACTAATTTCAGCATTCTGAGTTCAACATACTTTTGTCTGGGAAGGGCATTGGAGATGAAGAGTTGATGCTGGAAAGGGAGACTGTTTATTCACAGACACTTCCATTTGGCACCGAAGTAGCTCCCCTGACAGACAGTATGGGACTCTGACCCCCCATAGAGGCACAAGGATATAAAAACACGTCTAATAGTCTGATGTGGCTCAGACGAGAATAAGGTCTCTGAGAGGAACTCACTGTACGGACAAGAAGAGATGACCTCAAGCCACCCTCAGCATTGGGTCCACAGGCTTGGAGGGGTAGATAATACTGGTTATAGAATTCATCAGGACCTAGCCAGGCTGGGGTAGGTGGAGATGGTGGTGTGAGGCTGGTGATTCTGATTATGTGGATGTGAATTACATGAAGGTTAACATTTGAAGACATTGGCATCTTTGCTGTAGGATATCGCATGCATAGGGAGGGAGTATTTTCTGTTATATTTCGTTAAACAGGTCACAGCACCATAAAAATGAGAGACTGGCTGTGGTGGAAATTTCCTTTGCAATTAGTACTGAAGTCATTGGTTATAGAATCTTGGCTCTTGGATTGAGTATAAAATTTCCCATCCTCTCTTCAAGAAGTGAGAAGAGGCCAGGTGTGGTGGCTCATGCCTGTAATCCCAGCACTTTGAGTGGCTGAAACAGGAGGATCACTTGAGCCCAAGAGTTCAAGACCAGCTTGGGCGACATGATGAGACTCAGTCTCTACAAAAAATTAAAAAATTAGGCCAGGTGCAGTGGTTCACACCTGTAACCCCAGTACTTTGGAAGGCTGAGGTGGGCGGATCACTTGAGGTCAGGCGTTCAAGACCAGCCTGGCCAACATGGTGAAATCCCGTCTCTACTAAAAATACAAATATAAAAATTAGCAGAGTGTTGTGGCACATGCCTGTAATTCCAGCTACTCGTGAGTCTGAGGCGGGAGAATTGCCGAACCCAGGAGGCGGAGGTTGCAGTGAGCCAAGACTGTGCTGGTGCACTCCAGCCTGGGCAACAGAGCAAGACTCTGTCTCTTTAAAAAAAAAAAAAAAAAGTAGCTGGGTGTGGTGGCACGCATCTGTAGTCTCAACTACTACTCAGGAGGCTGAGGTGGGAGGATCACTTGAGCCCAGGAGTTTGAGGCTGCAGTGAGCTATGATGGTGCCACTGCACTCCAGCCTGAGTGACAGAGCAAGGCCCTGTCTCTAAATTAAAAAAAAAAAAGTTAGAAGAAATCCAGAGTGAATTCTGGACACTTTTAAGCTCACCTGCAGACTCTTGAAGATATCTAGGGAGAGAAATTCTAGGAACAGGCTGGACTTCTTGCGATGCAAACCTATGGAGATAAGGAACATTGAGACCTGGAGTGATACTGCAAGGTGGTCCTCATGTTCGCTTACAGGCTGGTGAAGCCAGAGATACCAGTTACGTGAGTAACATTCTCCCAAAAGATTGTGAGCTCTGTGAGTACAGGGTTGTGTCTGACTTCTCATTATAGCAAACCTAATGCCTAACTCTTAATAGGCACTTCATCGAAGTTATGAATGGATGAGTGAATCAGTAATTAAACGAATAAGGAGGTTGGTTGACATAGAACAGGAAATATGGTCACCTTTTAAAAATAATAATTTGAGAGGGGTCTCACTGTGTTGTCCAGGCTGGTCTCAAGCTCCTTGCTCAAGTGATCCTTCCACTTCAGCCTCCCGAGTAGCTGGGATGACAGGCCTGCACCACTGTGCCTGGCTGATCATCTGTATTTTAGAGTCTGTCTTTCTATTCATGCAGCCCAAGACCACATGGGTGTTTGTGGGTGGTATGTTACATTCATTCATGACTGACCCTGATCTTGCTGTAGACTGGGGTTTTTAAACTGAAGTGTATTTGTGAAGCACTTTAAAAAACATATGGTTGTCTGTCTACTGAGTCGGAATCCCCAGTGCATGGGGCCCAGGATTGTATATTGCATTGGGCTCCTCCAGTTAAACCTCTGCTATGGCCTGAAGAGCACTGATGTAGTTTTCACAAGCATAGCTGCTACATCCTATTTCCTTCCTTTCTATGTTTTTGTAGTTAAATTTTTGAACTCCTGCTAAATTTTGTCTTGTCAGTTTTAGCTCATTGCACTAGCTCATCAACCTCTTTTTGATCATGCTTCTGTCATTTATTATATTAGCTATTTCCCCTTGGATTTGTGTCACATGCAAATTAGATAAGCTTGCCTTTTTTTATCTTTATGCAAGTCATCGAAAAACATGGGGAACATAAAAAGGTTAGGATTGCAATGGATTCATCAATTAATACCCAGAAAGAAAATGAGCTTAAACTTTTTTTTTTTTTTTTTTTAAACAACAATTTCTTCCCCCTTGCAAATGCAGTTTAGAGGGAAATAATGCTGGGACATAGTGTGGAGATTTAATCTGCATGCCCAGTTTTCCCAATATGTATTTCTATGACCTTGGGAAAGTCACTTACTCTTTCTGGGTATTACTTTCTGTCTGAGGAAAACAATGAGGAGGAGAGATTAGTGCTTTGGGCTGACCCAAGTCCTGTCATTCTATGGTTTCCTCTCTGAACCTGCCTCAGGTCCATTTATTCCTTTTAATACCTCAGCCTGACATCACCCCTGCTATCACTATGGCTGGCCATCAGGACATAATTTCCCTGCTGTCAAGTCTGGTATAGACATACCACCTGTTCCTTCGCACTAGCCTGGATAGGGTAGACATTTTTCAAAAGAACTTTTTTGATGGGGCGTGAGAAGGGAAGAACCCTAAGGAAATAGACAGGAAACTCTATGAATAGAGAAACGGGGGATATTATTCATGTGGTGAGGACTTGTGGAGTTTCTGTGATGTCAATCACAGTGTCAATCACTGTTTTGGGTCCTGAGAATACAGCAGTGAAACAAAGTTCCCGCCCCGATGGAGCTGACATTCTGTAGTTGGGAGAGAAAGCTAACACATCATCAGATACACCAGGTGGTGTAACTGCTCCTGAGAAAACAAAGTCTGGTAAAGGAGTTGGGAGTGTGGGTGGGCAGTGCTATTTTATGTACGGTGTTGAAGGAAGTCCTCTTTAATTAGCTGACATGGGTGCAGCGATCTGGAGGATGTATGTGAAGGGGTGCTGGGGACAGAGTGTGATGGGCAGAGAGTGGGAACCTTGAGGACAGAGCACACCTGTGCGGTCTATGAGCAGCAAGGAGGTAGGGACAAGGGGAAGATGAAACCTGGAGGGAGGAGATGGAAGAGGTGGCAGAGGACTGGGTTGCTTGTAGGGCTTTGGATTTCACACTGAGTAAACTGAGATGCCATTGGAGAGTTTTTGAATAAATAAGTATCATCTGACTTAGGCCTTTAAGGGAGACCAGTTAGGGGGCCAGGAGACAGAGTGGAGGTGGAAAGACGGTAAAATGGTTCAGATTGGGAATGAATTTGAATTTGGAAGGTCCGCCAGTGGGATGCGCTGGTGGGTTTCATGTAGGAGATATATGTACACGTGTCTGTGGGAGGCAGGAAGGCAGAGAGAGAGAGAGAGAAAAAGAGAGAGGGAAACTTCAAGACTTTTTATCTGAGCAACTGGAATGATGGAGTTGCCATTTGTAGGAAAGTTTGGGAGTGAGCATGAATTTGATCTTAGACACATTAAGTTTGAGATGATTTTTCAACATCTGAATGAGTCAGGGTTTGGTCTGGAAAACAGAAACCACTATGACTGTGTCAAGGAGGATCAGTATCTCCAAGGGGAGTGTTCTAAAATGAAACCTACAAATGTCCTATCTCCTGAAATCTGTCCTAATCTCCACGTATTCATTCTCATTACTTTTGCACAAAACATCCTTATTTACCATGTATTTACCACCCACCAAAGACCGATTTTCCCTTCAGAGAAGCCTGACTTTGTTCAGCTGTGATTTTTTTTTTTTTTTTTTTAATGAACTGGTCTCTATCACAAGCATTCCTGACTGAGGTAGGACCAATGTGATGGCTGATTGAAGACTTCTGGGCTTTTTCCTAATTCAAAACCAAAGTCTCTGCTGCCTGTTAAACTCTCATTTTCTCTTAGAGGATTACTGCTATCGCTACCTCATTTGCAGAGTAGAGGTGACTAAGATACCATGAGCCTGAGCCGAGTATCTTTGCAGAGGTAATCACCTCTCCAGGTGTCCTGTGGTGACTCAGAAGAGTGCTCCCATTTACCTGGGCATGGTGGCTCATGCCGGTAGTCCCAGGAGGCTGAGGAGTGAGAATCCCTAAGCCCCAGAGATGGAGGTTGCTGTGAGCCGTGATAATGCCACTACATGACCATAATCGAAATTCTGATTATGTGGATGTGAATTACACAAATGGTAATTACACTGGTAATTACACTGCACTCCAGCCTGGGTGACAGAGTGAGACTCCATCTCAAAATAAAATGAAAATAAAATAAAATAAAATAAAATGCTCCTTCATCCCTTTCCCCTCCCATTGTCACCAGAATCTGGACACCACATGTTTCCAATAGAAAACTATTTTGAACAAGGTCTCAATAAGATAAGAATAGTGCCAGACATGGTGGCTCATGCCTGTAATCCCAGCACTTTGGGAGGCTGAGGTGGGCAGTTCACTTGAGGTCAGGAATTCAAGATCGGCCTTGCCAACATGGTAAAACTCTGTCTCCACCAAAAAAATACAAAAACGTAGGTGGGCGCGCCTTAGTCCCAACTACTTGCAAGGCTGAGGTGGGAGAATTGCTTGAACCTGAGAGGTAGAGGTTGCAGTGAGCTGAAATTGTTCCACTTTACTCCAACCTGGGTGATAGAGTAAGACTCTGTCTCAAAAAAAAAAAAAAAAGGAATCAGCGGATTCATATTTCATTCTATAAATGGTGGAGGGAATGAGCTGTCATTAGATTAGATAGTATCCCAGGATTTGAGTATCAAGGGTCATATAATCACACAAGCATTTAAGAAAAAAAGAGAAGGAAAAGAAAAATGCAAAAAAATAGAGAATATGATTTCTTACCTTGATTCTAAGGAGGACTCTGTAATTAGAATAAGATTCTTATTTTAGATGATGCCTAAGACATCAATTGAACCATTTCTCTCTCTCAGGTGAGGTTGGGATTCATAACATTTTACCCCCTACCCCTTTTGAGTTTTATTCCTTTAATTCTCTCTGAAGGTGTTAATGAACAGTGAATTGCTTAAGGCTACGCTTGCTGACAAGGAAGAATAAAGGCAGGAAACCAATGACAACAGGGAGTTTCAAAAACTGTTAGGAGCAAATTATAAATGAAATCTTCTATAGAATCTCAGATTAAATAGATTAAAGTGGGGCTGTTTGTCTCCGGCTCCTACTAACTCTCCCACTCCTGGCTTATCCCATTTGTCTATTTTTGTAATGGTTGTTGGCCTTTTCCTTGAAGGCCTCCAGAGAATAAAGTTCTACGTCCTCTTAAGCCATGGATTATTAAGGGCGAAGAGATACTGGGTAATCTTGGAGGTGTTTTTCTTCCTCTAGAAGGGTTTCCTCCAAGCCTAGGGCCTTTCACTGAGAAATCAAGAGCCAGGTAGAAAGAACCTGGACTGAAGCTAAACATGGGTTTAGGATCTGTGGACCCAAGCCATACGTTGCCAGTACCAACTTGAGAGTGAGCGTTTGAGGTTCCATTCACCTTGTGACTGAGAAGGCAGTGTAGGAGCATGTAAGTAACAGAAGGAAACAGAGGGGATATTTACACTACACCCCTGACCTTTGCAGAAAGCCTAGTCTTTTTCTTCCCCTAATTCTCTAGAGTTCTCTGTCTTCGCACCCACCCCACCGTAGACTCATCATTCTATTAATAATTGTTTTTTACTATGAAAGTGTGCACATGGCCCCCAGATCGTGGTTTAAGCCTCACATCAACAGAGTGGCCTGACAGTGACAGCTTCAGTTTTGAGTGGAGAGGAGGGTGATGGGCTGTGACTCACTCTAGGAGTTTCCATCATCTGCGCTGGCCAGTCAGCCCATCCATTATCTGTGGTTTGTCTCATCCTGCCTAAGCCTATTAGCTCATCTCTTTTTGCCAACTTGACATTCGGTTCTCTTCCTTTGTTCGAGCCCCTGGGACTGTCTGCCGCATTACCTTCTTATGTGCTCATTGTCCCATACGGTGTCATTTGCAGATAATAGTAACATGCCATTTACAAGCTCCTGGATCACTAACAAAAATGTTAAATGAGTCAGAAGGTGACACCTTGCTTTTGCCATCTGCAGCATGTTGACATTTGTCATTACCTTTTAAGGCAGAAACCAGAGCCTACAATCCTAGCAGTCTAAACTAGACCCACCCGAACTTGACTGTCAGCATTCACAGTGACAACACCCTCATTAGCCATCATCGTCAGTCTCATTCACCCACAGTGGTGGCCTCTGGAGCACTCACGGAGCAGACCAGGGTGAAGAGGAGGGGAGTAAAGGGGGTTACGAGATCTGAGTGGATGGTGCCAGATCTGAGATTCAGTGGGTTTGGCTCTCTGGATACTTGGAGTCTGCAAGTAAATATCAGTGACATGTTGTCATGTTGTCACCGGGACAGCTTGGTGGAGGATGCACTGGCACAGGGCTAGCTCTGCTGGGTCATTTGAGATGCAAAGCAGATTATTTTTGGTTAGAATTATCTGGCTGCCCTGTCTACTGTGATGAATTGATACTTTAGCATATACATAATCCAGAGACTTACGGGATATTAGTTATCTTATTTTCAGGGCTGAACTATTAAATACTGATTTAAACATCCTTATTTTTCAACTTTGTGGTTTGACTTTTCTTTCTCTTTTTTTTTTAGACAAGATCTCACTCTGTCTCCTAGGCTGGAGTGCAGTGGTGTGATCACAGCTCACTGCAGCTTTCACCTCCTGGGCCTGAGCAATCCTCCTACCTCAGCCTCCCTAGTAGCTGGGACCACAGGCATGTGCCATCACACCCAGCTAAGTTTTAATTTTTTTGAAAAATAGAGATGGGATCTTACTATGTTACCTAGGCTTATCTCAAACTCCTGGGCTCAAGTGATTCTCCCACTTCGGCTTCCCAAAGTGATGGGATTACAGATGTGAGTCACTATGCCCAGCCTCATTGACTTTTCTCTTTTTTATAAGTTATTCTGATTTTTTAAAAAATTGATTTTTGGTCTGGGTGCAGTGGCTCACACCTGTAATTCCAGTAGTTTGGAAGGCTGAGGTGGGAGGATCTCTGGAACCCAGGAGATCGAGGCTGCGGTGAGCTGAGATTGTACCACTGCACTCCAGCCTGGGTGACAAAGCAGACCCAGTCTCAAAAAAATATGTATTTTTGGATCTTCTCGTTAATTCACTACTTTCCTTAATTATTAGCTTGACTTTATTTCTCAATAGGAAATTCTCTCTCTTTCTCTTTTTTTTTCTGGAAAATTGAACTTACTCCCCCGTGTGTTTAACTCTGAACTGTATACATTGGTAGAACACAATCTTACACGTTTCCATGTACCGTTCATTTTTGGTGTGTATTATTCTTTCCTCTATATGGGCTTGAGCAACTTTGAAAGTTCATGCTGCGGGTGTTATTTCTCGGGACAATTTAAATTTCACTTTGAAATTTTCTAGTTTGGTTTCTGCACTTTTGATAGATTCCGGGGTGGGCTGTGAGTCTTTTCCTTCTTTTCACCAGAGAAGGAAATGAGACATTGACATAATGACAGAAATGTTTGAGGTGACATAACGGTGACATCATAATGACAACGGCTGTGACAATGATGCAGTCCCCGTCATGGAGAATTCTGGCAAGCCACGGTCGTCAGGTGGTGTTGCACTGGGAAAGTGAAGCTAGAGAAATTCTGAAATCAAGGACTGGTTTACGTGGAGCACTAGAACTTGGAATGTCTGTGCTGGGAATCTGAAAGCACGAAAAGAGAATTTTGGAGTCAGCAGCCATACACATCACACTTACCATTTCTTGGATCAGTTTCTTGGAAAAGACAGTAACACAGGCAGGAAGAGGGTGAAAAATCAGCCTCCGTGAACTTTTAACCATTTATTTAACTACAATTGATTGTGCCAGGTATGGAATTAAATGCTGTCCCTGCATTAATAATAAATAATTTATTAAAAAGTGATGGTAATAATAATATTATTATTATGGAGAATAATAATTCTCAACAATCCTCCATCAGCTCATTCAGCTTAGAGAGGTTAAGTAATGAAAGCTTTCCAAGGTCACACATAAGAGGAAGAGCTTGAATATGATCCTATTTGACTGCAGAGTTCAAGCTGTTACCATTAATCTAAATGTTAGAGATGCAGAGATGAATTAGATGATGGCGGTCCTCAAAGACCTTATCATCAAATGAGAAGGCAACGGAGTTCATGCAAGCACATTTTAAGAATGGTGTGATGAGAATTATGATAGAAGTATGCACGGGGATTATTGGGGTACAAAGGGGTGCATATACAATTCTACGTAACAGGGGCATTGAGTCAAGGTATTAGGTTGGTGCAAAAGTAATTGTGGTTTTTGCCACTGAGGCAATGGCAAAAACCACAATTACTTTTGCACCAATGTTAATAGAAGGAAGGGGTGATGAGCCAGGTCTTTAGAGTTGGCTTGGCCGGAAATTGCCCTCAGACCACCTTTCTACACTTTCCTTTGACTCCCAAGTCAACAGGCAATCCTGAATTCGATCGCATTTTCAGGACAGTGTGTTTAATTCAACAAGTGTTTATCCAACACCTGCTCCATGAAACATTCTTTGCTGGAAGCATAGTGGGAATACATAGGAAAGAGAAGACTCGGCCTTAGCTCTGCAGTAGACAGCATCAGAGAAGGAGGAATGCAGATATGCAAAGCTGCTGGTAATGGAGGATGTCAGTGTGAGTAGGAGGGGAGAAGCCTGCTTATGGAACTCCTTCCTGGTGTCGGGCACAGGACATTGTCCCTTCTCAACTGTGCTGTCTGCCAGCTGCCTGTGCTGCTGCAGAGCAAGCTTTCTGCCCCAGTGGGGCTCTCACTTCTCCCCCAGTCTCTGCCTGTGATTGACTGACCTTCCCCGACCCACCCCACTGCCAGGTGGGGAGAGTCAGCTCCCTTTCACTCAGGTTGCCTAGTCACTGTCTTCTTAGCTAATTCCAGAGTGGTTTCAACGTCTTCTGGACTTGGTCCTTCTTATTCTTTTTTAGAGACAGGGGTCTTGGCCGGGCGCAGTGGCTCATGCCTGTAATCCCAGCACTTTGGGAGGCTGAGGCAGGTGGATCACAAGGTCAGGAGATCGAGACCATCATGACCAACACGATGAAACCCAATCTCTACTAAAAATACAAAAAATTAGCTGGGCGTAGTGGCACGTGCCTGTAGTCCCAGCTACTTGGGAGGCTGAGGCAGGAGAATCACTTGAACCTGACAGGTGAAGGTTGCAGTGAGCTGAGATCATGCCACTGCACTCCAGCCTGGGTGACAGAGCGAGACTCTATCTCAAAAAAAAAAAAAAAGAAAAAAAGAAAAAGAGACAGTGTCTCACTCTGTTACCCAGGCTTTGTAATGACTTTTGAAGAAAAGAAATGGGAGGCAATCTTGCTAGCAGCGTTGTGGGAAGTGGTTTTGTCTTCCTGATTGTCCAATCTTAGACGTTTAAGTCAACTTTCTAAGCACAAATTGAGTGCCCGTTATGGGTAACATCCTGTGCTGGCCACTCGGGGCAAGGCCCAGGTATATTAGTCAAGCTTCTGCTTTAACCTGCTGTAACACAACAAATTAATCATGTTAATATGGCAGTATAGCGAATAAGGGTGACATTCCAAAAGAAATGCGCATGCCCTAATCCCTGGAACTTGTGAATGTGACCATGTTTGGAAAAAAAGAAATTTACTGCCGGAGTGCAGTGGCGTGATCTCAGCTCAATGCAACCTCTGCCTCCCAGGTTCAAGCGATTCTCCTGCCTCAGCCTCCCGAGTAGCTGGGATTACAGGTGTGTGCCACACACCTGGCTAATTTTTGTATTTTTAGTAGAGATGGGGTTTCACCATGTTGGCCAGGCTGGTCTCGAACTGCTGGCCTCAACTGATCCATCCACCTTGGCCTCCCAAAGTACTGGGATTACAGGTATGAGCTAAGGTGCCTGGCTATAAAAAAATCATTTAACATTTTAAATTGTCATAATTTGTCAGGTGTGGTCATGTGCCCCTGTAGTCATAGCTACTCAAGAGGCTTAGGTGGGAGGACTGCTTGAGCCTAGGAGTTTGAGGCCAGACTGGGCAACCTAGTGAGATCCTGTCTCTAAAAAATATTGTCAGAATTTAAAATTGTTTATTTACAGAATTGCAAGCATGTGGTGTATTCAAGAAAGATCTATTCCCGTCCCAGCCTTAGCCTTGCTGTTATCTCTGGTTCACCTTCCATCCTTAGGGACAGAAGGCACATTTTGCTTTCCTAGGTGCCAGGATCATTTTAAAGCTGACCCAGGCTCAGATCTTTGTCTATGAGTATCTTTTCTCTGAGAGGAACTAGCCTTCCCTTCCCTTCCTTTTTTTTTTTTTTTTTTTTTTTGAGACGGAGTCTCACTCTGCTACCCAGGCTGGAGTGCCGTGGTGTGATCTCGGCTCACGGCAACCTCTGACTCCTGGGTTCAAATGATTCTCCTGCCCTAGCCTCCTGAGTATCTGGGACTACAGGTGCACACCACCATACTCCGCTAATTTTTGTATTTTTAGTAGAGACGGGGTTTCACCATGTTGGCCAGGCTGGTCTCGAACTTCTGACCTTAGGTGATTCACCCACCTTGGCCTCCCAAAGTGCTGAGGTTACAGGCATGAGCCACTGTGTCCAGACTCTTTCTTTTCTTTTTTTTGATTGTCATTTTTACATTATTGGGAATTTATATTTTTAATTTTTAATTTTAATGGGTACATAGTAGGTATATATATTTATGGGGTATATGAGATGTTTTGATCCAAGTGTGCAATATGTAATAATCACATTAGGGTAAATGGGGTATCCATCACCTTAGGGCAGCAAACATTTTCTTGTTCGTGTTGTCTCTAGGTCAAGGCTGACTTCCTAGTCCAGAGGTGAATCTAAGAGCGGGTTCTTCCTTCTGACATAGAGAGCCAAGATTCCAAGCACATCACTCCTTTGTGCCACCCAAGGTCCAGTGGGAGAGGGGAGGGATCCCTGCCCACAGAGGGGAAGGGTCATGACTTTTACTGCTGAGGCTGGGTACAGGCGGCAGAGAGGAGGGGAGTGAGTGCTGCCCCTTGGTCTTTGTTGGGCCCTGACTGATGGGCCAGCTTCCTCTGGTCAGGAAGGAACCACATTCAGAGATGGGTACAAGTGTAATAGCAAGGGCACCAGCAGAGTGGCCCTCCCACAACAGCCTGGCGGGGAGGCGAGCAGGCTCGTATGGGGTTAGCCCAGGAGTGCCCAAGATCATATGCGGTGCATCAGGCTCTGTGTGCACTACCACAGGCCAGTCCTTCCAGTGTGAGTCATCAAATCAACTGGACTCATACTTTACACTCAACTTGGGCTGGGCACCGTGGCTCGTGCCTATAATCCCAGCACTTTGGAAGGCTGAGGCGGGCGGATCACCTTATGTCGGGAGTTCAAGACCAACTTGGCCAACATGGTGAAACCCTGTCTCTGCTAAAAATACAAAAATTAGCTGGGTGTGGTGGCAGTCACCTGTAATCCCAGCTACTTGGAAGGCTGAGGCAGGAGAATTGCTTGAACCTGGGAGGCAGAGGTTGCAGTCAGCCGAGACTGCCGTTGCACTCCAGCCTGGGCAACAAGAGCAAAACTCTGTCTCAAAAAAAAAAAAAAAAAAAATTCACACTCAGCATCTGTGCCCAAACTCCATCAATTACTTTATGATAAAATCACATCATGCTGTTTATTAATTAGTGCCTGTGGTCTCCAGTAGTTTAGGGGATAGGCGGGTGGCCAAAGGGAGACACCTCAGAACATGGTAGCTATGGTTTTGTTCCTGGACAGAAACACCAATACGTCAAGGTAAATTCAGCCAGGAAAGAAAAACGAGTCTACTGGCAAGTTCAAAGAGGCATGAATTGGTAGAGGATGATGTGGTGATGTTATCGCATGGTCTTTGAGCTTGTGGTCTGAACTTTCTCAGTAGACCATTTTATATTCTCTTGTCTAAAAAAAAAAAAAGAAAAAAAGTCAACATTTCCCAGGTGTTTGGCACTCTGCTAAATGCTTCATATGCATTGTCTCCTTTAATCCTCTCATGAACCGTATCAGTACTGTTCTCACTTGACAGATGAAGAAATTCCATGCTTACCCTGTACCTATGCATTCTTCATGCACCCGTTCCGCTTGATGAAGGCCCAAAGGCAACATCTTTGTGTTTGTACTTCCCATGTGGACAGCCAGAAGGTCTGGCTGCTGGACCTCTGGGCTGTCGTGGTGAAGTGAGTACAGACAGCGAAGCAAGTCACAGGGCAGCACAGGCTGCCACAATCCAATCCCGCCGCAGGGTCCTGGAGCTTCGGTTATATTGAGCTGTGAGCACTTGCGGACACATGTGGCTGTCAGTCCCCCTCTCCTCCCAAGCTCTGAGGGAACCCATGCTGTCTTCAGGGCCTGACATCTCAAGGATCTCCTGTCTGGGAAATAACAAAGTGGCTGCTCCTGGCCAAGCACTGTGGCCCACACCTGTAATCCTAGCACTTTGGGATACTGAGGTGGGAGGATTGCTTGAGGCCAGGTGTTTGAGACCAGTCTGGGTGACATAGTGAGACCCCATCTCTATGAAATTTAAACAATTAGCCGGGCATGGTGGCATGTGCCTGCAGTCATAGCAACTTAGAAGGCTGAGGCAGGAGGATCACTTGAGCCCAGGAGTTCAAGTCTGCAGTGAGCTATGGTGGTGCCACTGCATTCCAGCCTGAGAGACAGAGTGAGACCTGTCTCCAAACAAACAAACAAGCAAACAAACAAAAACAAAGTGACGGTTCCTCCATCAAGGAGTCATGGTTAGTGGTTAGTATGAATATCTTGTATTCTCATCTCACTGCCACAAGTCACAATTTAAGCATGATCACATATTCCCCATATGGGAAGAAGGGCAGACAAGGCTGCTGAGCCTCACAAATAAAAGGATCTGCCCTATAGTTTACTGGGGAAGGAAGGAGTTTCTTCTCAGGTTTGACCTCTTTTCACTCTACAAGTTCAATGTTTCTTGGTCAACTTGGTTCAGATCAATATGTGATGATTCAAGGTACCGTTGCAGTAAGATGCCATTTGTGTGCTCTTGGGAGTGGGAGGATGGGGTACAGGACATTGGGTGGAAAACAGGTTGAGAAAGACCCCTAGACAACTGGCAGCCATCATCACCAAGAGAGATAGCAGAAAAACAAGTGGAAGCTTCAGTTGGGATTATGCAAGAGAGAGGTCAGCATCGGCACCGACTGGACCAGCGACACTCCTTCCGTCTGCACACCCAGCTGTTAGCACAGAGATTTAGAATCAGGACTCCGAGATGAAAAGAAGTTTGGGTGCTTCTTAAGAGATGAGCCAAGGACCTGGGCAGAGGGCGAGTCCAGGTTCAGAGTCCACTCAGACCCAACATCCAGGTAAACCCCACTCGCCCAGGCCAAGTGTATTAGTCAGGGTTCTCCAGAGGGACAGAACTAATAGGATATATGTATATATGACAGGAGTTTAAGGGGAATTGACTCACACAATCACAAGGTAAAATACCACAACAGGCCGTCTGCAAGTTGAAGAACAAGGAAGCCAGTGGTGGATCTGTCTGAGTCCCAAAACCTCAAAAGTAGGGAAGCCAACAGTGCAGCCTTCAGTCTGTGACCAAAGGCCTGAGAGTCCCTGGCAAACCACTGATGTAAGTCTGAGAGTTCAAAGCTGGGGAACTTGGAGTCTGATGTTTGAGGGCAGGAAGCATCCAGCACAAGAGGAAGATGAGGGCCAGAAGACTCAGTAAGTCTGCTTTTCCATCTTCTCCCGCCTGCTTTATTCTAGCAGTGCTGGCAGCTGATTAGATGGTGCTCACTGAGATTGAGGGTGGGTCTGCCTCTCATAGCCCACTGTCTCAAATGTTAATCTTCTTTGGCGATACCCTCACAGACACACCCAGGAACAATACTTTGCCTCCTTCAATCCAATCAAGTTGACACTCAGTATTAACCATCACACCGAGTGTCTTGGAGACAAATACTCTAAGTTCAGTAAATCTCTCTCTTTCTGCTTCTTTCCTTTTCTCCCCCTTGTCCTCTTTTTTCTTCTCTGGTACTTCTGTTGTAGTATTTTTTAAAAAAATGTATTTAGTTTTTGGATAAACCTTTCAGAAAAGAAACTGTGCCATGGATACCTGGACTAATTCATTTCCACACCTAACAGTGTGAACATCTGTGGTCTACGAAGAACGTGGGTCTTCAACTCACCCGTGTGCAAAGTAAAAATCAAAGCAACCCTCTCACCTTACTTCCGCTCCCCCCCTCCACTAATAATGTTTAAAAAATCTCAGATGGGCCGAGGTGGGGGAATCTCTTGAGCCCAGGAGTTTGAGACCAGCCTGGGCAACATGCTGAAACCCTGTCTGTACAAAAAATACAAAAATTAGTTTGGTGTGGTGGCACCTGCCTATAGTCCCAGCTACTTGGGAGGCTGAGGTGGGAGGATCTCTTGAGTCAAGGAGGTTGAGGCTGTAGTGAGTCATGATCACACCACTGCACTCCATCCTGGGTGACAGAGCGAGACCCTGTCTCAAAACAAAACAAAACAAAACAAAACCCAACCTCAAACCCTTTCATTAAAATTCATGAGAAAGTAGACATTGTATCAATGTTTCAGGAGTCATATGTATGATTGGCTGCTGGCCATTGATCAAGGACCAAAGAAGTCTTTCTGCATAAATCTGGGGAAATCTGGGGAAGAGGGTGAGGACAAATTTTCATCTCATTTGGCTCAAAGTAAGAACCAGTCCCTGCTTCCATTGCAAATGGGGAAGAGGAGCCCCTGTCTGGGTGTAATCAGACCCTCAGGATGAACTGGGACTTGCTATGCTGGAACACCAAATAGAAACATGGCCAGAGAAAACAGATTGTCTGAAAGCATCATATGGAAGGTGCTATGAAACTGAGAGAGCCCTGTCTGAAATGTAGGAGCAGGGTTTGCACATAGGCTTATATATTAGAATATGTGAGCTGCTATTACAAACCGCCAAATATATAATGACTCTAACACAGTAGAAGCTAATTTCTCCGTCACTGTCATCTCAAACAGGTGTTCCTGGTCAGTAGGCAGCTCTCTTCTAGATAGTGACTAAGGGATGTGGGCTCCTCCATCAAGGTTGCATCAGCTTGACATGCAACTCCTATGGTTTCCATTTTAGGCTGCCTGAAGCCAGGAGAAGAGGAAGGAAAAGGTGAAGAAGGTGTACTAGCTTGCTAATGAGCTCAGTGCAAAGGTCACATACGAATTCTGCTCCTGCTCCTCATTGTGGAGTGGGACACTGTACCCCACTACAAACCAGGAAGCAGGCAGTATAGTTTAGGCTGAGCAGTCACTTCCCCTCATAACGCCATGCCCTGGAACGGGAAGCGTCAGTTGGGGCGGATGCTTAACCTCCCTCCCAGATGTTTGCAGTGAGATTTTCTCAGGGATCACATTGCCCATTTACTGTAGCATTAGTTTAAACTGGCTGTTCTATGGAGCAGAGCTGGTGGCCAGTGGGACTCATACAAAGGCAGTCAGTGGGACACACGGATTATGCTTCTCAGTGGTTTGGCAGCTAGGGTTGTAGAGATTGGAGGGCGTGGGAGTGACAGGTGCAGCAATCTCCCACTGATGCCATCCCTGAACCTTCCATCTCTATCCCTTGGTTTAGCAGCCCAAACTAATCTGGTTTGAGGTCTAGCTTTCCCAAATACATGGGACCATTTCCCTCGGGTGTCTCTGGCACTTGCAATCTCTGAGTGTGTAGGCCCATGGAGGTCATTTTGCTCTCTGCTTCCTCTGCCCCTCAACCCAACCCCCTACCTGCCAGTGTCCTGAGAAGGGAGCAGACAGGATGTGCTCTTCCACATCAGAAAAGTGGTTTTCCTCTCCCTCAACCAAATGCAAGAGAGGAAAGGATCAACATTAACATGGGCATCTGAACATGAACAGCAGTTGAAGAGATGTCAACTATGAATATTGTGAACACATTTTCAATGACTGTATAGAAGTACGGGAAATGGCTTTAAGTTTTAGAAAAAAAATTGTTTATTTTCCATTTACTGAGTATCATTTTGTATTGTACAAATAATCTATGGATGATGGTTTAATGCTGCTCCATGCAGTGCTAATTTGTTAGAGCACTATTTGTCTCTGGAGCATTTTCCTAAAATAGATGTGTGTGTATGTAAAATAATCAGTTACAAAAAACACCATATAACTTGTGTTTTTTAATAGAAAACTTCCATTCTCTGAATGTTTTTGAAGCTAGGAGCAACATTACAAGCTCTGAAAGAAACACCAAACTACAACTTTGAATCAATTCCTTGGACAAAATTAGAAATGATGGGTTCCAATTCTAACTTAAAGCAATGCAAGAATGACTTGCATTCTTGGTAGGCTCTATCTTGAGGTGAGTCCTTTGAAAATTTCAGTGCAGGTTGCTCTACTGCGTGTCTCAGCTAGGTAAACATGAGACAGGTACCATCACTGTCACCAAAGATGACAGTGAATTAAGATCCCCCTTATAGACCAGCCTGGTGGGGCCAAGGTCCCATTTAAAATTAAAATTAAAACTAAACATGCTTTGTTTCTTGTCATCATGATTGCAGTTTCTTTCTTCATGTTTGCTGACATACAAGAAGCAGCAGCAAAATGTTTTCTAAGTAATTCCATTTTTAAATTATATAGTTTTAATTTTACTTCCTGGGAAAGCAATTCTTTAACTGAAAAGCTCATAATAACCAAAATACTAAAACTGTGTTTGTTGTAGGAAACCATAGTCATTTACTTTTCATTTTTTTGAGATGGAGTCTCATTCTGTTGCCCAGGTTGGAGTGCAGTGGCGTGATCTTGGCTCACTGCAACCTCCACCTCCCGGGTTGAAGTAATTCTTCTGCCTCAGCCTCCAAAGTAGCGGGGATTACTGGCGCCCACCACCATGCCTGGCTAATTTTGGTATTTCTAGTAGAGACAGGGTTTCATTATGTTGGCCAGGCTGGTCTCGAACTCCTGACCTCAAGTGATCTGCCTGCCTCGGCCTCCCAAGGTGCTGGGATTATAGACGTGAGCCACTGCGCCTGGCCTGTGGTCATTTACTTAAACCACAAATTGTTTGTATAGAAAATTGAATTTGCTTACTTAAGCTGTGTGTGAACTCCCCAGTCTCATGTTAATTAACCCACCACTCTCATAAATGAATTCACTAACTTTATGTTAATTGACTTTATACTGGATATACTGTGTGTATTCTCTTGGTAGTCAGAAAGCAGCCAATTCTAATCTAGTTTTCTCCCTGTAGGACTGTTTGAAATAATGGGTGGCTCATGCAGATTTTGACCCAAACATAGTGCAGAGCTTCACTCTTCAACAATATGCTCTGGGACAGTAAAAGCTAACTCTTCAGATTATACTTTTTTTCTCTATATACATTGATTTTTCTATTTCAGGGCAATGGTCATTAATGTACCACACTGCAAATATTTTCAAACAATGACTGCTTTATCATTCTGTCCTGAGTTGAGTGTATTTTGCAATGCATGTTGTTTACTCTGCCAATTATTTTGTGTTCTGATGAATTGTCTTAACCTATAATAGTTCCCAAAGGTGCGTGGTGTGAGTGATAGTGCTGGACCACCAAGAGCCACATGAGAACATCCGTGGTGTCTGGAGTTTATTCAAGAACATCGTGGAGGAAGCAGAGGATAAAGTTCAGGAAGCAGTCATGACTTCGTGGATGTCCTTTGACATGATCAACAACACCATAAAAACAATTGCAACCTGGGAATGATTGGTTAATAACAGAACAAATGGAGGTCAAAAGAAACTGGGCAGACAGTCTCGTTTTGACTTCAGGGAATTAGAAGAGAAAGCGCCATTATTTCCAGTGTACAATTCCAGGGCCGCATCTTTACTAGTGTTACAACCACCTTGAAGGTCTGACAAAGTCAATGCTCTATTTCCAGTAATGTGTACCGCTCCCCAATACCTCCTCCAAGACAAAGTGGTATTTATTTACGTTATTGAATATAGTTAAAAAAAATTAAGCATCGAGAGAGAAGACAATGAAAAATGCAAGTCTCTATCCTCTCTTTTCCAGTTCCATTCTCTAGGAGTGACCATTGTTAGAGTTTCAGAAATTTCTAATACCTATATTTGCATATAGATGATTCTAAACAGGGGCAAACTTCAGGCCATACATTCAGGTGGCAGGAAGTAGAATTATTAATAGTATTTTTTCCTATAACATAAATTACTTCTATTTTCAAGCTGCCATTGGGAAGTGTGAACTTAAGCACAGACATTTCAGGGTTTACCCCCTCCCCTTCCTGGAGCTGTGACTGAGGGGTGGTGACTGAGGGGTGTGACTGAGGGGTGGTGGATGAAGGGTGATAGGGTGCAAGGTGCGAAGTGGATGAGGCAGGAGCTCCTTGGTGTCGCCTGCCACCCAGCATTTTGGGGCTCTTTCCCCTTTCAGTATCCAGCCAGTGGTTCGTGCAGGGAGCTGTTGCAGACTTTCTCATTCTGGCTTCAAGGTCTCTGAGATGTGGCTGCTCAGCTACTTCTGGGACCCTTCTGGGTGCCTCAGGAAACACTTGATTCTCCCCATTCCTGAGTGGGTGTTGCACAGGGGAAGTGTGCGATGTCTCGATGTCTCAGGGCCACCCCACTCAGTTGTCTCTGCTCTTCTGCTGCCATGTCCTGCAGCACATGAGGAACTCTGGGATGTTTGCCACCTCCCTGTAGTGAGGCTGTATCTTCTCTGCTCTCGGATTTCCCAGTGCGTCTGGGGTTTCTACCATATCCTTCCCTGATGCATGGTTGGGGAGGGCCCTTTCTTCGGGACCCAATTGTAGTTAACTTACTTCCCTTTCTTGGTCCATGGAATCTCCAATTAGTCTGAGAGTGAGCATATATGGGTTCAACTGAGCACACGTTCTTTCAATATGATGGCTTGTGGCATAAATGATGTGATTTCAAAAGCCAGCTTCTTATAACTCAAAAACATTAGCTTTTGAACCTCTCAAGGCTATCATGCCTGCAGAATCAATAGCCTATTTAAAAATTCCAAAGCCAGGAAATGACATCTTTGTTCTCTGCGTAGTGCTTCTCTGAGGCAGTACATGTAGAATATTCTGACTGTAGCTGGAATGGCAGAAAGGTCACAGAGAAACAGGAAATATCAAGAACAAAGATTACATCACTATTCAAATAGTTCACCATTGTAGATGTTTATCCTTTGAAAAAATACTCACGGGATCAATATTTACCCTTCTATACCTTGTCGTTTCTGTTTGTTGGTTAAATTGTATATTTTGGAGACATTCCCATATCATTGTATATGGACCAAACTTATTCTTTCAAACATTTGCTTGCAATTATTTTATATGGCTGCATCATAGTTTATTCAAATGGTGTTTTCTTGTTTCTTTCTTTCTTTCTTTCTTTTTTTTTTTTTTTGAGTCAGGGTCCTGCTTTGTCACCTAGGCCAGAGTGCAAAGTTGAGATCATGACTCACTGCACCCTGAGCTCAAGTGATCTTCCCACCCAGCCTCCCTAGTAACTGAGACTACAGACACATGCCACTGGACCCAGCTAATTTTTAAATATTTGTTGAGATGGGGTTTTACTGTGTTGCCCAGGCTGATCTCAAACATGTGGCCTCAAGTGATTCTACTGCCTCAGCTTCCCAAAGCACTGGGATTAGATTACAGGTGTGAGCCACTGCACCCAGCCTGGTTTATTTGTTATTCCAAAAAATGCTCTAGCTGGGCACAGTGGCTTAAACCTATAATCCCAGCACTTTGGGAGGCTGAGGTGGGTGGATCACCTGAGGTCAGGAGTTCGAGACCAGCCTGGCCAAATGGCAAAACCCCCGTCTGTACTAAAAATACAAAAATTAACCAGGTGTGGTGGTGGATGTCTCTAATCCCAGCTACTTGGGAGTCTGAGGCAGGAGAATCACTTGAACTGGGGAAGTGGAGGTTGCAGTGAGCTGAGATTGCGCCACTGCACTCTAGCCTGGGCGACAGAGCGAAACTTCTCAACAAAAAAATAAAAATAAAAAAAGCTCCAATGGGAGATGGCCTGCTGCAACATTACACCTTCAGAGCTTCCCTGGAAGGGGTTAATCCCTTTGAGTAAACAGTTTTCTACAAATAGTAAATTTTTGCCTAGCATTTCTGAGTGTGGTTATTTCTTTGAGTTAAATAGAGAAAGGTCTGTCTGCCCAGGATGAATTTGGCCAGTGGTGTGTTAGGACCTCCCCACCGGAGGTCACCTGACAACCATCCCAGGACCTGAGCCCACGGAAAAGGCTTGTATAGGTGGCAGCGCCTCAAGGCTTCCCGTTGGACATTAAGTTTCCTTTAACCATCAATGAGACATGGTGATCATCTGCTGGTGGTCTTCTCTAAGACGGCCCCCACGTTAGTCAAGAGTCAAGAGAACAACCCTGTAATTGTTCTACTTAGGATCTTTGAATTATTCCATGGGGTCCTCTGGGGAAAAAAAAATAATTGGCCTGATTGAATCTTAGTACATAGCAGATGCTCTTAATACCAAACATAGGTAGCTATAACCAGCATTTACAAATTCCAGCTTATAAAGTCAGGAATATATAATGGAAACAGTTATATGGCTATTTTTAATATTAAAATATGCTATTTAAATAGCTTTAAAAAATTAAAATTCCTTCAGTAAATACCACTTCTGGGCTATAGTACTAAAATTTTTGTGCTAGTGACTCTGACTGTGTAGCAAGTAGAGAGAGTATCAGCTTATGCTGGAAAATTAAAAAATTTTTAAATTTGTTCATGCATGCATGTAAACGATGTTTATTGGAGATAAATGTCTACTGGGTAAGTGCTGTGTGAGACACCCTATGTTAGACTTCCATTATCATTGATCTCATCCATACTCCCATCAGCATCCTCACAAAATACTAATATTCCTTTTTCTTTCTAGCATTTCATTTCCTATCCTCCTCTCTTCCAAGCTGCTATTAAACATTAGTATGACACTGTGGGGTCAGGAGTGGGCAAAGCACACAGCACATTTCCCAATCCACCCCCCACAGCTATCTGTTGTTCACATCAGGGCCAACCGAGAACCACCTACCTGGAAACAGAGGTGACACATTCTGGCCTCAAGCACAGGAGGGGAGATGTTGATATCAGTGAGGGGAGGATTTTCACTAAGACAGGAGAGACTAATATGTGTAAAATCCTTAGCATGGTGCCTGATCAATGATATGCACTCAACAAATGCTTCTGCTATGACTGCTGACCTCGTCTTTAGGTTGGCTGCCTTCTGCAGTGTCCTTACGGCCCTTCCACATGTGTTCTTGCTGAGAGAGCAATATCTTTCTCTACTTACAGGGACACAGTCCTATTGAATTAGGGTTCCATCTTATAACCAACCTCATTTAACCTCAGTTACCTTCTTAAAGACCCTGTCTCCAAATACAGTCACAATTAAAGAAGAAATTATTATTTGATAATTAAAGAAGAAATTATTCAATGATATTTGTTAAAGCATGATAAGGAAGACTTTATTCAGGACCATTGTGATAGCTATAGAGACCACCACAATGGGTCTTGCAGCGAAGGAGAGAGATTGGGATCAACTTTGAATACAGCATGGGCACGTGGGACTTTATAGTCAAGGAGCAGGATGGGTGTCAGTGGATGGAAAATTACTAAGAGGAAACATCAGAGGTAAGGGGGATTGTGGCTAAACCCACTTAACAAAATTCCAGCTGAAGACAGGCCAGGATGATCATACATCACCTGGGGGATGAGAAAGCTGATCAGATGTCAACAATGATCTGATGTTGAAGATAGGGGGATGGGGTTCTTGCTAAACTGACTGATGTGGTTAGGCTTTGTGTCCCCACCCAGATCTCATCTTGAATTGTAATCCCCATAATCTCCGTAATCCCCACATGTCAAGGGAGAGACCAGGTGGAGGTAACTGAATGGTGGGGGTGGGTTTCCCTTATGCTGTTCTCATGATAGTGAGTGAGCTCTCCCGAGACCTGATGGTTTGATAAGGGCTCTTCCCACTTTGCTTGGCACCTCCTTCCTGCTGCCTTGTGAAGGAAGTGTCTTGCTTCCCCTTTGCCTTCTGCCATGATTGTAAGATTCCTGAGGCCTCCCCAGTCATGTGGACCTGTGAGTCAATTAAACCTCTTTTCTTTATAAATTACCCAGTCTCCGGCAGTTATTAATAGCAGTGTGAGGCCAGACTAATACACTGACTTAGCAGGATTCTTTGCTGAAACTGGGTTTTACAAGGGAGTGCACAGATGGACTTAGGAGAAAGTTTAAAAGCTTGATTAAGTTTTGGGTCAACAGAGAATCTTTTTAAGGGGGTTAGGGCTTCAACATATCAATTTTGGGGGGCACAGTTTAGCTTATAATGTTACATAAGGCTTTTGTGCAAAATTTTTCCAAGTATATCGGTTTGCCATTGTTGCATAATAACTACTTCACAACGCAGTGGCTTAAGACAACAGTGATTTATTAGCCTTCATGAACCTGTGAGTCAGTTGGGGCTCAGCTGATGTAGGCTGGCTTGCTATTCTACTTCAGGCTTAGGCAGCCGGGACAGCTCTACTCCAGATGTCTCTCATCCTTCTCTGAGGTCCAGTGGGTTAGCCCAGGCATGTTCTTCTCATGGTGAAGGCAGAGTCACCACTGCGCAGGGGCAAGCCCTTGCCTGTGACTTACCTACCAACATCCCATTGGCCAAAGCAAACCACACAGCCAAGCCCCAAGTCAAGGGGTGGAGAAATGCTTTATTTATTTAGAGATAAGGTCTTGCTCTGTTGCTCAGACTGCAATGCAGTAGTGCTATCATAGCTCACTGCAGCCTCAAACTCCTCGGCTCAAGGGGTCCTCCCACCTCAGCCTCCTAAATAACTGTGACTCGAAGCAAGCACCATGCCTGGCTAAGAATTTTTTTTTGGTAGAGAAGTTTTACTGTGTTGCCCAGGTTTGTCTCAAATTCCTAGCCTTAAGCAATCTTCCTGCCTGGGCCTCCCATAATATTGGGATTACAGGTGTCAGCCACCATGCTCGGCCTACTAGACTGCAAAGTCACATAGTTAAAAGTCTGTGTGCAGAGAGGGATGAAGAATTGAGGTGATAATGAAATCTACCAGACTGTCTTCTTGGCCACAGTGATTTGCATTTTTCCCACATGCAAAATATGGTCACCTCACCCAAACTTTCCACAGACAAGAAACAGGCTGTGAAATTTGCTAAGCTACTAAAATGTACATATTTTCTAATGTCCTCTTCAGATGCATCCACAGAAGTGATGAGACAAAAAAAGGACATTGCAGAGGGCAAAGCCAAGAGGTTTGGAGAGTGGTGGATAAGGAGCTACTCCAGGAAGCATAACAAGGACTAAGTCAGGTAACATTGCCTACCCTCAGAATGGGGAAGACCTCACAACATTTGACTAGGGGATTTCAATTTTTTCGGACTAGTGGCAGCTGTATGCCTGCAATTCTTCACTATCTCAAAAGGAAAGGCTTATTGCAATTACACTATTTCTCCATTGTGTCTCGGGAATATGGAGGTAGATAATTTATAAGTCTCCAAGTTAAGAAGAGTCACACCCAAATCTAATACAGATCACAAGATCCTGGACTTCAAGTCTGAAGTTATGGTGGAATGAGACTTTGGGGTTCTTGGGATGGCGGAAAGGAGTTGGGGTGAAAAGTATCGTTCAATGCTGCAGGGACCTGGGTTTGAGTGTGTTTTTTCTGCTACGTAAAAGCACAAGGGATCCTTCCCCTAGGAACCCATCCTTCCATTATCTGTGCTGGGAAAATTGTAAGCAATGGTAATACTATCCCCAATCTATACTCACCTGATGCCAAACAGGTGATTTGCTAATATTTATTTATTTATTTATTTATTTATTTATTTATTTATTTATTTTTGAGACAGGGTCTCACTTTATTGCCCAGGCTAGAGTGCAGTGGCGTGATCACAGCTCACTGCAGCTTTGATCTCCTGAGCTCAAGTGATCCTCCCACCTTAGCCTCCCGAGTAGCTAGGACTACAGGCAGGCACCACCATGTGCATGGGCTGATTTTTTTGATTTTTAGTAGAGATGGTGTCTTGCTGTATTGCTCAGGCTGGTTTGGAATTTCTGAGCTCAAGTGATACTCCCACCTCAGCATCCCAAAGTGCTGGGATTATAGGTGTGAGCTATGGCTCCTGGCATAAGTTTTAAAAAATTATATTTCATTCTATAAAAATCTTAGTCTTAACCAGGGAGAGATGCAACTTTGGCTTTTAACCATTTCTTAGGATAGGGCCTCATACCAGTCTGTTACTGAGCCCAGGGGAAACTCGGCATCTTGATTTTCCTTCTATACCAGGACTGTGAGAAGATGAGTAAAGAGAGAAGAATCTAGTGGGAGGTGGGTAGGGTGGTATGATCACATTCTGCAGCACAAGTTGGCCATTGTCTTGATAATAATGACTAATATTTTTGAGCACATGCACATATGTTGAAGTGGTTCTAAGCACTTTGCATGTTTTAGCTTAGTGACTCTAGGAGGCAGGTACTACTCTTACCCCAATTTTTCATATAGGAAACTGAAACACAGAGTTTAAGGAGCTTTTCCAAGGTCCTAGAGCTGATAGGTGACAAGGTTGGGATATGAACCTGGGCAGAATGATTCCTAATCTGTAGGCTTAACTGTATTAGTCTGTTTCACGCTGCTGATAAAGACATGCTGAGACTGGGTAATTTATAAAGAAAAAGAGGTTTAATGGACTCACAGTTTAAAGGCCTCAGAATCATGGCAGGAGGCAAAAGGCACGTCTTACATGGCAGAGGCAAGAGAGAAGTGAGAGCCAGTGAAAGGGGAAATGCCTTGTAAAACCATCAGATCTTGTGAGACTTATTCACTACCAGGAGAACAACAAGGGGGGAACTGCTCCATAATTCGATTATCTCCCACTGGGTCCCTCCAACAACATGCGGGAATTACAGGAGCTACAATTCAAGATGAGATTTGGATTTGGGTGGGGACACAGCCAAACAATATCCACCACTATGCTATTTTGTCCTGATGATTCAGGAAAATGGCCTGCACCTGAAATAGATTTGCTACAAGAAACAGAGACCAATTTTAGAAAAATATCTGCTGCAATTGTTAAAAAATATGTAAGGGGACATTTCCTCCGAGAAACAAGAGTTGGCTATTACAAAAAAAATGTGAAAAATCCAAGACAAGAAAAGACTGTAATAAAGCTAAATATAACAGTATAATGATACCAAGCTGCAGGCAGCAAATAGCAAACTTGAAACCATGGCAAGGGGAATTCATATAGTAGAGGACAAATTGAAGGAGGGTTTCAAAAGTGTAAGAATAAAAGACTTAAACTGATGAGCTAATAGTTGGATGACGGGTCTTGGAGATCCCAATTCTTTGGGAATAACAGTTTCTGAAGGAAAAAACAACAAAGAGAACAACATGTTCAAAGGAACAAAGGGAAAAAAAAAATCTTCATTTAAAGAAAGTTTTCTGCTTGAAAATGAATGACCATTGGTTAGAGGTAAAACTTATGAAAAGAGATTGTGTTGGTTGTCTATTGCTACATGATATACTTCCCTAAAATTTAGCAGCGTTAAAACAACAAAGCTGCATTTATCTCAGTTTCTGAGGGTCAGGAACCTGGGAGTGATTTATCGGGATGAGATAAGTCAGGCTGTCAGTTGGGGCTGCCGTTATCTGCAGGTAAAGTTCTAAATTTGGTTGTTAAAATATCCAACAATTATACTGGCAAAAATTTCAGAGAGAACACAAAAAAATACATAGACAATAAACACATGCAATAATTCAAAAAGAACTTTGAAAGAAATACTCTACATAGGTTAAAATAGAAAAATAATGAGAAAATAAGCAATAAAAACACATGCTAACTAAACAGTGTAGGAAGAAAGAGAGAATGATGTATTGATAGTATAATAGCAGATTTATATTGCTCTAACTGCACTTTAGGAACTAACTCATTTATTAGCCAGGATGTTTGAATTGCTAGTGACAGAAACGTAAATTAATTTATGTAAAACGTTTATTTACAGAAAAGTTAAGTGTGAATCTGTTTAGTTGTGGCTGGGTTCAAGGACTTCAATGTTGTCTTCAGGACTCAGTTTGTCTCTCTCTCTCTCTTTATCTTTCTCTCTCTCTCCTCTCATCTCCCTCTGAGTTAATTTTATTTCCATTTGTGGTTCCAAAGATGTTCATTGCCTAGGCTCTAACTTACATCTTTGGAGCTGGTTATGTCAGAGAAAAGATGGCAACTGTTTTCAGTAACTCCATCTAAAGTTTTAGCATTGAGCCTTGTTACCATGGCTTGAGGTATGGGCTCCTATCAAGATGATGGCTCAATTCCAGAACCAGAGAAGGTGCCCCAAAATAAATGCGGTAAAGGTGAATAAAGGGAGTCAATGGTCACTAGAAGTAACTATAACAAATTTGTTGACTTACTACAAGCTAGATGCTCTGCTACTAATACAAATTATCTCATTAAAACCTCACAGCACTTTCCTGAGGCTCTATTATCCTCATTTTACATGGGAAGAATTTAAAGCTCAGAGAGATTAAGCAAATTTTCTAAGGTCTCATGACCAGTGAATTATGCATGCTCAATTCAAGGTCATGTCTGTTTAACTCCAGAATCTGTCTGTAATGTTAAAAAGTAAGGGAGGAAATCACTCACAGTCCTGCCATCACCATCACAACCCTGCCATTTCGGTATGAGAAAACATTTTGGTGTATCTCTTTCCAGTGCTGCTCTTGCTCTCACTCTCTCTGTCTGTCTTTCATTTAATTATGGGTTTCTGTTGCTGGTCTATTTATAATTGTAAGCCTTTCATACTAGATTGAACTGGACAATAAAGTAGAATTCTTCTTTTATATATATAACAATATTTCGGTCAATTCAAAGTATTTCTCTCCTTTTGTTATGGTTTTTTCTTGTTTAGCTTTCTAATAAACTATTTTTCACTTTGTAATAAACTCTCTTTAGTTGAAATAAGCTCACTTGTACCTTTTAATCTTTGCTTATGCCAATACATTTCTTTTTTAATAATTGTCATTATGAAATATATCATACACAAAAAGAGTATATAACACATATGCTTAAAGAATAGTAACAAAAGAACACTTACGTACCCATGTGATATGGTGTGCACCTTGTCTCTGCCCAAATCTCATGTCGAATTGTAATCCCCCATGCTGCAGGTGGGGCCTGGAGGGAGATGACTGGATCATGGGGGCAGATTTCCCCGCTTGCTCTTCTCATGATAGTGAGGGAGTTCTCATGAGATCTGGTTGTTTAAAAGTGTGTGGCACTTCTCCCCACACCCCAGCTCTTCCTCCTGCTCCAGCCATGTGACACGTACCTATTTCCCCTTGGCCTTCCACCATGATTGTAAGTTTCCTGAGGCCTCCTCAGCCATGCTTCCTGTACAGCCTGTGGAACCATGAGCCAGTTAAACCTCTTTTCTTTATAAATTACTCTATCTCAGGTATTTTCTTTTTCTTTTCTTTTTTTTTTTTTGAGACATAGTTTTTCTGTGTCATGCAGGCTGGAGCACAGCTGTGCGATCTTGGCTTACTGCAACCTCTGCCTCTGAGGTCCAAGCAATTTTTATGCCTCAGCCTTGCTGTGACTACAGGCGCCTGCCACCATGCCCAGCTTTTTTTTTTTTTTTTTTTTTTTTGTATTTTTAGTAAAGATGGGGTTTTGCTAAGTTGGCCAGGCTGGTCTTGAATTCCTGGCCTCAAGTGATCTGCCTGCTTTGGCCTCCCAAAGTGCTGGGATTATAGGTGTGAGCCACCATAGCAGCCCTCAGGTATTACCTTATGGCAGTGTGAAGCAGACTAATACACCATGATACACATAAAGGAGGAGGATGTTTCCAGAACTCTTGATGCACCTCTAGTTTTATCCCCCTCTTCAAAGATAAACATAAACATGACTTTGGGCTAATATTTCTGTTGCATTTCTTTCTATTTTTACTGCACACATTATGTTAATTGTGTGACTGTGGGAAAGTCACTTAACCTCTCTGTGTTTCAATGCAGTCATCTGTAAACTGGGAATAAGAAGAGTACTTACCTCACAGAGTTGTTATAAGGATTAAATGAGTGCAACTAATTAAATATGTACAATGTTCAGACTAGTGTCTGGCATAGAGTAAGTACTATATAATAATTTGTTATTTTAATTAAGTCCTAAACAATATATTATTTATTTTGCCTATTTTTAAGCTTTATATAAATGAAATTAAACTGTACGTATTCTTCTGCGACTTGCTTTTTTGGTTCAGTATTGTCTATGAGGGATTTATTCCTATGATATGTGTGAACAATTCTTCATTTTTACTGCTTTGTAGAATTCTATTGTAAAAATATACCCCAGTGTATCCATCCTACACTTGATAGACATATTTTTAAAATTTCTTGCTTTTATGAACTGTGCTGCTGTGCAAAGTCTTATATATACTTCCTAGTGTTCATGTGTTAGAGTTTCTCTAGGTAAAATACCTGGGGTGGAATTGCAAGATCACACAATATGCACATTCTCTATCGTCTATGAATCTTAATCTTTCTTTTACATTTTCCAATTCTTTGTCTCCCTGTGCTGCATTCTGGGTAATTTCTTCAAAATCACTATAGTGGATGGAGTCAGTGGTCCGTCTGTATGTATCCCTCTGTCTTTACCACATCAGTATATCTGCCTAGCTTTTAACTGCCAACATCTGAATTTCTTTGCTCTGGTTTTCAGAGCCCACTTTGCCACTCCTGTGAAGGTCAGAAGTGCCTGGCAATTAAAGGCTTAGTGGAAACAGCCCTCAACCAGTGACTGATGGGTGAATGAGTACAGCAACTCAGGTGGGACAACCTTGAGGTATGTGTTCTAGATGGGCTTCTAGAGTGCCTCCAGCGTGATGAAGCTCCGGTTTCCCACAGTGGTAAAAAGCTCAGTATCACCTTAATTGGCTACTTTGCCTTCTCTGTGCCATTTACTCACTTCACTGGTGTTTCTTTCCCCTCCAAAATTAACCACTTACACTCAAATCCTTGTCTTTCAGGGCTGGCTTTAAGAGAAACTCTGAGATAGCTGTATATCTGTTTTTCTAGTCCACTAATTCTCTCTTTAGCTGGGTCTAATCTACTGTTCTTTTTTTCCCCACAATAACATGCAATTTTTATTTAAACTTTTATATCATTTCTTTTTTTTTATTATTATACTTTAAGTTCTAGGGTACACGTGCATAACGTGCAGGTTTGTTACATATGTCATATAAACTTGTGCCATGTCTGGGCGTTGTGCTGCACCGCAATCATAATCAGCACCGATTCAAACTCGTTCATTTACATCAGGTATAACTCCCAATGCAATCCCCTTCCACCGCTCCCCCCATCCCCATAATAGGCCCCGTGTGTGGATGTTCCCCTTTCCCGAGGTCCAAGTGATGCATTGTTGCAGTTCCACCTCATTGAGTGAGAACATGCGGTGGTTGGTTTTCTGTTCTTGCGATAAGTTGGCCTGAGATATGGATGGGTTTCAGCTTGCATCCATGTCCCTATCAAAGGGACACAAACTCATCCCTTTTTTTATTGGCTGCATGTCTTCCATGGTGTTATGTGCCACGTGTTCTTAATCCAGTCTGTCACTGATGGAACATTTTGGGTTGATTCCGACAGTTCTTTGCTTACTGTTAAAACAGTGGCCCAATGAAACATATGTGTGCTGTGTCCGTCTTTATAGCCAGCATGTGATTTATAATCCTTTGAGGTATATACCCCGTAATTGTGGATGGCTGGTCTTCATTATGGTAATTTCTAGTTCCTAGATCCTTTGAGAATCGCCATACTGTTTTTCCATTATGGTTGAAATTAGGTTTACAATCCCACCAACAGTGTAAAGGCTGTTCTATTTCTCCACATCCTCTCCAGCACCTGTTGTTTCCTGGTGTTTAATGATTGCCATTCTAACTGGTATGAAGACCTGGTATCTGCATTGGTTGGTTTTTGATTTGCATTTCTCTGGATGACCAGTGATGTCGAGCATTCTTTTCCATGTGGGTTCTGTAGGTTGTATGCATTGGCTCTTCTTTTAGGACAATGTCTGTTCATATCCTTGTACCCACTTTTTGATGGGGTTGTTGTTTTTTTCTTGAAATTTGTTTGAGTGTCTTTGTAGGTTCTGGGATATTAGCCTTTGTCGATGAGTGATTGCAAAAATTTTCTCCCATGTCTGTAGGTTACCTGTTCACCTCTGATGGTAGTTTCTTTTGCTGTCAGAAGCTCTTTAGTTTAATTAGACCCCCATTTGGTCAGTTTGGCTTTTGTTGCGTTGCTTTTGGTGTTTTAGACATGAAGTCCTTGGCCCATGCCTACGTCCTTGAATGGTTTACCTGAGGTTTTCTTCATAGGATTTTTATGGTATTAGGTCTAAACATTTAGTCTCAATCCATCTTGAATTATTTTCATATAAGGAGGTAAGGAAAGGACTCCAGTTTAAGCTTTTAGCTTATGGCTAGCAATTTTCCCAGCGTCTTTTATTAAATAGGGAATTCCTTTCCCCATTTCTTGTTTGTTTTCTCAGGTGTTGTCAGAAGATTTCAGATGGCTGTATATGTGTGGTATTATTTCTGAGGACCTCTGTTCTGTTCCATTCGGTCTATATCTCTGTTTGGTACCAGTAACCATGCTGTTTTTGGTTACTGTAGCCTTGTAGTATAGTTTGAATCAGATAGTGTGATGCCTCCAGCTTTGTTCTTTTGACTTACGATTGTCTTGGCAATGTGGGGTCTTTTTTGGTTCCATATGAACTTTAAAGCAGTTTTTTTCCAATTCTGTGAAGAAACTCATTGGTAGCTTGATGGGGATGGCATTGAATCTATAAATAACCTTGGGCAGTATGGCCATTTTCACGATATTAATTCTTCCTATCCATGAGCATAATATGTTCTTTCATTTGTTTGTGTCCTCTTTTATTTCACTGAGCAGTGGTTTGTAGTTCTCCTTGAAGAGGTCCTTTACATCCTTTGTAAGTTGGATTCCTAGGTATTTTATTCTCTTTGAAGCAATTGTGAATGGAAGTTCATTCATGATTTGGCTCTCTGTTTGTCTGTTACTGGTGTATAAGAATGCTTGTGATTTTTGCACATTAATTTTGTATCCTGAGACTTTGCTGAAGTTGCTTATCAGCTTAAGGAGATTTTGGGCTGAGATGATGGGGTTTTCTAAATATACAATCATGTCATCTAATCTACTGTTTAACTTTTCATGAAGTTTCTAATTTCAGTTATTTTATTTTCAGTTTTAGAATTTCTATTTGGTTTCTTAGTATATCTGCTTGGTCACCTTCCATAGTCCCTATTTCTATATCAATCTTTTAATTTATATTTTTAAAAACAGTATTATGCATTCTTATTTTATAGTCTATCTTTGATAATTCCAACATCTGCTGTCTTTGCCATTCTGATTCTGTGGTTTGTTGTTTCTCCCTCCTCTTCCTCATGGCAGTTTCTTTCCTGTTGTTTTAGTGATTTTTGATTGTGAGCTTTGTCTGTGAGATTTATTTGAGGCCTGGTTTAAAAATTTGTTTTTTTCAAGTAGGATGCTCATTTGGTTTTCTAGGTGCCTGGGGCATTTATCTACCTGGGACACTTTAAATTCCATTTTTGGCTTGAGGTTTCTTTTTCGTTATATAGGTGATTTGAGTTCTTATTCTAAATCCTTTAAGTGTACATTTGTGGTTAGGAATTCTTAGGGTAGGATTTTTTCTTTCTTTCTCTTTTTTAGCTTCATCAAGAGCCAAGATGAGATAATAATGTATCCTACTAACTCCCTCTGTGGGATATGTTTTCCCCTTAGGTCATCCACTTAGAAAAGGATGTTTACCCTCTTGGGATCTCTGCTTTAAAAAGTGAATATCTTCAATTTAATCTCATATCCACTTAAGGCCACAGGCTTTATCTTGTTAGACCCCCCAAAGCAATTTCCAGCTTAAACACCACTTATTTCTTTCGATTTGAGCTTTCTTATCTTTTCTGGCCTTCAGAGAATACCTTTACTTTCTTGAGAGCTCATTCATGTGTTTAAAAAGTTTTTATTTTGGAACGTATCCAGCCTTTATCAGTGTACTGTACTGGGAGAGTTTTCTCTAAACATCCGATCCACAATATTGCCATTTAAGGATCCAATGTGCTTTGTAATAGTGATGTATCTTGCTGGCTTCTTAATATTGAACATTCTTATTTTCTCCCATATATTTGATAATTCCAGTATCATTTCCTTCAACCAATATTGAATGTACCCAATTATGTGCCAGGTATTCTTCTATAACTTTCTTGTGAACGAATCAGGCAAGGCCATGGTCTTGTGGAGCTCACATTCCAGAAAGCATGTAAGCCCAGAATTTCACTGCTATTATGCCGTTGGGGCAGCTTTGAAATGTATAATGTTAACAGTTATGCAAAGCTGAGAAAGATAGTGAGCAGTATTTCGTGTTTGGTTGCTGATATCTGCAAGTCAAAATAGGAAGAAATTATGGCATATTAATTTTTCTGCTTGGAAAGGTTAATGAATTGTATCTAGGTCTGAAGATGCAAGATAGACAAGAGATACATGTGAATAAGCTTATTTTTGTGCATACAGAGGAGAAGAAGGAATGAGATTCTCATTCATGCAGCATTATGCAAGGTGCTTTGCCTGTGTGTTCCCATTTAATTCTGACCCCTTCCCAAGTAAATTCCATGCAGTGGATACTATTTCTTTCTTTCTTTTCATTTTTTTTTTTTTTTGTTTTATTGAGACGGAGTCTTGCTCTGTCGCCCAGGCTGGAGTGCAGTGGCGCGATCTCGGCTCACTGCAAGCTCCGCCTCCCGGGTTTACGCCATTCTCCTGCCTCAGCCTCCCGAGTAGCTGGGACTACAGACGCCCGCCACATCGCCCGGCTAATTTTTTGTATATTTAGTAGAGACGGGGTTTCACCGAGTTGGCCAGGATGGTCTCGATCTCCTGACCTCGTGATCCGCCCGTCTCGGCCTCCCAAAGTGCTGGGATTACAGGCTTGAGCCACCGCACCCGGCCAAGTGGATACTATTTCTATTTTTAGGTAAACTGTAGTTGAAACCGTTAGTTGTCCCTTAATATTTTTTTCCATTCATCAATACCAACAGGTATTTTTAGCTGGTTATATAACTGTCCAGCTTAAAGATGATATTTTCCATTATCCCTTGCAGTTAAGTGTGGCCATATCACTTAGTCTGGCCAGTGGGATTTAGAGTGTAGTAGGCAGTTGCTTATGAAAATTTCTCTAAGAGACAGTTTATATATGCCTTTTATTCCTTCTTTCATCCTGCTGCCTAGAATTGGATACTGCTTAGGGCTGTGATGATGAGGCCACATTCCAGGACAAGAAGATTGATAATGGAAGGAGTTAAGTCCCTGAGGACTTTGGTCAGCTAGATCTTCATACCAGTCTTAGACTGCATATCTCTGAACTTTTATACTAGAGATAAATAATCTTCTATCCCATTTAAGGTACTGCTATTTATTTTTATTTTTCCCCTGAAATCTGTCATTGAACCTATTCCTAACTAATATATTGATTATGTAACTTGCCCACTAATATGTCTGGGAAGAGATAGAATAAAGATTTGAATCTTGTGCCTTGTATTTAAGTACAGTCATCCCCCTGGTACCTGTGGGGGATTGGACCTCCCAAGGATACCAAAATCCGTGGATGTTCAAGTGTCTGATATAAAATGGTCTAGTATTTTAATTTAACCTATGCACATTCTCCTGTGTACTTTAAATCATCTCTAGATTACTTGTAATACCTAATACTGTGTGAATGCTATGTGAGTAGTTGTTATACAGTATTATTTAGGCAATAATGACAAGAAAAAAAGTCTGTCCATGTTAGTACAGATGCAATTTTTTTTCCAAATATTTTTGATCCATGGTTTGTTGAATCCACAGATGCTGAACGCACAGATAGGGAAAACCAGGGATCTGGAAGGCCAACTCTAATAATGGCTAAATAAATGACTAGTATTTGGTAAAAGGTAAATACTGTTTTATTTACACCAAGCTCAATTACTTGGTTGTTTTTTAGGCCTCCTTTGATTTTTCCTTCATTTTACCCACCTATCCAAACTTTCCCTGCAGCCTGTAACATACACTTCTTCATTGAGACTGTCCTCCTATGGCCCCTCATTTATACTGGTCTAGTCACAGTCTGTAGCATATGTAATTCCAATTTTGAAAGACCGAGGAAGAATATTTCAAGCAAGGAGAGTTAGAGTTGGACTTAAAGCCGGTCATGATGACTTGCACCTGTAATCTCAGCACCTTGGGAGGCTGAGGGAGGAGAATTGCTTGAGCCCAGGAGTTCAAGAGCAGCCTGGGGCAACATGGCGAAATCCTGTCTCTATAAAAAATACAAAATTAGGGCGTGGTGGTGTGTGCCTGTAGTCTCAGTTACTTGGGAGTCTGAGGTGGGCGGATTGCTTGAGCCCAGGAGGTCAAGGCTGCAGTGAGCTGTGATTGAGCCTCTGCACTCTAGCATGGGCAACAGGATAAGACCCTGTCTCCAAAAAAAAAAAAAAAAAAAAAAAAAAAAGAGTTGGACTTAAAGATAAACTTGATTTGAATGGATGCAGAGTGGGCAACAGGAATAAAGACATGGATGTACTATCAATTTTCCATGCAAGGTGGGTCCTTGGATAATATATTATGTCTCCCAGTAATTAAATTTTATGCGCTAGGAAAATCACATTAACATTATGAAAGAGAACAGTAAATGGGCCACTCCTTTAATGGTAATGAAACCTCTCAAGACTTAACTTTGCCTTCATTAAGTCATTTTAAAGGTTATGAGGACAGTGTAGATTATTGCTGTAGGATATCCTGGAGTTCACCCTTATAATTAATTTCATGCTAAAATGAACAACAGAGCAGTGCTAATATGAATTTTTCTGATTTAAAAAATCCTTTTTTCATACCTTATTTTAGTTGTATCTATCATTCTTGTTTCTGGCTTTCAATACTGCCACACACGTTGATAACTGAGGCTTTTGACTGGTATAAAAATATTTAGAAATGTAAGGAATACTTTTGGAAAGAGATTTTAAAAATAATCCCCTGTTTCTTCTCTCTTGATACAGTTTCTTAAAGGACTGATTTTTAGAGACCTAGATCCTGAGAATAATGTATATGTCAGGTAGTGCTGAATCCTGAAACCTGACTCTAGTAATGTGTGCACATGGTTGCAGTTCTAAGTGGGTAGATGCCCCTGGCTCTCCAGGATTGTCGGTGGTGATGGGATGATTCTGAAAGGCTCACTTTCTTTACAAGCAAGCATAAACCAAGCCTATGGCTGTCTGATGGCTACGAATCTTTGCTGATGGTGTGTTGGGGCTCATAGAGAAGAAAGCAAGACTGTAGGGTATAAAGTAACTGATTATCATTAATCCAAGTTATTGCTTCACAAAGTGTGACTGTTGACTGATATTTAGCACAAGGGATTATGATAAGTTTAAAAAATGTTTATCTGAACAGAGTTATACTGGTTTCTGGGTTGTTGGACATTTCAGGGTCCTTCACATGCTAAGGTGCTAATATGCATTGTGAATCTCTAAGAGCAGAATGGAACAGGAAGCATTCCCAAACTCTCATTCCAAGACCCATTTTTTTTTTTTTTCTTTGAGACAGGGTTTGGCTCTGGCTCTGTCACCCAGGTTGGATTGCAGTGGTGTGATCTCTGCTCATTGCAATCTTTGTCTTCTGGGCTCAACTGATTCTCTCGCCTTAGCCTCCTGAGTACCTGGGATGACAGGCACGAGCCACCATGTTTGGCTAATTTTTTTTTTTTTTTTAATAGAGGTGGAGTTTCCCCATGATGCCCAGGCTGATCTTGAACTCTTGGGCTGAAGTGATCTGCCCACCTTGGCCTTCCAAAGCACTGGGATTACAGGTGTGAACCACCACACTTGGCCTTAAGACCCATTCTTTACTAATAATGTGACAAAAATGATGCTACATGGAAATCCCACTGATCTAGGCAATGTAGAAGTTTCAGGCTGTGTTGTAATGAGGACCAGGAGGTCAAGAGTGTGACCAGTGCTCTCAATAATCTGATCTGTGAGAGTGAGACTGGGCCATTTCTGAACACAGAATTGTTTCCGTTTTCAGCCCAAAGACTCCACAGAGATCTAAGTCCAACCTCAACATTTTATATATCAAAAAACTGAGGCCCAGAGAGGTTCACAAGTATGTTCAGGGTTGCATCCTGGTTAGTGGGAGCAGATGCTAGCACCACGGTCCTTTGACTCTCAGAGCCCACTGAACTGCCTCCTTGGGTGTGGCAGGCTGCAGGGCATACTGAGTTCAGTTAGTGGAACAGACATTGGTGGTAGAGTGAAAGGTCCAAATGGGCTGGATCAGTGTTTTGTTGGGGATGTCGCTGTTCCTTCAATCATGCCTTGGTGACATAGTCCAGATGCTTCAGCAACCTGGTGACTCTGGACAAAGTCTAGTTTGTCAGTTTCCTCATAAAACTTGGAGCCCACATCTAGTTTTGACTTTCCGGCTGTGCTTTGACCAATGCAGCACGCATGGGGATATTCTCTTCTTGCATCACTATTAGTATACTATCTTTGAATCAATGAAGACCAAGAAAAAGATAATTTTTTTTCTAGGAACCATGTATCACTTTTGGCTCATTTTAAGCTGATTGTTGACCCTAGCTCTGTTTTATATAAGTTAGTATCTAGTCAAGTTTCTCCTAAGCTTACTTGATTAATTTTTCAAACCTAAATGTAAGTCTTCACATTAACCCTGTTTCATTTCATTTTAGTAATTTTGGCTGCGAACTCTTGAGTGTTAGGATTAATTTTGAATGTTGACTCATCATTTATTCTTGCAGTCCTCTCTTCTAGTACTGCAATAATCATAGAGGTCATATGCAAGCCTCTAATTTCTCTGTTTTTCAACCAGGCTGTTTCTCTGTAAGGAGAAGGAAGGGAAACTGAGGAAGATTTATTTAGCACCTATTATTTGCCAAGTACTATGTCAGGTGCTTTATATATATATTTTGTTATTTAATCCTCATAGCAACCGTATGAAACTGTAACTTCTTCTGTAAAAGGAGAATAAAAGTTCTTATCTTACAGTTTTGGAGAAGAATAAATGAGATAATTTAAATTATGTACTTATTAATGTGCTGGGACACAGTAGGCACTTGATAAATGTAAATTATAATTATCTCTATTCCTCTTCCTTCATCTTCTCTTTGGACAGAATAGGGACAGGGACAGAAAGGCATCTGATACAGTTTGGCTCTGTGTCCTTACCCAAATCTTATCTCAAATTGTAATCCCCAGATGTTGAGGGAGGGACCTTGTGGGAGGTGATTGGATCATGGAGGTGGTCTCCCTCATGCTGTTTTCATGATAGTGAGTTCTCCTGAGGTATAATGGTTATATAAGTGTTTGACAGTTCCTTCTTCATGTACTCCCTCTCACCTGTCACCATGTTAGATGCACCTGCTTCCCCTCCTGTCATGATTATATAAGTTTCTTGAGGCCTCCCCAGCCATGCAGAACTGTGAGTCAATTAAACCTCTTTTCTTTATAAATTACATGGTCTTGGGCAGTTATTTATAGCAGTGTGAGAATGAACTAATACAACAGCCCATTAAAGAACCCATCTCTCAGCTGCCACAGAAACACCAGTCAGCTCCTACCAGCATGGTCAGACAAATTCACAACATGAATTATTTATTATGCATTACAAATTACCCCAAAACTTAGCAGCTTCAAATAATACACATCTATTTGCTCAGTTTCTGTGGGTCAGAATTCAGGCACAACTTTGGGATCTCTCATAAGGAGGCAACAGAAGTGCTGACCAGGGCTACATTCTCATCTGAAAGCTCAACTGGGATGGATCTTCTTTCAGTCTCACTTATGTAGTTATGGACCCAGGCCAGTTCCTGGATGGGTGTTGAATTGAGGGCTTCAGTTTCTTGCTGGCAGTCAGGTGGAGGTCACCCTCAGTTCCCCACCATGTGAACCTTTTCAACTTGCCTCATCAGAGCAAACATGGAGAGAGTGAGAGCATGGATAAAACAGAAGTCAGTTTTTTGTAACCTAATACCAGAAGTGACATCCCATTACTCTTGCTGTACTCTATTCTTTGGAAGTGAGTCATTAGGTTCAGTTCATATACAAGAGAAGGGAGTTACACAAAAGAGTGGATACCAGGAGGGAGGGGTCATGAGGGCCCCATCAGCAGCTTCCAACCACATGTAATTATCTTCATCAGCTCACCCAATGCATTCATTACTGGCATTTCCAGGATGTAAATCCAGGTTTCTAGGCCCTTGCTCTTTCCCCAAGAGTCTACCCTGGGAAGAATACTGATTGATAGTTGTAGATGGAATTGTAAGCTGATTATGTAACCATTTTCTACATTTTTTCCCTTGGCTTTGTTTTGGGGCAAGTGCAATTTAGTTGTGAACATATTGGAATGAGGGGACTTTCCTCATATTTACTTATCCTTGATCCCCTCTTTCTCATTCTCTCAAGTAGTGTTTCAACCTCTTCAAGGCTTCAAATCTTTAACATTCTCACTCTCAGCAAATAGCTTTGTTTCCAGCTGCATAGAGAAAGTAGACAATATCAACTGTGAACGCTTTCAACTCCTGTCTCCCATGCACATCCTTCTCTCCTACTTTTTGGTCTGAGAAGCTGGGAAGTCATTTCTTCTGTTTGCTCCTTCTTTGTTAAAATTTCCTTGCCTTTCCTTCATATCTTGATTAATCAATTATCTACAATGTTGAGTCCATTGAGGACCAGTAAGCAGCCTTTTGTCTTTTCTACCTGAGTGCTGCAAAATTCAGGAAGTAAATCAAAGAATAAAGACAGAAGCCACAGCAATATTATGGATAGAGCTGAGTTGGAAGATGTGGCTTTGTGTCTCTGTCAAATGGACCTGAGCTCTGAACCCCAGAACTGGTCAGTTCTCAGCAGTGTTGTATGGGAGTCTTTACAGGTAAAAATTACATCATGGAGGAGCAGAGGCAAATTTGTGCCTTCTATGGGCAGGTTCACTTCTGGTAGGGCAAAGGGAAGACTTGAGCCAAGGTTGCCATTTTCTTCCTAAATTTGCCAATCAAATAAGATAGAAAAAGCAACGTTAATTGAAGTCTTCCCACAAGAAGGCAATGTGTGGAATGGAGAAGCCTGCTTCAGAAACATCTGCCTGCTTCAGAAACATCCTCTCCCATGCACCTTTAACCTCTCTTTCTTTCTCAGTTCCTTTCTGGAGTTAAGATGGAGAAAACTGATGTATGCTTACTGATGTGGCCAACAAGCACACATCAAGTTTTTCCAACTCAACTCCAGTATTTTCCCCAATTCATCCTGAAACTGCTGCCCTATCCATTCTCCCACCTACACAGCCAAGATTTTTAAAAAACCAATCCAATTTTGCAGAATCTCCTCACTCATTTCTAACACATTTCTCAAGCCAATGAATTTTGACTTCTACTCTCACTAGTGCATAGCAGTTGCCTTGGCAAAGGCCCCCAATGACTTCCTGTTTGTCAAAGCCAATGGACCTCTGGTGGTTTAAACTTGACCTAACTTCTCTTTAATATTTAACCCCCTTGGCCACTTCATTCCTCCAGAAAGGATTACTTATTTCCAGGCTTCATTGTTGATTCCTCTTGCCACATTTCACTATCAATGCTTTCCAGGGCTCCTCTCAAATTTGATTAGTTTTATTCTGTTTACTCTTGGGTGAATTTTTTTTTTCTTTGAACTTTAACTGTCACCTCTTGCTAGTAACTCCTGAATATTCAGCTGGAGTCCAGACCTCTGTCTTGAATTCTAGACTCATATGGTACATTGCACAATCTGGCCAATGCCAACCTTTCTACTCTTGTATTTTCTACCTATCTCCCCTTTACCCACCCTGACCTAGCTATACTTTCCTCCATTATTCTTTGATCATTCTAAGCTTATTCCCACCCCAGGGCCTTTGCACTTACTGTGACTTCTGCCTGGAATGCTCTTCCCCTAGAGGTGTACAAAGCTCATTTCATTCATGTCTCTGCTTAAGTATCACAGATTCAGAGTTCTTCACTCACCACTCCCACCTCTGTTTACATTTTATCATAGAATTTATCACTATTCAAGTGTGTGTGTGAAGTGTGTGTGGTGTGTGAGCGCATGTGTATGTGCTGATCCTAAAAGAATTAAATTCCTCAAGGGCAAGAACTTTGAATTATTCACTGACATATTACTAGTACCTATAATATAGATGCTAATGATGCTTGTTTAATGGACAAATGTTTGCTTGAAATTTGTTTTTATGACTCATCATCTCTCACTAACTCCTACAAAGTGGTTTGTTACTAATATACCTGTTTATGAATTTAATCTTGAATTTCTCTATTTAGTTTTCTCCTAAATAAAAATTTCAACAGTTGAGGCTGGAATTTTATTTTCTTGTAAGATTAGCTCAGAAAGCTAAATAAAACTCTTTGGGTTTTCTCATCAGAAAAAAGAAAGCTCAGGTGCACTGAGACTGGCCCCACAGTGTTTGCAATCACTGTCATGCTTGGGTTTTTGCAAGCTGGCCCCATAGGACAACTTCATCTTTCTTTTTCTGCCTGATGTCTTGCAATTGGTATTCCCACTAGTACTGCCCTAAATCCTGGCAAGAAGACCACTTGCTTTGAGCCCCACGCTTTAGAGAGCTCCACTCTCATCCTTCTTTGTTCCTTTCCATCTCCATTAAGAGAGAAGTCCTTGGGATAAGAGCACAAAACCATCTGGACCCCATATATCTTCCTTCTGGAACACGTTCCTGATACTTGAGACCTCAGAATTCTCTGCTCAAATGGTCACAATTAAAATTCCAAGGCCTGTGGCCCTCTTTCTGAGGTCTTTCCTCTCTAGAGTGAAGTATGCTGACTGTGTGTGCCCACTTGAGCCAAGTGATGGCCAAATCATTGACTGTTTCAAGGACCATGGGTGAAGCTTTAACTTACGTTCTTGGTTGTACACTGGACTACTTGTGGTAGGAACTGGAGGTGGGAAGAGACCATTTTTCAGGAGTAGATTTCTGGAAGTCTACGGATTCTGAATTCGGGTATATTTGTCAAGGTAGAAGTAGCAATGTTTTAACTAGTGATGCTAGCTTGATATATAACTCATACATTGGATGTATAATCTACATGGGCCTCCATTTGTACTCTTGGCCAAGGCAATGCCAATATTAGGGGTGAACCTGGATCCACAACTGTCTTCATAGAACTGCTGCCTTAGACTTACGTCTACGTGGATGCACTGATTCTAGATGAGGTGTTTGCACTTTTTTTTTTTTTTTTTAAAAGAGCTGAGTTTTTAGATAACCAAAATCTTACCTGGAAACCCAGCATATAAATATAGATATAAAATGAATATATAAATATAAAGATGTGAAATGAATAGATAAATATAGATGTAAAAGGAATCTGGCTAACCACAGGAATGAAAGGCTCAGAGCTCTGTTGGCTCAGGGACTCCCCATTTTCATCTCCTTCCTCCCTTTCTTGAGTAGCCTTGAGGCACAGCCATGGAACTTCAGGACTTCACGGGCAGACACAGTTCAAAAATTGGGGCTTTGATCAGCTTCTCACATTGGCATTTAGTACACTTATGTTCCATGGAATGTCCTTGGAATAGTGCTATTTAAACAAGCTTGGCAGAAGCAGGGCACTCTTAGACCCCATCGGCAATCTCCACGTCCAGCAAAGTGAAATTCCTGCAGAAGAGAGACTGGTTTACTTTGTATAACCCAGAGTTTCTCAAGCATGTCTTACCACGAAATGCTCTGCTCACAGAAGTCCTTTCAATAACTTGGTGAAATGTTGTCTAAGACAATTCCCTAATGTGAAACAGAGCTACATTCCCATAAAATCTACTCACTTAATTTTTCCCCTATAAAAGCTTAATGAGTAATTATAAATGATTAATATAAAATTTAGATTTAAAGGAATATAGCCCTTATAGAAATATTGTGATAAATATCTCTATACATTAAAACCATTTATTTTTACTACCTTAATTTTGTGTTATGTATTTTAATGCTGTATTTAAAAATGCCTTTCAGCCAGGAGTGGTGGCTCATTTCTGTAAACTCAGTGCTTTGGGAAGCTGAGGTGGGAGGGTCACTTGAGGCCAAGAGTTCAAGACCAGTCTGGGCAACATAGCAAGACCCCTTCTCTACAAAAAAATTTTAAAAACATTACCCAGGTATGGTGGCATGTACCTGTAGTCCCAGCTACTTGGGATGCTGAGATGGGAGGGTCACTTGAGTCCAGAAGTTTGAGATTACAGTAAGCAATGATTGTGCTACTGCAATCCAGCCTGGGCAACAGAACGAATCTGTCTGTTAAAAAAAAAAAAAGTGTTTTTTTGCTCTATGGAGAAAGGTCTAGCTTTCACTCATTTATTAAAAAATTCTGTAAGCCCTATTCATAGCTCCTGGCTTATTCTTGTAACTACCTCTATAGCTGGAATTCTATGTCTTTGTTGCAAACTCTGATGTAATAGCAAAAGATCTATTATGTTCCGATAATCTCAGGCTGCTAAAGTTCCTGGATATTGTTTGGATGTATGAGAACTAATTCTCCACTTAAATAACTACTGTCTGCTATCTTCAACTTGGTGTTCAGCTGGAAGATAGAGACTAAACACTATATTAAGTCCATGCAGCATTTAGATTGGCAGTGGGATGGGCGGCCCTTCCCCACTGTCTCTTTCAGATTAGAAGACTCTTAGTCACTTGCCTTCTTGTCATACCTGTATTGATATCTTCATTAATTTCATTTAATACTTAAATCAGACACAATGGGATATTTACCCTCCAGCTCTTCTCAGATGCTAATGGTAACTTCAGTATTTGGTTTTTCATCTGACCCATGTTTTTTACACAGGAGGCCATGAAATAAAAGGCTTTTATTTCCTTTTGAGTTTTAAAAGGATTATAGACAATCAAGAAAAAAGTACAGTTTATTTTGCTTGCTTTTAATAAGTTCTCAGAATATGACAAGATGCTGCAGATCATTAGTTCCTTCCTGCAGATACTTCTGGCCCTTACTATGCCCTCTAAAAATCCCACCCTGGGCTTCTCTGCCATTGCAGCATGGGTGCCAGATGCCCGGAAACCCACTGGGGCTCACACATGCATAAGCTGGAAGGCATTGGGGGTGTTAACACTTGGGGCATGACCTTTGATCAATGGGTTTTGGGAACTGGTGAATGTTTCTTCCTCTATTCACAGTTCTAAAACATATTTCATATGGCTTGTCAAATAGTCCTTCAGGACTGAGAAGCCAATTACCCACAGTGCAGGCCAACTTGCCAACACCCATTTCTATAATTTTTTCACCCAAAAGCCTGAAACAGCACTACAGAGTTTAAGCTTTTATCACATGAGGAGATGCATATTTAATTGATATTGTGTCTAATAAGACTTAAGGTGTAGTCCCAGAACATACTCCAGGCTAGCCCAATTCTCATCAAAAGTCCACAAGGAACAAATAAAATTGTGGAATATTGCCTCAAAAAGTAGCTGTTTGCTGGGCATGGTGGCTCACACCTGTAGCCCCAGTGCTTTGAGAGGCCAAGGCAGGAGGAGCGCTTGAGATCAGGAGTTTGAGACCAGCTAGAGCAACATAGCAAGATCCTGTTTCTACCAAAAATTTTTAAAAGAGGAGTTGTCCATCCCTTGTTCAATCAATGAGACCATCAGGGAGCTACCTAAGCAACACTGAGGGATACTAAAAGAAACAGGCCTATTACATCCTCTGCCTGTGCAGCAGGGATGTCATGGAGGGTGTTAATTGGCCAGGCATATAATACGTCTCTGTGGAACCTCCTAAGAAACTCTTCTCAGATCTGGGTATAAGACAAGCTCTGAATCTCCTGGGAAGCAGGTAAATTTTTATTTCTTGGAAACTGTGACTACTGTACTAATTTTTCCCTTTGTTTTGGCTGCCAGGAAGCACACATCCAGTTGTAATGCTCTTGTAGTCATTACACAGAGCCTATGACATGTATTTGGGTATTATTTTTTTTACCCTCCCTTTTCCTTCACCCTGACTGAGTGTCAATTTTGTCCATCCTGTTTTATGATAAATAAACGGGCAGATATGTATGTGGAAGAAGAGTTCTGCAGTCAAACTTCTCATTGAGGAATTTTTAAAACTGATTTTTAAGTGACAAATAATTGTGTATGTTTATGGGGCACAGTGGGATGTTTTGATCTATATCTGCATTACAGAAAGATTAAATCAAGCTAATTAATATAGCCATCACCTCACCAATTTATCATTTTCTTTTGTGGTGGGAATTTTAAAAATGAACTGTGGCAATTTTGAAATATACCATACATTGTTATTAACTGTGGTCAACATTCAGTGCAATAGATCACTAAAACATTCCATTGAGGATTAAAAATTTTTTTTCCAAGATGGTTCTTTTCTTGACTTTGATCTATTGTTTTAATTCTTTCAAAACTAACTCTAATTTCAAATTTTCTGTAAGGCTTTCCCTGACCTCTTCTGATTGAGTACAAATGTTCTTCCTCCAGGTTCCAGTGGAGCTTTATGCAAACCTTTATTTTATAATTTATTATAGTTTCCTGCTATCATTCAATACTTGAGGTCAGAGACCAATCGTCTTCCATCTCTGTTCGCCTGTTGGTTTGCACAATATTTGAAAATAGGCCTGATAGAGCTCTTTAATGTGACCTGCCTGTAGTGATCAATTTATTCTGGAACTTTTCTTTTCTTGTAAGGGATTACCTTATATATAAGATCCTATTATAGAAACCAACAGTTATCTTTTGATAGACAATGAAAACCCCATTTGACCTTTCTCAACCTTCCAAGAAACCAAGAAATGTTCTGCTCATTTGAGAACCATACAGCAATAATAATGAAGTCATGTGTTTGTAATGGGATAGATGATTCCATATTACTCTTGTCTCTCCCGAATGATACCTTAAAAGCAGATATTAATAGGATGCAAGTATTGTGTTTCCAAGTAGCATTGCATTATTGTGCTGGATTGTTGTGTTGACAGTTGGAAACTCACGAAAAGCTACAGTCACTGCAAAGTAGCCCCTCAGCTGTGCAGATGCTAAATGGACCTTGCCATAGGTGCATTCCAGCTATCAAGTGGCCTATGCCAAGTAGTAAAGATGCCATCTGTTGACAAGTAAAGCCATTGACCCTAAGTCTTTGTTCTGGAGTAGCTGTGTCCATCTTCTTCCTCTACTAACCTCTACTAACCGAGCTGTATCTATCTTCTTCCACTACTAACCGATAGCACAGAACTATAACCACCTGAGAGTTAACAGTAGGCTTAGAGGGGTGAATGATTATGATCTTTCAGACTGAGAAATTTGGGTGGATTAAGTGGCTAGTCATTGTCAGAAAATGAAAGGCTGGGGTTAGAGAGGCAATTTCAATAAAGGAAAATTGAAAAAGACATTATGCCTAGGTGGAACCAAGCCTTAGTCTGTTACTTTTAGGGTTGAGACAGCTGAAAATAATGTAAGACATTCTCAAAATCAGAGCCATGTTTTTTTTTGTTTCATGTTTGCATCACTAAGACTAGCGGAGATTATCAAGCAGATGGTAGACAATGTGAAAGATGTATAGAATAGTACGGTGGAAAGTCATGCATTTTGCGTCAAATATATCCATGTCCATAACTTGGCTCTACCACTTGTCATCTCTGTGTCCTTGGGAAAATTACTTAACCTTTCTGATCTTCAGTAACCTGGTATGTAGAAATGAGAGTGACACATATTGCGTAGGTTTTTGTGAAGATTAAATGAGATTTTTTGTGTAATGTGTTGACATAGAAAAGATGCTCAATGATTATTTGAATAAATTTTGATGAGTAAATACTGATTAATGCCTCAGTTTTCCTTCTGTGAAATGCTTTTGTTAACTTTTTTGAAGGATAGAGTAAAAATAGAAATATCTGCACAGAATCTAGAATAGCTAAAACAATTCCGAAGAAGAATAAAGTGGGAGAAATCATTTTACTTGATTTGAATACATTAAATATCTACTCTAGATCAAAGCAGTGTGATATTGACAAAGAGATAGATGCATAGATCAATGGAACAGAATAGAGAATCCAGAATGAGACCCACGCAAGTATGCCCAAGTAATTTTTAAATTAAAAAATTTCAATGGTATTAAAAACACAACATAAAATGTGTCATCTTAACTATGTTTAAGGGCATCAGTAAACATAGTTAAGCACAGTTTGCTAGTGTTAAGTATATTCATGTGGTTGTGCAACAGATTTCTAGAACCTTTTCTGCCCAGCTAGTTTTGGCAAAGATGCAAAAGCAATTCAGTGTAGGGAAGACAGTCTTTTAATAAACAGGACTATAGCAATTGGACATCTATAGGCAAAAAAAAAAAAAAAAAAAAAAAAAAAAAGAACCTTACCTAAACCTCATACTTTACACAAACATTAACTCAAAATAGAACATGGACTTAGACATAAAATGCAAAACTATACAACTTTTAGGAAAAAAAAGGCCCCAGGAGTTGGTGAGGAGTTCATAGACTTGACACTAATAACATGATCCAGAAAAAGAAAAATTGGTAAATTGGACATCATTAGAATTGAAAACTTTGCTCTGTGGAAGACCCTGTGAGGAGGACAAAGAGACAAGCTAGTGGATAGGAGGAAATATTTGCAAACCACATATCTCATAAAGTACTAGCATCTAGATTAATAAAGACTCTCAAAAGTCAGCAGTGAAATAACACACAATCCAATTAGAAAATGGGCAAAAGGTGTGAGCAGACATTTCACAGATGAGGCTGTACAGATGGTAAACAAGCACATGCAAAAGATGACTGTTAGCCATTAGGAAATGCAAATCAAAACCACAAAAATACATCAGTACACACCTATTAGAATGGCAAAATAAGAAGTAGTGACAACACCAAATGCTGATGAAGAGACGGAGAAACTGGATCACTCATACATTGCAGGTTGGCATGTAAACTGGCCAGCCATTCTGGGAAAGCACATGGCAGTTTCTTTAAAAACTAAATATGCTTTTACCATATGATCCAGCAATTGCATTTTGGGCATTTATCTCAGAGAAATGAAAACTGTGTTAACACACAGACATGTACACAACTGCTCATAGCAGCTTTACTTGTAATAGTTAAAACTGGAAACGCAATGGCTCAGGCCTGTAATCCCAGCACTTTGGGAGGCTGAGGCAGGAGGATTGCTTGAGCTCAGGAGTTTGAGACCAGCCTGGACAACACAATGATACCTTATCTCTACAAAAAATACAAAAATTAGCCAGGCATGGTGGTGCACATCTGTGTTCCCAGCTACTCTGGAGGCTGAGGTGGGAGGATTGCTTGAGCCCAGGATGTTGAGGCTGCAGTGAGCTATGGTCATGTCACTCTACACTGGTCAGCAAAGTGATCTCAAAAAAACAAAAACAAAAACAAAAAAACCCCAAAACAAAAAACTGGAAACAACCCAAATGTCCATAAAGGGGCTAATGATTAAAGAAATGGTGGTAGGTCCATACCATAGAATAACACTTAGCAATAAAAGTAATAAACTATTGAAACACTTAACAGCTTGAATGTATTTCAGGGGAATTATGTGAGTGAAAAAAGTTAGTCTCAGATGTTAAATACGGTATGATTCCATTCATATACCAGTCTTAAAATGACAAAATTACGGAGATAGTAGCAGATTAGTGGTTTCTAGGGGTTAGGGAGAGGAGAGGGAGGGTGGTGGTTGTGACTACAAAGTGGTGGCAAGAGAGATTCATGTGAATCTTGATTGTGATGGTGGTTCCTGAACCTGCACATGTAATAAAATTTCATGGAACTAAATAATACACATGTACACACAGAGACATATACCCACTTGAATGAGTGTATATAAAATTGGTGAGATCTCAATAAAGTAGGTGGATAATAGCAATGTCGATTTCCTGGTTTTGATGTTGTATTATATTTATAGAAGATGGAACCAGTAGAGGAAACTGGGGAAAGGGGAGATGAAATCCTTCTGTATATTTTTTTTAACAATTGCATCACAATTTGCAATTATCTCAAAATAAAAGGTGAAAAAAATGCTGGCCTAGGATGCAAAGTCCTCTGCTACAAATAAAATTTAGTGCAATCCCATTTTAGCTGGGGCCTAATAATCAATAATCAATTGTGTTTCAGAGTTGCGGTGTTTGAGAAGATGAAGGAATTCACAGTCTGGCTGGGAGGAAATCTGCAGCTTCTAGAGCCACATTGTCCACTAGACACTTCTGTGACAATGAAAATGTTCTCCATCTGTGCTGTCCAGTACTATAGCCACCATCAACATGTGTGGGTCATGAACACTTGACATGTGGTTAATGCAACTTAGAAACTGAATTTTCAATTTCATTTAATTTAAAATAATGAATATTTAAATTTATGTAGCACATGTGGCTGGTGCTACCATATTGAATGGTGTCATTTTAAAGAAACAGTGGGTTCAGAAAGTGGGAAGGAGCTTTTTGAACATAGGTAGCTCAAAGGGGTTGACTCAAACCATGTTTTCTCATTGAAGGGGAAGTTTAGAATAGGAGAAAACTTTTGGTTAGGATTTTGGAAGTTACTAAGTCAAGTGACTTAAAAAGACAAAACAGACTTGGAGACTGAGTGTGGTGGCTCATGCCTATAATCCCAGTGCTTTGGGAGGCTGAGGCAGGAGGATCGCTTGGACCGAGGAGTTCGAGTCTGCAGTGAGCTATAATTGGGCCAGTGCACCCCAACCTGGATGCCAGAGTGAGACCCTGTCTCTAAAAACAAACACCCCCACCCCTAAATAGACTTGCAAGGGAGAGGTGAACCTAAGAGATATGACTTTCCCTGTGGCCTAGGGTAATAACAGCTTTGCGCTGGGATTGGTGAGCATAATAGTAGACTCTGAAGGAGAACTACACCAGACTTCATCAACATAGTGTATAATATGGTTGGTGCAAAAGTGGTTGCGGTTTTTGTCATTAAAAGCAATGACAAAAACCACAACCACTTTCGTACCAACCTAATAAATCAGACTGGTCCAAGCTGCATGGCATGTAACTCTGAATCCCCCCAATTGGTATAGCATATGTATCCTGCCGTCCTTTACTCTTACCAGTGTCAGAAGTATGGAGCATAGAAAGGCTCAGGCTTGTGGCCCCAGAGAGAGGTGGGGCCTCTCTCTGGGCCTCAATAGAGGATTGGACTTTCGATTCTTTCCAATTCTCAGGTTTTGTTTGCTTGTTTATCTGTTTCAGCATGTATACTTCAATTCAGCACATCTGAGGATATTCTATTGGCAGAGGGCTTCCGTGGGCAAAGTGCCACAGGATGACAGTGACCTTTAGATGCAGAGACTCTTCTTCCATCTCAGAAACCTTGAAAGTGGAATGCTATGCTTTCAAGAAATCAGATGAGAAATCTTCTGTTTGGTATATGATCCATATTGTGATACTATGAATGCAATATTTGATTAATTAAAAAAATTACAAGAAAACCCAGACTGAATCCAGGGATGATTTACTCTAAAAGACATTTTTTTTCCTAGAGTCCTTTGGAGGGTCTTAGCTTAACAGAGAAGTGTGATGCTTATTAGACAGTTTGTATATGGGGGCATATTTAGTTTTTTTTCTTTTTCTTTTTTTTTTGACTAAGAAGCTCTGCTCTGTCCCTCTGAATGCCTGCAGCACAGCTCTAAACAAGATACTCCCTCAGGGTCTCTCACACTGACAGAACTAGGAGACATCTTGTAATTTCTTCTGGCTTCTGGAGTGACATTTCTAGGACTGGTATTCAAAGGAGAATGCTTGCAAAAGAGAATGCATGCATAGACCTCTTTTTCGCAGGGAGCTCAGAGCACCTGTCACTTTTCTGTGAGTGGCATAAGTGGCGCTGAGGCTCCTGTCTCCCTATTGTGTACTAAAGGCTCCGATCCGCTATATAGACTTGTTGAACGTCCCTCTGCTTTCTCTATGAATTAGATCTCCTCTCTTGAGTTCCAGGTCTCACATGTACAAATAGAATGGTGTGCAGATGGAGAAGACAGAACTCTTTGAAGGAATTAAGTCCTGGAGGTCCCCAAGGAAAGGTTGGTGAGATAGCTTTTGGCTGTTATTCAGGAGTTAGCAGACTTCAGTTGGAAAGTTTCATGGCTAAAAATCCTTACTTGATGGGTGGCTGCAAGCATGGTACCTGCATACACAGACTAGGGAACGAATGGATTTCACATGTACTGCTCGATTTGTGTTTAGCTTTTCTACAGGTGAGCTGGGACCATCTCAAGAGCAGAGTACCGGGATGGCTGAGGGACCTGGCGTAGCTGGCTTCATATTCATGTAATATCATGTATATTACACGATGTCGTTTAGAATTTAAAATTTTATTTTAGCTTCTGGCCAAACAACTGTTAGGTCAAATTCTTATCCACAAACATGTATGCCTTTAAGTAAAGGAAATTAACTACAAGGATTAATGTGGGACTTGACCTCATCTCTAGCCACGTTTTTTAATGAGGTGCATGCTACCTAAACCCATGTCCCAATCAGCTGAGACAGCTGCTGCTGCTGCTTTGTCATTTCTGCTCTTGGGCTTTGAAGGTCTCTCTTGGTTTGAAGAGAAAGAGAGAGAGAGTGCATGTGTGTGTGTGTGTGTGTGTGTGTGTTTAGTGTTTTGGGGAAAGGTAGAGGAGAATAAGAGGAAACCACTTTGGGTTCTGGGTTTGCTGGTTTGTGTCTCCTGATTTATTAATTTCTTCAGACCAATTTCCTTCTTGGCCAGTATATTATATCTTCTCAGCAATGAATCTTTTTTATGATATGGGGAATATAGCAGTGGGATGAAGGAATCCAGTTATTTTAATGGTGCAGACAGCTTTTTAAAGATTTGACTTGCTTTCATTAAGTCATTTTAGAGGTGATGAAGAAAGTGTAGATTATTGCTTAAGATACTCTCAACTTGTGTCCTAAAAATGACTTTTATGCTGAAATGGACAGCAGTGATGTGCCATTAAGAATTGTAGATTGTAACATTGAAAAAAAAAAAAAAAACCCAGTAGAAAATATGCATATTTCTACTGGTTATTCTTTTATGTTACCATCATGCATTCTTTATTGTGTCACTAGAATAAAGCTGAGTGATTGTAGGGATCACTTATCAAGGTGTTAATTTTCATTGCCCTTTACCTTCATTAATTACCTTTTTCAGAAATGAATTTTCTCATGTCCGTTTTTAATCTTACAGAGAATTATAGATGAAGTTTTAGGAAAATTTGCTCAGTTGTTTGGGAGATATCCAAATGCAAAAACAGAAAAAGTATTTGTCAGCTATTCAAAAAATTATTCAGATCTTCTGTTGTACTCAGAAACCTTGAAAATAGATCAATTTACATATGACATTTATTATAGTTATTTATAGCTTGATTTACAAAATATGCTCAGCATGCAAACTTGCTGCATGCATACTGAAAGAAAATAAAAGCATTTTAAGCTAAAGATAAAGTTTAAGCTGAACTCATGCACATGTTGGTGGAATGTGCATGTTCTAGAATGGGATATGTTTTGTCTATAAAAAAGACAAATGAATATGCCTTTATTAAAGTAAATGATTACAGGTTGAAGGCTCCAAATGAAGGCTTTTATCTTTAATTCTATTATTCATCTGTTTAAATTCTAGTTTAGATTGAGTAATACCAGACACTGCAGGAAATGTAAGATATAAGACATGATTTCTTTTAGGTTCTTGCAGTTTAGTTAGGAAGATATAAATAGCATGTGTGAAACCTTCATTGCTGTATACGAGGCAGCATGTAATCAGGAGGTGCATTGTGAGGTATGGGTTCTAATTACCAATGAACTTTAGAAAAGGAAGAGAAGAATGTGGACTGGAATAATCAGATGGAAGAGCTGGTATACCAGTTGTGTCAACTTGAGTGATTTAAAATTCAAGCTTTAGATTCATTTGGGCCCTCCAATGAATGAATGAATGAATGACCAATCCTTTCTTCTCTTTGGTTGGATCTCCTTCTAGAACTCTTTTTTTTTTTTTTTTTTTTTTTTTTGAGGCGGAGTCTCGCTCTGTTGCCCGGACTGGAGTGCAGTGGCCGGATCTCAGCTCACTGCAAACTCCGCCTCCCGGGTTTACGCCATTCTCCTGGCTCAGCCTCCCGAGGAGCTGGGACTACAGGCGCCCGCCACCTCGCCCGGCTAGTTTTCGTATTTTTTTTTAGTAGAGACGGGGTTTCACCGTGTTAGCCAGGATGGTCTCGATCTCCTGACCTCGTGATCCGCCCGTCTCGGCCTCCCAAAGTGCTGGGATTACAGGCTTTAGCCACCGCGCCCGGCCTAGAACTCTTTTCCATTTTATCCTTTCTGTTTCTTAACCTCTTCCTGATAGTTTCATCTTTTTATCTCTTTGAGATTCAATTGGGCAATTTCCTTAAATCTAGCTTATTGTACACCAAATCTCTCTTTTCCTATGTTGACCTTGCCGTTTGATGCATTTGCTGAATTTTATAATTTTGGTGGCTACATCTATTCTTTATTCTTAGAAATTTTACTTATTTTCTTATTTTCCTTTTTTTGAGATGGAGTCTCACTGTGTCATCCAGGTTGGAGTGTAGTGGTGCAATCTCAGCTCACTGCAACCTCCGCCTCCCTGGTTCAAGCGATTCTCCTGCCTCAGCCTCCCAAGTAGCTGGGATTATAGGCACCCACCACCAGGGCTGGCTAACTTTTTGTATTTTTAGTAAAGATGGGGTTTCACCATCTTGGCCAGGCTGATCTTAAACTCCTGACCTCGTGATCCACCCGCCTTGGCCTCCCGAAGTGCTGTGATTACAGGTGTGAGCCACAGCATCTGGCCCACTTATTTTCAGTGTATCTTTCTTCTCAGCTTTCTCTTTCCTGATTTTAATATTTAAACAGTGTATTACTCTGAAGTTTTTTTCCCATATCTTCTTTTAGGTCCTTAATAGTTTTAAACATATTATTTTATGATTTAATTTAAATTGTTTAATTATCTGAATTTAATGAAGATTTAGCTCTGCAGTTTATTGTGCCTTGGGTGGATAGATTCCTGGTATACTTATAAACTATTACTTGTGATTTACAGTTATTGAGCTCGAAGTTCATCTTCCTTGGCACTTTATTCCTGGGACTTCTATGTGGCTTGCATTGGGGCATAGCCAATACAGAGTTGTTTTGCATTCACATTCCGAGGTATTAACAACCCAGGACAAAATTTTATGTTGGTTTCTTTTTTTCCTTTGTTTTTGAGGTGGAGTTTCACTCTGTCGCCTAGGCTGCAGTGCAGTGATGCGATCTCGGCTCACTGCAACCTCCACCTCCCGGGTTCAAGCAACTCTCTTACCTCAGCCTCCCAGGCAGCTAGGGATTACAGGCGTCCACGACCATGCCTGGGTAATTTTTGCATTTTTTCAGTGGAGACAGGGTTTCACCATGTCAGCCAGCCTGGGCTCGAACTCCTGACCTCAGGTGATCTGCTTGCCTCAGCCTCCCAAAGTGCTGGGATTACAGGCATGAGCTACCACGCCTGGCCTATGGTGGTTTCTTAGATTGAGAGTTAGTACATTACATGGCAGCCCAGACCCAGGTACATGAGTTCCTTGGGGAGATTGTTTTTTCTACCCAAGGCTAGGCCTGAGACAGACCATTTTTTAATTTTATTTTGTTTTTTTAATGTCTGCCAGGGCTGATTGTTGTTTTTTCCCCCCTTTTTTCACCTTTTTATAAGGATGGATTTTAAAGGGTCCTAGCTTTACACAGAGGCCTGAATTCTAATCTTCATGTGGACAAAAACCAAAAATCCCCAGGGTACCAATAACAAGGCCCATCCCCTTCCCTGCCTTGGGAAGTGACATTAGCTTGAAGGCTTACCTTTTTGGTTTTCGGCTCTTTTTTTGTATCTGGAATTTGAGAATTTTTCTTTCTTGCACATTCACCTATACTTTCAAAAAATGGTTTTATATTTTATCCAGGATCTTTAGATTATACTGTAGAAGAACTGATTTCTTACTATTCTCCCCAGAAGAAGTTTTTAAAACTTTCTTTCCCTGTTGCACTTCAGATGTGAAACGATCCCTTTACTTTCCAAAATTATCAATGAATCGCTCTTTTTGGGGCATCTTTCTGTCTGCCTAATCCAAGTACAGATCTCTTTTATTTGGAAAAAGTTTTCACTTGACTCTCTGCCTTTTCTTCTTTCTGACCTTATTCTTTTCTGCCTTTCACAATCGAAGCCACTGATAGTGTGCCAGTAAGACATTGCTAGCTGTATTGTCTGATGATCAGCTCATTTCTGAATGTCTTATGACTTTCCTCTCTAGCACTCACCCAAAACCATTCTCTCCACTGTCACCAATGACAACATATATGCTATATCCAAAAGGCTTTTCTCCTCCCCCAGATCTCATATATTACTTTGCTTCTCCGAGGCTTCTGTGTTGATTGTCTCCTATTTTAAATCTTATTTCTCTGAGGCTTATGATGTAAGACTTTCCGAATTCTCCTCTGGTTCTCCTTCTACATATGTAGGTCTACTCTCCTCTGACTTCTTCCTTAAATTCTTTTCTTTTCCTCATCCGTTAAATAGGAGTGTCATTTCTCTTTTTGATCTCATGTTCTTCTTTCTCTATGTTGCCTTTAATTCTATATCACTTTTTTTTTAAACAGATGATTCACAAATCTCTATCTTGCATCTCTTGAGCTAAAATCCCTGTTTTTCAGTTGTCTGTCATATACTTTATCCTGGATGTCCTGTTGGCGTGTCAAAATTGTTGGATTTCATACCAAACTTATGCTTTTCTTTTCCAAAATAGCTCATTCTTCTGATTTACTTAATTCTGTCTGTGTTATGACTACTCTTCTCATGGGCTTAAAAGTGATCCGAGAACTCTCATTTTTGTTAAATTGCTCTTTCCAATTTATCTCTGATTTGTCCCTTGTTTTCCAATTTTATTGTTTCTCTCTCTGTTTGAACCATAGGCACATTATTTGTCTGGTTTATCTATCCATAGATTCACTTTTTTATAACCCATCCTGCCCATCATCTTTAGATTAGCCTATGTAATTCATCAATGGCCCCCTCATTACCTGGCTCAAAAACCTTAAATGATTACCAAATAATGACAGTATTAATGCCAAATCCCTAACCTGATGGTTGCAAAATCCTGGAGAATTCAGTGCTATTGTTCTAGGTCTGACTTCTTTGTTCTATGACTAATTTGTTTTGTGAACAGTGTGATATCACTAGTCACCAGGAAATAGTTCTTTTTGCTCTAAAATGAAGTGCTAGCAAAGGAAAAAATGGCCAAAAGAGATTTTTCCAAAAAAGCAGAACAAAATGGCCAACAAAAGATGACTAGATGCTTAACCACCATGAAATATCACCATATACCACCAGAACAGATCATATAAAAAAGATAGGCAATACCACATTTTGGCCAGGATGTACAGCACCAGGAATTTTTATATACGGAACAGACAACTCCAGATCAAGGTGTATTGCCACCAGAAATGTGTACATATATTCACCAAAGGGCACATACAAGAACGTTCACCACAGCACTACTCAAATTAGCCAAAAACTTGAAACTACCTCCATTACCATAGAAGGGTTAAATAAATGGTGGTGTATTCACAAGTGGATAGCAGTGTTTAGCAGTGAGAATGGACCAACTACACGGTATGGATGAATCTCACCAACATGATGAAACAGGCCAGGCACATACAAGTACATGCCATATGACATCATCTCTATAACATACAAAAATGGGCACAACAAATCCATGCCATGGTTACCCTTGGTGAGGGGCAGGGGTGGCAACTGAGAGGGAACACAGGAGGGTTCCATGGTGCTAGAAAGCTCTTTTCCCTGGCTTTTGGACTGGACACAACGGTGCTTGCAGTTTGTGAATATTTACTGGGATCTGCATCTGTGACACGTACACTTTTTGTATGGATATTATACTTTAATGAGCCATTTAAAAGTGGGGTTTCGAGGACAGAGCAAGACTCTTTCTCAAAACAAAACAAAACAAAACAAAACAAAACAAAACAAAACAAAACTGGGGACTCAGGGTGCTATAGACAAATGGTAGAGTGTAGTAAATTATTCACCTAGTCCCCTTCCCAAATGAGATAACTTTACATCTGTGAAAATGCTCCCTCTGGCCTGGCACGGTGACTCATGCCTGCAATCCCAGCACTCTAGGAGGCCAAGGTGGGTGGATTGCTTGAGGTCAGGAGTTTGAGACCAACGTGGCCAACATAGCGAAACCCCATCTCTTAGAAAATACAAAAGTTTGCCAGGTGTGGCGGTGCATGCCTGTAGTCCCAGCTACCCAAGAGGCTGAGGCAGGAGAATTTCTTGAACCCAGGAGGCAGAAGTTGCGGAGATTGCACCATTGCACTCCAGCCTGGGTGACAGAGTGAGTCTTCATAAAAAAAAAAAAAAAAAAAAAAAAAAAGAAGAAGAACGAAAAAGAAAATGTTCTGACAACCATCTCTCAACATTAAAGTCGATGAATGCTGAAACTGTACAGTAACTGTGAGTAAAAAGAGAAAAGTCAACAAACACCAGAGCCGTGGTCCCACATGCTCCTGTATCATATGGTGGGGTTTGAAGCAGGCAAAGGCAGATGAAACAAGCTCAGGGAAAGATGCAAAATGGACGCCAGTGAAGGAAAGGGCCTGAGTGTGGAGTGACCCCTAGCAGGATGAAATCCACCTGAAATCTGAAAATATTCAGAGTGTGACAGCAGAGAAGGGATCCAAAGTATTTAGCCCTCTTGCTTTTTGAGTTTTTAATAATAACCATTCTGGCTGGGGTGAGATGATATCTCATTGTGGTTTTAATTTGCATTTTCTTGATGATTTATGATGTTGAACATTTTTCCATGTGTTTGTTGGCCATTTGTATATCTTCTTTGGACTAGACTTACAGTTTAAAGGGATAGACGTTCTTTAAATGGGAAAATCTGATTTAAAAGGATGGTCTTTTGGGGAGAAAAGCTTCTGGGAGAGAAAAAGGCAAAAGGGAAGGAAGGAAGAAGCATGCTTTGAAACTTGGGTGGTGAAGAGGAAAAGAAAAAAGGGGAATTTTAGTGTCCTACAAGACAAAAGAGAACTAAAAACTGGCAGCCTCCTAACCTGCCCACTGCCACCAAAATAAACAAACAGATGAAACCCCATTGAAGTACTTGGACTTTTCTAGACAGAAAATAAATTAAACGAGAAATCTTCTAAAACACTGCAGGATCGTAAAAACGAATAAAAGGAAAGTTTTTAGAGAAATAGTTCAGAAAATTAGGGAATGCATTTGCATGCGAATCAACTGAGAAAAAGTCCCTTCCTGAAAAACAACCATGAAGCAGAAGAAAATTGTAGGTCTGCGTTCCAAAATGAATTAACTATACAGTCATGCTTCGCTTCACGATGGGGATAAGTTCTGAGAAATGCGTCATTGGGCGATTTTGTAATCGTGTTGTGTGACCATCATAGAGTTTATTTACACAAATCCACATGGTATACTTACTACCCACCTGGGCTGTGTGGTCTAGCCTATTACTCCTAGGTTACAAACCTATCCAGCAGGTTACTGTACTCAATACTGTAGGCAACTGGAACATAATGGGAAATATTTCTGTATCTGAACATAACTAAATATAGAAAAGGTACAGTAAGAATACGGTATAACAGGGGTGTACCTGTGTAGGGCACTTCCTATGAATGGAGTTCGCAGGACAGGATGTTGTTTGGGTGGGTCAGTGAGTGAGTGATGAGGGAATGTGAAGGCCTAGGACGTTATTGCACCTTTAGACTAAGCTAACTTTATAAAACAATGTTTCTTTCTTCAATCACAAAGTAACTTTAGCTTACTGTAACTTTTTTTACTTTACAAACTTTTAATTTTTTAAAGCTTTTTGACTCTTTTGTAATAATATTTAGCTTAAAACACAAACATATTGTATAGCTGTACAAAAATATTTTCTTTCTTTATATCCTTGTTCTATATGCTTTTTTCTATTTTTATTTTTAATTTTTTTTTCTTAAAAAGAAGACACAAACACACACATGAACCTAGGCCTACAAAGGGTCAGGATCATCAATATCACTGTCTTCTACATCTTGTCCCACTGGGAGGTCTTCAGGGACAGAAACATGCATGGAACTGTCATCTCCTGTGATAACAATGCCTTCTTATGGAATACCTCCTGAAGGACCTGCCTGAGGCTGTTTTACAGTTAACTTAAAAAAAAAATAAGTAGGAGCACACTTTAACATGATGAAAGTATAGTACAGTAAATACACAAACCGGTAACAGTCATTTAGTATCATGATCGAGTATGATATATTGTACATAATTGTATGTGCAAGACTTTTATATGACTGGCAACACAGTAGGTTTGTTTGTACCCACATTGCCACAAACATGGAATGCATTGTGCTATGATATTGCAATGGCTACGACATCACTAGGCCATAAGAATTTTTCGGCTCCATTAGAATCTTATGGAACCTCTGTCGTCTATGTGGTCCATTGTTGACTGAGATGCCATTATGTGGTGCATGAAGGTGAAGCAAGCATTTGAGGATCTAGAATTCAAAATTTAAGAGCAGAAATGGAACAAAAAACAGGGAGAAAAAAAGAGCTCATTAAACTCAGGAATGAAATGGTAGAAAAAGACAAAATTGTCTCAGAAATGAAGAATAAATTACAAGATGTACAAGGGAGAATGGAGCAAATGAACATTTAAGAAGGGGCAGGAAAAGAGGAAGACATCAAAGAAATGAAAATGAATAAAGAAAAAAGTAAAAAGTCTCACAAAATAGTAAAAATGGAAAACAGGCAAAGGACAAATAATACTTGTGTTATCTGAGTTCCCGAAGAAGGAAAATAAAACAATGGAACAGAACTAACATTTGAAACTTTAATCTAAGAAAACTTTCCAAAAGTAGAAAGAGACATAAATCCACACATTGAAAGAAGTCATCTGGCAAAATTAACCCAGAAACAATGAATTCTCAGACTTATCCTGACTTATTAGTTCTCAAAAAATAAAGTTCTCAAGACCTCTCTCCAGGTAAAAAAGATGAAATCACTTAGGCAAACCAATTAGACTAGCGTCAGATTTTCAAAACCAGTATACAAAGCAAAGCGACAATGGATATTTTCGTATTCCTGTAAATCTCCCAGAGCTTTGCTCTGGGAGGCAGTTAAGTCACTTAGAAACGCGAAGATCCGGCCGGGTGTGGTGGCTAATGCCTGTAATCCTAGCACTTTTAGAGGCTGAGGCGGGTGGATCATGAGGTCAGGAAATCGAGAACATTCTGGCTAACACGGTGAAACCCCATCTCCACTAAAAATACAAAAAATTAGCTGGGCGTGGTGGTGGGCGCCTGTAGTCCCAGCTACTCAGGGGGCTGAGCCAGGAGAATGGTGTGAATCCGGGAGGTGGAGCTTGCAGTGAGCCGAGATCACGCCACTGCACTCCAGCCTGGGCGACAGAGCAAGACTGCATCTCAAAACAAAACAACAAACAAACAAACAAACAGAAAAAACAAACGCGTAGATCCTTTCAGAGCTTGCTTTTTAGATTGTTAGGTGGGTCTGAGCAGTGCTGGCGTAGGGCTAATTATTCCATACCACTGAGGCAAGACCTTCTTCCGTCCTTCCTCTACATCACGCCCAGTGAGTTTTGAGTTTCTCCATTCTGGGTGATGGGAACAGGTACTCTTCTTGGCCCTGTATGAGAGCTGCTTCCTCTAACCCTTTTGCCTGGTTCTTTCCCTTGTTTTGAGTAGTTTGTCCATATGCATCCATTGATCAATACTCTGGTAAATACTCAAGGGGGACCCTTTGCAGGTTTCTGGGGCTCTCTATTAAGGTTGAGATAATGGTAGGATGAGGCTTGAGATAAAATTGGAAAAATGACAGATGTAATTAATTGCTTTGTATCCTGGGTTTGTAGAGTTATTAATTCAGGTTGTGTGGTACTGGATCTAAAATACACCACAGCTGGGATGAAATAAGGAATAAAGGACATGACTTTGAAGATTTAATGACCCTAGAAGTCTAGACATACTTTTCCTTGAATTCTGAGTGTTCAGATTCCCTGAGCATTTCGATCGAGTTGGGTTGCCTCCCTCATTGGAATGAGGTCTTTTTATCATCAGAGCTCCTATTCTGTTTATTCAGACTGTTTTTCTATGAAAGAGACCTGGCAATGTGTGTTTTTGTTATGGCTAATGTATTGCTTCCTTAGGACAGTGGCCAGAGAGATAAATTAGCCGAGTTGACTAAGCTAGAACTAGTGACATTTCCATGTAATCCTATGTTTTTCTGCTCATTCCTTCTTTCATTCACTTAACAAAGAGCAATTGAGCCCCTACTATGTGCTAGTAATTATATTAGGTATCAGGAGGAATGTGAAGAAGAATAAGACATGAATTGTACCCTCAAGATGCTGGCAGCATCCCATGCAGGGCCTGCTCACCTTATAAGAAAATGAGCACCCCCAGGTAGAACAGGTGAAATAATGGAAGTTTTTATGGAAAAGAACGTTGGTTTGGGGTGCCACTGTGGTCAGATTTGATCACTGTGTATTAAACTTTGGGGCTGAAATGTCCTACTGTTCTCCACACCAAACGTTCCCTCACTCTATCACAGTGACCTTTCCAGGACACCTCTTTTAAAATGCTACCCCTCCTAGCAGTTTTTGAAGCAATGAATTAAGTTTTCAGAGGTGATCAAACCAGGCCTTTGGGAAGTGAGACAAGCAGGAAGGAGGCCAAGATGAGGGCTCATCCTGAAGCAGGAATAAAATCCGGGAAAGGCAAACCCAGAACAGGTGGTGTTTGGGGGGCCTGGGGCTGTTATGGACCCCAGGAGGATGCTGGAAGGAGTATTAGGTGGGTGGGGAAGGAGGAATGGGGAAACTTAATAAATCTGCCCATTTCTCATCAGCTATGGCTAAACATTTTGGATTTCGATTTTGGTGGACTTCACTCTGGGTTCAGCCAGAAGGCAGGAATGGGGTGCTTCAGTCCTCTACAAAACTTTCGCAGCATCCAGCATAAGGAATCAGGAAAGGATAGCTTAGGTTCTGCTTTCAGTTAATCAAGGCACAGTGATGCACTGAGTAAGATCTGCTTTGAAGCTTAAAAGATGTGTTCAAAATCCTGAGTTTTTACTTACAGACTCCATAGCTTCTGACACATTATTTAACCTCTTTGAACCTTAATTTCTTCATCCATAAAATGGGAAGCAAAAACACATAGTAAGGATTATCCGTAAGAATTAAATGAGAGTGTCTCTATAAAGTGCCTTGTATGGTGCATATTTCATAATAGAAACTCAACAAATATTTGCTACATTCCTCTGTATACATCCAAAAGCAACTGAAGCACAAAACTGGTCTTGAATACTCCATACCGGCATCATCCATATAAAAATGTATATGGATGGGCCTGGTGCAGTGGCTCACGCCTGTAATCTCTGAACTTTGGGAGGCCGAGGGGTGGGGGAAATCACCTGAGGTCAGGAGTTCAAGACCAGCCTGGCCAACATGGTGAAACCCTGTCTCTACTAAAAAATACAAAAATTAGCCTGGCATGGTGGCGGGTGCCTGCAATCCCGGGTACTCAGGAGGCTGAGGCAGGGAGAATTGCTTGAACCTGGGAGGCGTAAATTACAGTGAGCCGAAATCACTCCACTGCGCTCCAGCCTGGGCAACACGGTGAGACTCTGTCTTGGAGGGAGAAAAAAAAGAACTTATACGGATGAAATCAACTGCACACTCGTCTAGATTGTTACTCAGTCAAGTGGCTGTTAGTACAAATGAGTTAACGGCTATTGTTTCCACTGGAAAGGACATCTTTACTATGGGGCCTTGTGATTTTCCAGATTAAATCAATCTGGATTATTTTCATTAGCTGTTCCTTTATTACCATTATGGGCATAAGATGCAGGGAGTAGATTTGGACAGAATGCAACATAGCAGAGACTTTCAAATTATTACTGTTTTCTGAAAGTATAATGTCCTGAAGTAAGTTCAGAGTCCTGGTTATGTTCAAGGAGAGGTTGGATTACTACTTATCCAAAATGAAACGGAGAGTTCGTCCAAATTACTTTCCAAGTATGATGTTTCCTAGACAGATAATTTAAGATTTATTACATCCAATGGAGGCGGGGAAGTCTAGTTAGCTATTGAAAAGGTCTTTCTGTTAAGTGAAAAAAAAATATAAATAGCCAATTTGTAGGCAATGGGTAGTATTTTTGGAATGTTGATGAAGAATGTAGATTTTTATCTTTGAAATGCATGAACATTGGTGAGAAAAAACATTTCTTCAAGTATTATGAAAATGTTCTATGTTTCAACAACTCAGCCACGGCTACACATTTTGGATTTTTGCTTCTGATTTATTTCACTCCCGAGTTCACCCAGGAGGCAGGAATAAGACGCTTCAGTCCTCCACAAAATTTCCATAGCATCCAGAGTAAGGAATCAGGAAGGAGCAGTCAGAAGATAAATTTGGAAATGGGAATTTTGAAATTATATCTTGACTTAATCTTTGGTAGGTCACCTAATATAGATACCTCACCTGTAAATATCACCTACCTGTAGATAATAATGAAAATTGCTGTACTACCTTACCCAATACGATCACTGTGGGACCAAATAGGCATTTTTTTATGAAAACACTGTGCCAATTGGCTGGAACTGTAGAAATGTTGGTTGCTATTATCTCAGCTTCACATGTTCAGCAACTTAGGAACTAGACACATACTATCTTTCAGTCATGTTGCATTATCTTTAGAAACCCAGAGAGATAGTTTGATTTTGTTTCTTATATTTTATTGATTTCTTCTCACTTTTATTTTCTTTCTTCTGCTTGCTTTGGGTATAATTTGTCCTTTTTCTAGTTCCTTAAGTTAGAGGTTAAATCACTGATTTAAGAACTTTCTTATTTTCCAATATTAGCATTTAATGCCATGAATTTTCCTTTAATCACTGCTTGACCTGCATCCCATTAATTTTGATTGTGTTTTCATTTTAAATCCAATACCAGATATTTTCTAATTACCCTTGTGATTTTCTTATTTTAAGATGGGTTTGATTTTCAAATGTTCGGGGATTTTTGAGATATCTTTCTGTTTCTGAGTTCTAGTTTAATTTCATTGTAGTTATAAAACATACTTTGCATTTATTTAATTCCCTTTAAATTTGTTGAGGTTTTTTTTTTTTACAGCTTAGAACATGGTTGCTCTTGGTGAATATTTTATATACACTTGAAAAAAAAGTTTATCCTGCTGTTGCTAAGTGGAATGTTATATAGTATCAAGAAGGTCAAACTGGTTTATACTATTATTCGATTTTCTATATCCATACTAATTTTCTGTATATTTGTTTTATTAATTACTGATAGAGGAATGTTGAATTCTCTAACTTGAATTCTGTAACTACAGTGTCAGCTTGTGGATTTGCCTATTTCTCATTTGAGTCCATTAGTCTTTGCTTCACGTATTTTGGAAAGTTGTGTTAGGTACATTTAGGATTGTTAGGATTGTTAAGTCTTCCTGGTGTATTAGATCCCTTTATCATTATGTAATATTCTTCATATTTTGCAGTATTCATTTTTTGGAAGCCTACTTCGTCTGATCTATATTTCTTTTGATTAGTGTTCTTTTGTTATATCTTTTCCCCCCTTTTCGCTTGCCTTTGTCTTTATATATAAAAAGTGGGTTTCTTGTAGACTGCATATATCTGGGTCTTGCTACTTTTGCTACTTTTCCAATTTGACAATCTCGGCCTTCTAATGAGGAGAGATAGACTTCATTATTATTTAATAAAATTGTTGATATGGTTAGATTTAAATCTACTGTCTTGCTACTTATTTTCTAAATGTCATCTTTTTTGTTTCCTTATTCTCTTTTCTGCCTTATTTTGCATTGAGTATTTTTTTTGTGATTACACAATTGAATTATTAGTTATACCTCTTTTATTTTATTATTTATTTATTTATTTATTTTAAAATTATACTTTAAGTTCTAGGACACATGTGCACAACGTGCAGGTTTGTTACATATATATACATTTGCCATGTTGGTGTGCTGCACCCATCAACTCATCATTTACATTAGGTATATCTCCTAATGTCATCCCTCCCTGCTCCTCCCACTCCACGACAGGCCCCAGTGTGTGATGTTCCCCTTCTTGCGTCCAAGTGTTCTCATTGCTCAATTCCCACCTATGAGTGAGAACGTGCAGTGTTTGGTTTTCTGTTCTTGCAATAGTTTGCTGAGAATGATGGTTTCCAGTTGCGTCCATGTCCCTACAAAGGACATGAACTCATCCTTTTTTATGGCTGCATAGTATTCCATGGTGTATATGTGCCACATTTTCTTAATCTAGTCTGTCATTGATGGACCTTTGGGTTGGTTCCAAGTCTTTGCTATTGTGAATAGTGCCTCAATAAACATACGTGTGCACGTGTCTTTACAGCAGCATGATTTATAATCCTTTGGGTATATGCCCAGTAATGGGATGGCTGGGTCATATGGTAATTCTAATTCTAGATCCTTGAGGAATCACCACACTCTCTTCCACAATGGTTGAACTAGTTTACAGTCCCACCAACAGTGTAAAAGTGTTCCTATTTCTCCACATCGTCTCCAGCACCTGTTGTTTCCTGACTTTTTAATTATTGCCATTCTAACTGGTGTGAGATGGTATCTCATTGTGGTTTTGATTTGC
>NW_016803882.1:554152-749696 GCF_001698545.2 Rhinopithecus bieti | reverse complement strand
GGTTGTTCCTTTCCATGTTTAGTGCTTCCTTCAGGGTCTCTTGTAGGGCAGGCCTGGTGGTGACAAAATCTCTAAGTATTTGCTTGTCTGTAAAGGATTTTATTTCTCCTTCACTGATGAAACTTAGTTTGGCTGGATATGAAATTCTGGGTTGAAAATTCTTTTCTTTAAGAATGTTGAATATTGCCCCCCACTCTCTTCTGGCTTGTAGAGTTTCTGCTGAGAGATCTGCTGTTAGTCTGATGGGCTTCCCTTTGTGGGTAACCTGACCTTTCTCTCTGGCTGCCCTTAACATTTTTTCCTTCATTTCAACCTTGGTGAGTCTGACAATTATGTGTCTTGGGGTTGCTCTTCTCGAGGAGTACCTTTTTGGCATTCTCTGTATTTCCTGAATTTGAATGTTGCCCTGCCTTGCTAGGTTGGGGAAGTTCTCCTGGATAATATCCTGAAAAGTGTTTTCCAACTTGGTTCCATTCTCCCCGTCACTTTCAGGTACACCACTCAGATGTAGATTTGGTCTTTTCACATAGTCCCATATTTCTTGGAGGCTTTGTTGACTTCTTTTTACTCTTTTTTCTCTAAACTTCTCTTCTCACTTCATTTCATTCATTTGATCTTCAATCATTGATACCCTTTCTTCCAGTTGATTGAATCGATTACTGAAGCTTGTTCATTCATGTAGTTCTTGTGCCATGGTTTTCAGCTCCATCAGGTCATTTAAGGACTTCTCTACATTGGTTATTCTAGTTAGCCATTCATCTAATCTTTTTAAAAGATTTTTAGCTTCTTTGCAGTGGGTTCGAACTTCCTCATTTAGCTCAGAGAAGTTTAATCATCTGAAGCCTTCTTCTCTCAACTTGTCAAAGTCATTCTCTGTCCAGCTTTGTTCCATTGCTGGTGAGGAGCTGCATTCCTTTGGAGTAGGGGAAGTGCTCTGATTTTTAGAATTTTCAGCTTTTCTGCTCTGCTTTTTCCCCATCTTTGTGGTTTTATCTACCTTTAGTCTTTGATGATGGTGACGCACAGATGGGGTTTCAGTATGGATGTCCTTTCTGTTCGTTAGTTTTCCTTCTAACAGTCAGGACCCTCAGCTGCAGGTCTGTTGGAGTTTGCTGGAGGTCCACTCCAGACCCTGTTTGTCTGGGTATCAGCAGCAGAGGCTGCAGAAGAGTGAATATTGCTGAACAGCAAATGCTGCTGCCTGATTGTTCCTCTGGAAGCTTTGTCTCAGAGGGGTACCCAGCTGTGTGACGTGTCAGTCTGTCCCTACTGGGGGGTGCCTCCCAGTGAGGCTACTCGGGGGTCAGGGACCGACTTGAGTAGGCAGTCTGTCCATTCTCAGATCTCAAACTCCGTGCTGGGAGAACCACTACTCTCTTCAAAACTGTCAGACCGGGACATTTAAATCTGCAGAGGTTTCTGCTGCCTTTTGTTTGGCTGTGCTATGTCCCCAGAGGTGGAGTCTACAGAGGCAGGCAGGCCTCCTTGAGCTGCAGTGGGCTTCACCCAGTTCGAGCTTCCTGGCAGCTTTCTTTACCTACTCAAGCCTCAGCAATGGTGGGCACCCCTCCCCCAGCCTTGCTCCCACCTTGCAGTTAGATCTCAGACTGCTGTGCTAGCAATGAGGGTGGCTCTGTGGGCATGGGACCCTCCGAGCTAGGGGCAGGATATAATCTCCTGGTGTGCTATTTGCTAAGAACTTTGGCAAAGCATAGTATTAGGGAGGGGGTGACCCAATTTTCCAGGTGCTGTGTGTCATGGTTTCCCTTGGCTGGGAAAGGGAATTCCCTTACCCCTTCTGCTTCCTGGGTGAGGCGATGCCTTGCCCTGCTTTGGTTCTCGCTCGGTGGGCTGCACCCACTGTCCTGCACCCAATGTCCAACATGCCCCAGTGAGATGAACACAGTACCTCAGTTGGAAATGCAGAAATCATCCATCTTCTGTGTCGCTCATGCTGGGAGTTGTAGCCTGGAGCTGTTTCTATTTGGACATCTTGGAGCCACCCCAGTTATACCTCTCTTAAATTATTTAGTAGTTGATGTAGGATTAACAAAAGACATCTTTTCACATTACAGTCTATGGTTAAGCAATTATATTGCTTCTTTTATAGTACAACAGTATATTTTATTTTCTCTGTTTCATCTTTTGTGTGATTTTTGTCATGTATTTTACTTCTATATATGTCATAAATTTCACAATATATTGCTATTATTTTGGCCAAGACAATTTTCCTTTAGAGAGATTAAAAATAAGAAAAAATACTTTTCTATATATTCTGGTATTACCAATTTTATTGCCCTCTATTTCTTTGTGTGGGTCAAAATTTCTGTCTTTTATCATTCTCCCTTTGCCTACGGAACTTTCTTTACCCTTTTAATGCAGGTTTACTGGCAATGAATTTTTCTCAACTGTTGTCTTTTAGAAAATATTTTTATTTTGCATTCATTTATAAAAGATTTTTTTTCTGGGCGTAGAATCTAGGTTGACTTTTTTTCTTTCAGCACTTTAAAGATGCCTCTCTTGTCTTGTCTTGTATAGTTTTTGATGGAAAGTCTGTCATTCTTATCTTTTTATCTCTGTATGTAATGCTTCTGTTTTCTCTGGTTGCCTTCAAGATTTTCTCTTTATCTTTGATTTCAGCAGTGTGAGTATGATGGGTCTTTGTGTCTGTGTATATTTATCTAGCTTGTGTTTCTCTGAGCTATTCAGATTTGCTGTGTTGTCTCTCATTAATTATGGAAAATCATCTGTAATTACTTCTTCGAATATTTCTTCTGTAGTATCTTTCTCTCTTTTCCATCTGCAATTTTAATTACATGTATGTTAAACTGTTTGATACTCTACCACAGTTCTTTAATGCTCTGTTTTTTCTTTATTCTGTTTTAATTTGGATAATATTTTTTCATTCATCTTCAGTTTTACTTGTTTTTTCTTAAGCTATGCCTTATTGAAAGAATTTTGTATTTCAGATATCATGTTTATTGAAAGTAATGTAGCAACAACAAATCCTAAACTCATTGTATCATGCTTTTTATTTCTAGCTTTCCATGTGACTTCTTTTTAAATTTTAATTAATTATTATTATTTTTTAGATGGAGTCTCATTCTGTTGCCCAGGCTGAAGTGCAATGATGCAATCTCAGCTCATTGCAACCTCTGCCTCCCGGATTCAAGCAATTCTCCTGCCTCTGTCTCCTGAGTAGTTAGGATTATAAGTGTGCACCACCACACCTGGCTGATTTTTGTATTTTTAGTATAGATGGGGTTTCACCATGTTGGCAAGGCTGGTCTTGAGCTCTTGACCTCAAGTGATCTACCTGCCTGTCTCGGCCTCCCAAAGTGCTAAGATTACAGGCATGAGCCACCACACCTGGCCATTCATGTGACTTTTTGATAGTATTGCTTTGCTAAAATTTCTATCTGTTCATGTAAGTTACCCACTAATTCAGCTAGATTATTTAAAATATTCTATGGTTGTTTAAAAATCTGTCTGGTAATGCTAATGCCCATATCATCTCTGGGTCTTATTAATCTATTGATTGCTCTGTGTCTTCATGTGGTTTGCTTTATATTGTTATTTTGTCTGTCTTGTTATTTTTGATTGACTGCCACACATTATATGTAAAAGAATAGTGACATCTGAGGTAAGTGGTATTTATGTTCTGAAATGGACATGACTTTTCTTATTTCATCCTATTAGTGTGCGAGCTTGAGTTATTCTTGTCAGTACATATGTTGAGCTTAGGTTTTGTGATTATTGTAGTTACCATCAGTAGACCGTGAGCTTCAAATTCATTTGGTGGTGGACTGCTTCCAACTTGCACTTGATATGGGGCCTGAGATGTTGAGAATTTTTCTCTATATTTATGTTTCATCATTAGTTTTTAGCAGCCTCTGCATGTTTCCATCACAGATAGGATATTAATTCATATTCTCGCCGTTATACCCTCAGGTGTAGACTGCTGTTGTATGTTATTTGGTGTGAGGCTTGTGATACAGCGGGGAAGATCTTTGTTCTTCTGGTTCAGCACTTGTCTTAGGTAAGTCCTGTGTCATTGAGCCTCAGTCATGGCACTTTCTCAGTATTCTTATCCTTCCCCTCCATTTCAGCCAAACTTGGCCTTATATGAGGTTGGTGCAAAAGTAATTGTGATTTTTGCCATAGCTTTTAGTGGCAAAATCCGCAATTTCTTTTTCACCAACCTAATATCCATGGGAGCTCTTGTGTAGTCAGATTTTTCTGTTTTGCCGTCAGTGGCAACAGGCCACTGCTTTGTATGAGTGTAGGGTCCTGGGTCATAGAGAGTTTCTCACTGTTCCAGAAGCTTTCTTACCTGGTAGCAGAGAACTTATGCTTTCTTTCTCCTTGAGAAGCAGGGATCTTTGCCAGGGCTCTGAAAGCGGGAGGTTTTCTTGCTTTCTCTCCAGCAGCTTTAGACTTTTGCTTCATGTAAAAGAAGTGGGCGAGACCTTGTGCTTGTTCCACCGCAGCAGCAGATGTTCATGACTAGAATGTTGGCACTATTGAAGAAACTCACTCAAGTTTCCTATCCTGCCTGAAATCCTTCTCAAGAGTACCTGGTAAAGGTTTAAGAAAAATAACTGGTGAGTGGGTGCAGATACTGCCTGTATATAAGGGGTCTAGGGATTGCATATTGTGTCATTAACCTACACTTGACCTTAAGAATTTGTTAAAATTGTAGCTGTTTTCTTTTTACCTGCTTTTATGGCACCTGCCTTTTCTTTTTGTGTTCTGCCAAAAGAGAAATAGTTTGTGTGTTCCATCTCTCCTTAGAGGGGTCTATGACTCACTGGAACTTACTTCACTTGGTTGCTGTGTGTTCTCAGCTCTCTGATGGGCTCAAGAATAGGTTCTTTGGCTTTTTCTCATTATTGGGGTGGGATCAATATTCTGTTGGGCTTTCTATATCCTAAGTGGAAGTGGAACTTGAGGAAAGTTTAGTAAAGGAATTATTTGTAGGAATGCAGATCAGATCCATGAAAACCATAGGATAATGCAGTACCCTGGGGCAAGTAGTAACAGGACTTTGTTACCATCATGTTATGGGTTAAATTGTGTCCCTTAAACAGACATGTTGAAGATGTAACCTCCCGTTCCGGTGAATGTGATCTTATTTGGAAAGGGAATCTTTGCAGACATAATCAAATGAGGATGAGATCATTGTGGTGGGCCCTAATCTTGTATGTCTAACATCCTTATAATAAGAGGAGAAGAGATATAGACAGAGACACAGGGAAAACATCAGATGAAGCTGAAGAAGAGATTGGAGTAATGCATCTCTACGCCAAGGAATGGCAAGGATTGCCAGCAACTTTCAGAAGCAAGGCATGTGCAAGGAAGGATCCTCACTTATACCCTTCAGAGAGAGCATGGCCCTACTAAAACCTTGATTTCAAACTTCTGGCTTCAGAACCATGAGACAAATGTCTGTTGTTTGAAGCATGGAAATTTCTTATGGCAGCCTTAGGGAACTAACATACACCCTTAGGCCTGAAGGGGTAAAGAGACAGAGGGAAAGAGCTGTGTGGAGCTCTCATCTCAGGATGATATTAACATGGGGCTGAAGGGGACTCCAAGGAATAAGCAACCCAACCTCTCCATCCTCTATCCTTTCATTCTCTTGCTAGGGGGTCGTCTTTGATTAAACTCAACTGGAAGTCAGAGGGCAAGTGTGTCAGTTGACATAGTCCATATAACAGCCTCCTGGGGCAGACAGCAGAGTGGAGAAGACTGAATAGAAGATGTGAGAAACAAAAGGAAGATAGTGAGTCCAGCAGGGCTTTGTGTAACAATATATCTCTCTAAATTTGTTTCTGGTAGGTGGTATGGTATCACTAGAAAGACCACAAAGTTGGCAGATCCGTGGTGTGCTCTGGCTCTGCACTGACTCATTGTGACTTGAACACTTCATTTAACCTTTCTGATATTCTATTTCCTCATCTGTAAGAAGGGATTAAGCTAGATGACCTCTGCGGTCTCTTCTCGGCCTTTTATTGTGTGTACAGGAATGAGTAATCTTATGTCAGACAAAATGAGGTCTAAAATAAATGTTCTGAGTTCATAACTTGGAATTTTATGATTTTCAACCCAGTTCAATGAAGAAAACGATGATTATTGTTGATGATAATTATACCTTTACTTACCAGCTGTTTAAAAAAATGTGTTTTCATGTCTATTATCTCTTTTAAGTAATAGCTCTGTGAAAACTTTGCTACTTAGGGGTTAAAATTCTTTATGTCTTTGTGTTTACAGTCCAAATGGCTCAACTCAGAGAAAAGTTGAATTGCTTGTTAATGAGACTTGTTTTTGTCAAGGAACTCACCACTTACTCTTTGTAGTTCTTTCCTTTCAGGTACCCTTTCAGTATAGAGTTGCAGAGAGAGAGAGAAAAAGAGAAAGTTTTTGGGCCTTATGTATTCTCTAGTCACTAAGGAGCCAAAAGTTTTTTTTTATTGATTCTCTTTCAGTCTTTGAAGTCAAAGGTCTTCTTCCACATGGGCTACAGAATTGTTGGTGTGGGGATGCCTGTGAGGGCTCTGAGATTGTCGGTCCAGATGCTAGAGTGAGCTTTGAGCAAAGGCAAAGACTAATGACCCAGTAATGTTATACATCACAGACAAACCAGATGGAATCAGTTTCAGACTTCCTGGTGTCTGCAAAGGGAGATTTTTCTTTTGTGTGAGTCTCAACTCAATTGATACCTCATTCAAAATGGCTCCTCTTATCACACAAATCCATGTTTATCATTTTCCTTCTGCTCTCCAAATATTCTCAGATAATATTTCATCGTAGATGACCTTCTGATGTCAACTCATTTCTCAGGGCAGGGATCAGGAAGACCTCCAGTATGGTGACATGGAGAAAGATACGCTTATTTAGGGACAAGCAAAGCAACCAAATTCATGATAGACACATACTCATGAGAATATATGATTATGTTCTTTCTTGAATATTGTAACAGGTCTATAATATGTAACTGTGCATTGGATGACTGAGTGGTAAGAGATGCCCCTGTAGGAAGCAACAGGGCAAGAGATATTAGCACTGGGTGGGAAAAAGGAATGAGAGTAAGTACGGAAATAAAAGAGAAAAAGAGAAGGTAGTATTAATTTATATTCATTCACTTTCCTTAATATAACCTACCTCTTACGAATTTGGCAATGGTTCATCTGATATGAAGTAGCAGATTGCAAGCTAGCTAAGTGTGAGTCATTGACCACAGAAAGAGGCATTGAGGCAGAGGGAAGCCCAGGATTCAGAGAGACCGGCTGGTAGCAGCGGGTGACAGTTTGACCACTGGAGAGGGTTTCGTGTTTACTTCTAAGAAGTGGTGTTTTTGGAACGTCTGGGGCAGAAAAGAAGTCTCAAGTAATCTTAGGTCCATAAACCAAGGGGTCTGTGGATAGAACTCAATTTTAATGTATTTGTTTCTTTTGTGATCCTATGTGTTTAAAAAAATTATTCTGCCAGAGAGGTCTATGGTACAAAAAAGGTTAAGAATTTCTGAATTGGTGGAATTGCAAAATACGGAACCAACCTAAGTGCCCATTGACCAACTAGTGGAAAAAGAAAATGTGGCATATATACACCATGGAATACTACTCAGCCATAAAAAGGAACAAAATAATGTCTTTTGCAGCAAACTGGATGGAGCTGGAGGCCATTATTCTAAATGAAGTAACTCAGTAATGGAAAAACCCAATACCATATGTTTCCACTTATAAGAGGGAGCTAAGCTATGAGGGTGCAAAGGCATAAGAATGATATAATGGACTTTGAGTACTTGGGGAGGGAGGTTTGGATGGGGTGAGGGATAAAAGACTGCATATTGGGTACAGTATACACTGCTTGGGTGACAGGTGCATTAAAATCTGAGAAATCATCACTAAAGAACTTATCCATATAACCCAAAACCACCTGTACTCCCAAAACCATTGAAGAAAATAGAGGATACTTAATGGTTCAATGAGTGAGACAGATTTATGTATTTGTCAACTTTGTTTTGTAGTAAATACACTACAACACTTAAAAAAATTCTGAATTAGGAAAACAATTCAATAAAGAGGCACCTAGATGACTGATGTTGGTTCATTTACTAGGTTCCATGCCAGCAGGTAAACTGAGGTCTGAATCAGCAAGCTGCACACACTGCTAGGTCGTAAAGGCAGAACAAACAGCTGGTCAAGGTTAAGGTGATCAATGAAACGTCAGCGTGTTGCACAGCCCTTACACATTTAATATATGATATGTGCATAACACATTTTTTTTGATATTTGAACTTAGCATAGTTTCCTGGTAAGAGTAACTCTTCCACCTGGTAAAGCTTGTTATCTACTTCCTTTCTTACATCAAAATAAATTCCAGAAGGCTCAAATGCTTAAATGTAAAATATGAATCTATAAAACACTAGAAAAAACCTTCATGAATTACAAAAAAAAAATCTTAGAATGGGTAAGACTCTTTTAAGTATGATATAAAACTAAGAACCATAAGGAAGAGGATAAACAGATTTGCCTATATAAAAATAAAAAAATTTACTTGAAAAAAGTACCATTGGAAAGTCAAAAGACAGCCTGGAAAAAAAATAATGGCAACACTTGTAACAAAAGGACTCATTTTCCACAGTACCAAAATTGCTTCTAAAAACAGGAAAGAAAAAGACCAAAATTCAGAGAAAAATGTGTATAAAACATAAAGAGGGAGTTTGTGTAAAAAAGAATGAATCTGTCTTACAGAGACTCATGCTCACTGATAATGAAAGAAATACAAAATAAATGGACAGATTATTATATTACCCCCATTGAATTGGCAAAGATTTAATAGTTTGATCACTCCCTCAGTTGGCTAGGATCTATGCAAACAAATATTCTTGCACACTGTTGTTCCTGGGAGAACAAATTGGTACAAGTGTTTGAAGATCAATTTGGCAATATCTATAAAAATTTTAAATGCTTCATTCCTTCGACTCACCATTTCTACTTTTATGAATTTATTTTGTAGATAAATTCACATAAATTTGCAAAGTTATGTGTACAGGCTGTTCGTTGCTGCTTTCTAATAATAACAAAAGCAAATATATAGACACAAAGAAGTAGCCTACATGTTCATCCAAGGTGCCAGTGTGCTCTCATGATGCTACAATAATACAATGGCTTATAGCTATTAAAATGGGCCACACATACTGTATTAACATGGAAACCTCTCGAACATACATTATATTAAAAAATAAGTTGCAGAATAGTATGTAAGAAATTATCTTATTTGCTTTAAAAAACATTCGGAATATTCACAAAGCTTGGAATGTTAGCAGTGGTTAACTTGGTAGTGCAGAATGGTAGGTTGGGATGGGGAGTGAAGAGGGAGCAGGGGAAGATTGGAGATTTGCAGAATCTTCCTACCTACTCCCACTCTATAGCTTCTGTATTATTTAAAAATTTTAAAGCAAATTTATAAAATATTTTAGAAAAAGCATACTTTTTTTTTTAAGAAAAGGGATTAGTTACTGCTATGGTTTGAATGTTTGTGCCCTCTGAACCTCACATTGAGATGTAATTGATGTGGGGTCTTTAGGATGTGATTAGGTCATGGGGGCTCTGCCCTCATGAATGGATTAATGCCATTATTGCCAGAGTGGGTTAGTTATTGAGTGGCTGGGTTTGCTATAAAAGCAAGTTCAGGCTGATTTCTTATCTCTGTCTCACATGCTCACTTCTGCCTTCTGCCCTCCAGCGTGGGCTGACCCTTGCCTGATGCCAGTGCCATGCTCTTAGACTTCCCAGCCTCCATATCTGTGAGAAATAAATTCGTTTTCTTGATAAATTATTCGGTCTGTGGTATTTTGTTATAGCAGCAGAAAACAAACTGAGACACATACCAAGAAAAAGAATGCCTACCTAGATATTAGATATTCCCATTTATATGGTGTTGAGAGATTGGGGAGGGACATATTAAGGTAAGTTTGGTGGCTTTAGGAATGCCTCTAGACCCACCTCACTGATATATGTTCACCCTCTTGTATTTTTCTAAAGGTAATATTTCTGTGGGCCATGCAAACTCAGGGTACTAAATCCTCTGGGATGCTACTTGTGGTCATTATCTTTTCCTAAACTCCACATTTTAGCCTTGCACAGAGTGATGTCATTGTAGACCCAGAAGTTACCTACTTCCTTTCTTACCTGTGATTCAGCCTGTGGTTGTGGCATTCCGGGTTGACCAGGAGAGGTTGAGAGATGCTCGTTGAGTGTGCCTTCCGCAGTATCCCAGCATTGCAAAGCCTAGGAAGATCTGAGCAGGACAGCCCTAGCTGGGCCTGCCACACTTGTCCTTCCTGCTATAGTAAGCTTGCTACAAGATGTTGTGAAATGTTAAAGATACAATGCTTCCCCATGCACACTTCATATCCATGCGAGCCAGGTCTTTACTCTCTCCCTTTTAGACTTAGATCTTTTGTTGTGTAAGTAGTGTGAGCTTCACCTAGAATGGTCTCTCTGTCTTCCATAGTCTCCTGTCTCCAAGGAGAGGTGCCACATCTGAAGAGGTGCTGTTGCAAATGATCAGTGTATTTACTCTCCTCTTCACTGGTAAAACCTGGGCTTTACTGTGCTACTTACTCAAGTCTCTGTGAAGCAGCCCTGCTTCAGAGCTGCACGTTTTAGACTGGAGTTGGGTGAATGAATGAGAAGGCTCGGCTCCAAGGGCTCTGAATCCCATCCGATTTCCTTATTTTTCAGTCTGTGTCTCTGGATATTTCTTCCTTGATCCCTGGGAAGCATGATGAATGAGATTCAGAAGCCTGGCACCTGTAGGTTTCTCCAGGTTATCATGCTGAGATATGGGTTTCCAGGTGACCATGTGACCTGTGGGTTGTCCAGGGAAGGTAGCTGGGAGGTAGTTGGGCATGGGGGTCTGAAGATGCATTTGAGGTCCAGTCACATTTAGAGGGAGCTGATGTGAAAGGCCCAGATGAAACCGCCCAAGGAGCATCTGCAGTGGCAAGAGTCGAGGGTGGGGCTGCAACATCAGGGGAGCACCATGGGCCCAGAGGCTACTACCCCTGAAGTTTCCGAAGGTCTAAGACAATATCAGAAGCCCTTGTGGAAGGATTCATGTGATATTGGGTATAGGGTTTCTGCGTTCATAACTCCTTGAGGTCTAGTCCCTGCAAGGTCTGGTTCTGGGATGGAACTCATCTGGGATTGCCTCCTCTCTTGGGTGTCCTACTATGGACTTGGCACTGCTTGTCTGGTCTGGTCTCTATCAGCGTCTCTCTCCATCCTCAGCCTTCTGTCATCTCCAGGCAGTGGTCTGCTGTCTCCAGGCAACAGTGTCCCTGTACTGCCCTGCCCCAGCTTCTCAGAATCCAGCCTGGTTACTAGAATCGCCCCTGCATACTGCCAGGAAAGGGCTCACTGTCAAACGGCAGGCTCAGGAAGTATTGGACACATGATTAGACCTGATGTTGGCCAATTATTTTCCTCCTGATTATATGCTTTCCACTTCTCTCCTCCACCTTCTCTGCTACTTGTCCTGCAGTTTGCTGTGTGGTTACAGACAAGTTTCACAGAGAAGCCAGTTCCAAATGTAGAGGCTAAGGAAGTCTGGCTGATCACACAGGATATGGAAGGAACAGACTGTTGAGGCTGAATGTCGGTTTGCCATTGTCTTGTATTCCCTATGCCCACCATGTTAGGCTTCCAGGAATCCACAATCCTGGCCCAAGAACTGTCACAATAGTAGGGAAACCATGTCTCTAGGATGAGGTTTGTGAGCCCCCAACAGGTCTGGTTAGGGGTGACTGGAATGGGGGTGGAGACTAGAATACAGAGGACTAGAAACTAGGGCTAGGAGGAGAAGTAGGGTGAAAAAGAAGGCAGTAGTGGAAATTGGGACCCTGATGAACATAATGGTGGCAAATGCACAGGTTAAAACCAACAGAGGAGAGCTGGGCAGGTCAATCCTTAAGGTAGGGTAGTGGGCAGGGATGACTTTAACCGGTAGGGCAGAAATGGAAAAAGTTGGATGGAACAGGAGAGTAGGGTGCAACCTGAGAATTGTGAAAAAATGAGAGAAAGGGCTGGATGATGAAAGCAGCAAGGAATGGAAAAAAGTGAAGGCTGGGGTTGAGATGGAGAAATTCAAGATAGCTGTCTTGACATGTTTTCATATGAGAGCTCTAGTTACTCACTTGTCCACAGGGGTCAAAATGTGCCCCAGACCTACCTCAGCATTTATCTCACACACCTGCTCTTTGCGTCACCCCGTGACTGAATGCCCATTGTGAAACTCATATGCCCTTCCCTTTTGATCTAGTGAATAGGCTCCACCAACCTAGAAATGGTACCAGTTTTCAGGTTTAAGTGTAATCATGAGGGCCGGATGTGGTGGCTCACACCTGTAATCCTAGCACTTTAGGAGGCCAGGATGGGCGGATCACCCGAGGTCAGGAGTTTGAGACCAGCCTGGCCAACATGGTGAAACCCCATCTCCACAAAAAAACATAAAAATTAGCCAGATGTGGTGGCAGGCACCTGTAATCCCAGCTACTCAGGAGGCTGAGGCAGGAGAATCGCTTGAACCCAGGAGGCGGAGGTTGCAGTCAGTCAAGATTGCACCACTGCACTCCAGCCTGAGCGACAGAGTAAGACTCCTTAAAAAAAAAAAAAGAAGAAGAAGAATCATGGGAAAAAAAGAGAAGAAACGGGCTATAGTACTAGTCTCTGTTCTTGGGATGCCATGTCGTTTTGCCCCTCAGTAGGCAAATATTTATCAAAGGGCTAGAAAAGAGTTAGGAGGTGGGGGCCTAGTAGAGCAGTTCTGAAGCAGTACTTGGGAAAGTGGGAGAAAGTCAGTGCCCCAGACTCTTTAACTTACCACATTGTTCAAAGCCCTTTCCCATCATTTACATCACTGCTTGAATATGTGGGATTAGAGAAGGGATATATATTATGTTCATTTTACCAATGAGGACACTGAAGACTGGAGAGGGAACTACCATAGGCAGGCAGTGGATGACAAAGCAGGTAGGACTAGAATTTGGGGCAAAAGGAGGGGCAGGCAGGAGGGAGTACAAAATGGCTCAAAGCACCGAGCAGTAGTATCACCTCCACCTATGTCTCTGGGATGGGTCCTGTAGGGAGGAAGTGCTTAAGAGCAGAACTGTACTTTTTGAAGCTTATCCTTTGCTCCTGGTGGTCCGTTGGTTTGATGCATTACTCTTTACTAGAACCGGAAACGTAGAGCCGAAGCTGGTAGAATAACTGCCCACTCCTGAGTGCCTGAAGACTACATTTAGGCTTCCTTGATCACTACCTGAGCTGCTGACTCCATGGCAGATGATTAAGGAGGTTACTGCACTCTTCCCTCTTCTTTTTTTCTGATGTAGCAACCCTGTCTGCTTTAACATTCCTGGTTTCTTTGGTCACTGTACAAATCATAAGCCCCCTTGCTCTTCTGTTTTTAGTACTTTTATCACCATAATATTCTGATTTTTCTCCCTTAACCCAATACTCTTTTCCTCCCTTATTTGACAAAACTCTAAGTTGTACTCTCTAGAAGTCCGGGTATATGATTACCAAACTTCCCTATTTCCTTAGACTGCTTTTTTTTTTTTTTTTTTTTTTTTAATTTTAGATTCAGGGGATACATGTGCAGGTTTGTTGCATGGACATATCACATAATGGTGAGGTTTGGGTTTCCAGTGTGCTCATCACCCAAATAGTGAACATTGAGCCCAACTGATAATTTTTTTAACCTTCACTCCCTCCCACCCTCCTTCCTTTTGCAGTTCCGAGTGTCTATTATTTCCATCTTTATGTCCATGTATGCCCATTATTTAGCTCTTCCTCAGAAGTGAGAACATGTGGTATTTGGTTTTCTGTTTCTGAGTTATTTCACTTAGGATAACAGTCACGTCCACGCATGTTGCTGCACAGGACAGGATTTCATTCTTTTTTATGGCTGCATATTTCACGGTGTGTATATATACATTTTTTCTTTAGTCATCCATTGATGCGCACTCAGGTTGATTCCATGGCTTTGTTATTGTGAATAGTGCCATGATAAACATACTAGTACAGGTGTATTTTTTTTAATGTTATGATTTATTTTTCTTTGGGTAGATGCCCAGTAGTGGGATTGCTGGATTAAATGGTAGTTCTATTTTTAGTAGTTTCAGAAATCTCCATACTGTTTTCCATGGAAGTTGTACTAATTTACATTCTTACTAAATGTGAGGGGTATAAGGATTTCTTTTTCTCAGCATCCACACCAACATCTGTTGTTTGTAGACTTTTTAATGGTAGCCATTCTGAATAGTGTAATCTCATTTTGGCGTTACTTTGTGTTTCTCTGATGATTAGTGATGTTGAGAATGTTTTCATATGCTTGAGGATGCTTGTATGTCTTCTTTGATAAAGGTATGTTTATGTCCTTTACCTACTTTTTAATGGGATTGTTTGTTTTTTTCTTGTTGAATTGTTTGAGTTCATTGTAGATTCTGGATATTTGTTATTTGTTGGAGACATAATTTGTGAACATTTTCTCCCATTCTGTAGGTTGTCTGTGTACTCCATTGATTAATACTTTTGCTGGCAGAAGCTTTTTCATTTAATTAAATCCCATTGGTCTATTTTAATTTTTATTGCATTTGCTTTTGAGGTCTTAGTCATACACTTTTTGTCTAGCCCAATGTCCAGAAGAGTTTTTCCCTGGTTTTCATCTAGGACTTTTATAGTTTCAGGTCTTACATTTAGGTCTTTAATCCATCTTGAGTTACTTTTGTACATGGTGAAAGATAGGGGTCCAGTTTCATTTTTTTCATATGGCTAGCCAATTTTCCCAGCACAATTTGTTTAATAGAGTGTAGTTTCTCTATTATTTATTTTTGTCAACTTTGTCAAAGATCAGTTGGTTGTAAGCATGTGACTTTATTTCTGGGTTCTCTATTCTATTCCATTGATCTGTGTATTTACTTTTGTGACATTACCATACTGTTTTAGTTACTATAATCTTGCAGTATAATTTGAAGTCAAGTAATGTGCTGCCTCTGGCTTTCTTCTTTTTGCATAGGATTTCTTTGGCTTTTGGGCTCTGTTTTGGTTCCACATGAACTTTAAACATTGTTTTTTATAATTCTGAAGAATGCTGTTGGTAATTTTGTAGGAATTACATTGAATCTGTAGATTGCTCTGGGCAGTGTGGTCATTTTAATAATAGTGATTCTTCCAACCCATGAGCATGGGATGTTTTTCTATTTGTTTGTGTCATCTACAGTTTCTTTCATCAGAGTTTTACAGTTCTTATTATAGAGATATTTTACCTCCTTAAATATATTCCTAGGTATTTAACTGTTTTGTAGCTATTGTAAATGAGATTGCATTTTTGATTTGGTCCTTTGGTTAGATCATTATTGGTGTATAGAAATGCTACTGATTACTGTATGTTAATTTTATATGCTGAAACTTTACTGAATTCATTTATCAAATCTATGTTTTGTTTTGGTGAAGTCTTTAGGGTTGTCTAGATATATTATCAGAATTTGACTTTCTGTTTTTCAATTTGGTTGCCTTTTATTTTTCTCCCTTTCTTGATTGTTCTGGTAGGAACTTCCAGTACTATGTTGAATAAGAGTGGTGACAGTGGGCTTCCTTGTCTTGTTCAAGTTCTTAGAGGGAACGTTTTCAACTTTTCCCCATTAACTGTGATTTTGACTGTGAGTTTGTTGTAAATTGCCTTTGTTATGTTGTGGTATCTTCTTTCTGTGCCTAGTTTGTCGTACATGTTTATCATAAAGTGATGCTGAATGTTATCAAATGCATGTTCTGCATCTTTTGAGATGATCATGTGGTTCTTGCTGCTCATTCTGTTTATGCAATCTATATATTTATTGATATGTGTATGTTGAACCATCCCTGCATCCTTGGGATAAATCCCACCTAATCATGGTGTATTATCTTTTTGATGTGTGGTTGGATTCAATTTGCTGGTATTTTGTTGAAAACTTTTGTGTCTATATTCATTAGAAATATTGGTCTATAGTTTTCTTTTTTTGTTGTGTCCTTATCTGGTTTTGGTATCAGGGTGATACTGTCTTCATAGAATGAGTAAGGTGAATTCCCTCTTCTTCATTTTTTTTGAATAATTTCAAGGGGCTTGGTATTAATTCTTTGTATGCTTGGTCGATTTTGGCTATGAATCCACCTCATCCTGGGCCTTTTGGTTGTTGTTGTTGGGATTTTTAAATAATTACTAATTCAGTCTTGCTGCTCATTATTTGTCTGTTCACGGGTTTTATTTCTTCCTGGTTCAATCTCAGGAGGTTGTGTGTTTCTGGGAATTTATCCATTTCATCTAGATTTTCTAGTTTGTGAATATATTGTTGTTCATAATAATCTCTGATAATATTTTGTATTTCTGTGGTATGTACATTTCTGTGATATGTTGTAATGTCTCCTTTTTCATTTCTGATTGTGTTAATTGAGATCTTTTCTTGGTTAGTCTAGCTAGTGGTTTATCAATTTTGTTTATCTTTTTGAAAAATCAACTTTTGTTTCTTTGATTCTTTGTGTTGTCTTTTGGTGTCTATTTAGTTCTGGTCTGATCTTTGTTATTTTTTTTAACTTTAGGGTTGTTTTGTTTCTGTTTTTCTAGTTCCTTGAGGTATGATATTAGATTGTTAATTTATAACATTTCTACTTTTATGATGTAGGTGTTAGTGCTATATATTTTCCTGTTAGCACTGCTTTTGCTATATCCCAGAGGTTTAATTATGTTGTGTTTTCATTTTCATTCATTTCAAAACATTTTAAAATTTTCATGTTAATTTCTTCACTGACCTAGTGATCATTCAGGAGCATGCTCTTTAATTTCTGTGTATTTGTATAGTTTCCAAAGTTTCGGCTGTGCATGGTGGTTCATGCCTGTAATCTCAGCATTTTGGAAGGCCGAGGCAAGAGGATAGCTTGAGCCCAGGAATTCGAGTCCAATATGGGCAACATGGCAAGACCCTGTCTCTCTATACAAAGACAAAATTAGCTGAGCATTGTGGTGAGCATCCGTAGCCCCAGCTGCTACTTGGGAGGCTGAGTTGGAAGGATCATTTATTTGATCCTGGGAGGTTAAGGCTGCAGTGCGCCATGATCGTGTCACTGCACTCCAGCCTAGGTGACAGAGTGACAGCCTGTCTCACAAAAATAGTTCCTATTGGTATTGATTTCTAGCTTTATTCCACTGTAGTCTGAGAAGATACTTATATTATTTTGATTTCAATTAATTTATTATTTAATTTTTGTTTTTCTTTATTTTTTCTAAAAATGAAATGGGATACATGTACAGAACATGCAGGTTTGTTACATAGGTATACGTGTGCTATGGTGGTTTGCTGCACCTATTGACCCGTCTTCTAAGTTTCTTTCCTTTACCCCCTACCCCCAACAGGCCCTGATGTGTGTTGTTCCCCTCTCTGTATCCATGTGTTCTCATTGTTCAACTCCCATTTGTGAGTGAGAACATGCGGTGTTTGGTTTTTCTGTTCCTGTGTTAGTTTGCTGAGGATGATGGCTCCCCGCTTCATCCATGCTCCTGCAAAGGACATGATCTCATTCATTTTTATGACTGCATTATAGTATTCCATGGTATATATGTACCACATTTTCTTTATCCAGTCTATCATTGATGGGCATTTGGGTTGGTTCCATGTCTTTGTTGTTGTAAATAGTGCTGCAATAAACATATGTGTGCATGTGTCTTTATAGTCAAATGATTTATATTCCTTTGGGTATATACCCAGTAATGGGATTGCCAGATCAAATGGTATTTCTGGTTCCAGATCCTTGAGGAATCGCCATACTATCTTCCGCAATGGTTGAACTAATTTACATTCCCACCAACAGTGTAAAAGCATTCTTATTTCTCCGCAGCCTTGACAGCATCTATGGCTTTCTGACTTTTAAATAATTGCCATTCTGACTGGTGTGAGATGGTATCTCATTGTGGTTTTGATTTGCATTTCTCTGATGATCAGTGATGTTGAGCTTTTTTCATGTTTGTTGGCTGCATAAATGTTTTCTTTTGAGAAGTGTCTGTTCATATTTTTTGCCCACTTTTTGATGGAGTTGTTTGTTTTATTTTCTTGTAAACTTGTTTAAGTTCCTTGTAAATTCTGGATATTAGACCTTTATCAGATGGACAGATTGCAAAAATTTTCTCCCATTCCATAGGTTGCCTGTTCATGCTGATGATAGTTTCTTTTGCTGTGTAGAAGCTCTTTAGTTTAATTAGATCCCATTTGTCAATTATGGCTTTTGTTGCCATTGCTTTTGGTGTTTTAGACATGAAGTCCTTTCCCATGCCTATGTCCTGAATGGTATTGCCTAGGTTTTCTTCTACGGTTTTTGTGATTTTGGGTTTTACATTTAAGTCTTTAATCCATATTGAGTTAATTTTTGTATAGGGTGTGACAAAGGAGTCCAGTTTCAGTTTTCTGCATATGACTAGCTAGTTTTCCCAGCAGCATTTACTGAATAGGAGATCATTTCTCCATTGCTTTTGTCAAGTTTGTCAAAGATTAGTTGGTTGTAGATGTGTGGTGTTATTTCTGAGGTCTCTTTCTGTTCCACTGGTCTATATATCTGTTTTGGTACTAGTACCATGCAGTCGTAATATAGTTTGAAGTCAGGTAGTGTGATGCTTCCGGGTTTGTTTTTTTTTTTTTAGGATTATCTTGGCTCTATGGGGTCTTCTTTGATTCCATATGAAATTTAAAATCATTTTTCCAAATTCTGTGAAGAATGTTCATGGTAATTTGATGGGAATAGCATTGAATCTATAAATTACTTTGGGCAGTATGGTCATTTTCACAATATTGATTCTTCCTATCCATGAGAATGGAATGTTTTTCCATTTGTTTGTGTCCTCTCTTATTTCCTTGAGCACTGGTTTGTAGTTCTCCTTGAAGAGGTCCTTCACATCTCTTGTTATCTGTGTTCCTGGGTATTTTATTCTCTTTGTAGCAATGGCAAATGGGAGTTTATTCATGATTTGGCTCTCTGCTTGTCTGTTATTGGTGTAAAGGAGTACTTGTGATTTTTGCACATTGATTTTGTATCCTTAGACTTTGTTGAAGTTGCTTGTCAGTTTAAGGAGTATGAGCTGAGATGATGGGGTTTTCTAGATATAAAACCATGTCATCTCCAAACAGAGACAATTTGACTTCATCTCTTCTTAATTGAATACACTTTATTTCTTTCTCTTGCCTGATCGCTCTGGCCAGAACTTCCAATACTATGTTGAACAGGAGTGTTGAGAGAGGGCCTCCTTGTCTTGTTCTGGTTTTCAGAGGGAATGCTTCCAGCTTTTGCCCATTCAATATGACATTGGCTGTGGGTTTGTCAGAAATAGCTCTTATTATTTTGAGCTATGTTCCATCAATACCTAGTTTATTGAGAGTTTTTAACATGAAGGGTATTGAATTTTATCAAAGGCCTTTTCTGTATTTATTGAGATCATCATGTGGTTTTTGTCATTGGTTTTGTTTATGTGATGGATTATGTTTATTGATTTGCATATGTTGAACCAGCCTTGCATCCCATGGATGAAGCCAACTTGATCAAGTTGGGTAAGTTTTTTGATGTGGTGCTGGATACAGTTTGCCAGTATTTTATTGGGGATTTTTGCATTGATGTTCATCAGGGACATTGGCCTGAAGTTTTCTTTTTTTGTAGTGTCTTTTCCCAGTTTTGGTATCACAATGATGCTGGTTTCATAAAATGAGTTGGAGTGGAGTCCCTCCCTTTCAATTGTTTGGAATAGTTTCAGAAGGAATGGTACCAGCTCCTCTTTGTACTTCTGGTAGCATTCAGGTGTGAATCCATTTGGTTCTGGGCTTTTTTTGGTTGATAGGCTATTAATTACTGCCTCAATTTCAGAAAAGCTTGTTATGTGTCTATTCAGGGATTCAACTTCTTCCTGGTTTAGTCTTGGGAGTGTGTATGTGTTCAGGAATTTATCCATTTCTTCTACATTTTCTAGTTTATTTGTGTTGAGGTATTTATAGTATTCTCTGATGGCAGGTTGTATTTCTATGGGGTCAGTAGTGATGTGTCCTTTATCATTTTTTATTGTGTCTATTTGATTCTTCTCTCTTTTCTTCTTTATAAGTCTAGATAGTGGTCTATCTATTTTGTTATTTATTTTTTATTTTTTTCAAAAAACCAGCTCCTGGGTTCATTGATCTTTTCAGAGGGTTTTTCATGTCTTTATCTCCTTCAATTCTTCTCTGATCTTAGTTATTTCTTGTCTTCTTCTAGCTTTTGGATTCGTTTGCTTTTGCTTCTCCAGCTCTTTTAATTGTGATGTTAGGGTGTCAATTTGAGATCTTTCTAGCTTTCTGATGTAGGCATTTAGTGCTATACATTTCCCTCTTAACATTGTTTTAGCTGTGTCCCAGAGATTCTGGTACATTGTCTCTTTGTTCTCATTGGTTACAAAGAACTTCTTGATTTCTGCCTTAATTTCCTTAACTACCTAAGATTCATTCAGGAGCAGGTTGTTCATTTCTATGTTATTGTGTGGTTTTGAGTGAGTTTCTTAATCCTGAGTTCTAATTTGATTGCACCGTGGTCTGAGAGACTGTTTGTTATGATTTCTCCCACAACTGAGGTTCTGTTGTGTTGCCTTTTGGTTCCTTTTTCTTCATCCCTTGTGTGATTGCTTTATAAAAACTGTGAGTTTTATATTTCTATATGTTTTTGTGATGGTGAATATCAACCTTTTGTTTCCATGCTTAAGACACTTTTGAGCATTTCCTGTAGGGCTGGTCTAGTGGTAACAAATTCTTTCAGCATTTGTTTGTCTGGGAAATACTTTATTTCTTCTTCCTTGGTGAAGCTTATCTTGGTAGGATATACAATTCTTGGGTGAGAGTTTTTTTTTCTTCCAGCATTTTGAAAATGCCATCTTGTTCTCTTCTGGTCTGTAAGATTTCTGCTGAAAAGGTCTGCTGTCAATCTGATGGGGTTTACTTTATAGGTTACTAGAAGCTTTTCTTTTGGCTAATTTAAAAAATCTTTCTTTCATGTTGACTTTAGATAGTCTGAATATAATATGCAGCGGTGAAGTCCTTTTTGCAATGTATCTGTCTGGAATTAGCTGGGCCTCCTATATCTGAATGTCTGATTCTTTTGCTAGACTTGGGAAGTTTTCATTGATTATTTTCTTAAATGGGTTTTCTAAACTTTGTTTTCTCTTCCCCCTTGGAAATACCAATAATTTGTAAGTTTGGTTGGCTTAGGTAGTCTCAGATATCTCAAAGGCTTTGTTGATTCTTTTATTTTTTTTCCTTATTTTGTCTGACTGGTTGATATAAAACACCTATCTTTAAGTTCTAAGACTCTTTCTTCTGCTTGGTCTAGTCTGTTATTGAAGTTTTGAATGTATTTTGTATTTTCTTCACTGGATTTTCAGTTCCAAATTTTTTTTTTTAAAGATACTTTCTTGGTAAATTTCTCATTATATCCTGAATTGGTTTCTGATTTGTTTGTATTGATTTTCAGATTTCTATTGCATCTCACTTAGCTTCTTAAAATCAATATTTTAAATTGTTTATCTGGATTTTGAGGAATTATCTTTTATTGGAATCTGTTGCTGAAAAGTTGTTGTGATCCTTTGGTGGTGTCATATTTCCCTGCTTTTTCATGTTTTCTGTGTCCTTTCATTGGTATCTACACATCTAATGTAGCAGTTCCTTGTTCCAGGTTTTTGAAGTTGCTTTTGTAGGGGAGAATTTTTCTTGAAGATGTATGTGTGTTGTTGGTTGAGTAGGATATTTTGGCTTTGATTTGGGGTACCACAATAGTGTGATTTTTAAAAATGACTTCTTTGGCAGTGCATAGGGTGAGTGATATCTGTTATTTCCTCAGTGGCTTAGGGTATAGTTATTAGCTTAGGTTGTGGCAAAGTTTTGTTGGAAATTTAGATGCTAACTGAGGCAGTCTTTAGGCCCCAGTAGTTGCAGCAGTGGAGTGAATGTTCCTGTTTTAAGCTCCAGAGCAGCAGCATCTGGCTCTGTTGTTAGTGGATCTTGAAGGGCTAATCCTTGAGCCTCCATGTGGCTTGCTTAGAAGCTAGTAGAGAGAGTGATGTTTCATGTGTGTGAGTGAATTCTCAGGCCCCTGGGCATCTGGTGTGGTGTGGGTGATGGCAGTAGTGGTGATGGAGCAACCCACTGGTACTCAAGTAGTCCATGTTGGTGTTCCTAGCAGCTGTGATGGGTTGGGTGGGCTAGTTCCTGTTTCCACAGCCACTCATAGTAGGACAGTGTGTATTGTGCTAAGTGTGTTTAGGAAAGCTTGGTCTTCTCTGTCCTTCCCCTGGCTGGGTGTTGGCTGCAGCCACATCTCCTTGAACTCAGCCTGAGGGTGGGTCACAACCCACAGTTAAACCCTCAAAATGATGCCAGTTCTGGGCTTGTGACCAAAGAGGGTGGGGCCCTCAGCCCTCCCTCAGGTAACCAGCATGGACAAGAAGCTGTAGGGAGTGTGGTCCACTTAGTCTTATTCTCACAGCAGCATGTAGCAGGATGGTGAGTATTGTCACAGGCAGGCATGCATAGGGTAGCCTTGTTCCCTGTTCATTCTTGGTCAGTTGGCAGCTGCAGTGATTCAGTCTGAACTCAGCCTGAGATCAGGGCACAGCCCAGTGTTAAACTCTCAAAATGGTGCCTTGGGGCCAAGACCAGTAAGGGAAACTCCCTTCAGGCAAGCAGCATAGGCAAGAAGCTGTGTGGAGTGCGGTCCACTCACATCTCAGTCTCAACAGCAGCCTGCAGCAGGGCAGTAGGGACCCTTCCAGGGAGGGGAGCATGGAAGTGCCTGGTCTCCCCTGTCTCTCCTTGGAGCAAGGAAATGGCAGCAGCCATGTCTGTAGATCTCTGGTATCTAGGCCTCAAAATGGCACCAAGCTGAGGCTGTGTGGATGCCTGTGAGATTCCATGTGGGTTCCCTTTATGGAGCAACATTTCTGTGCAATTGTTAGGCAGCTCTGTATGTCAAACACAAGGGCTTAGTGGGTCAAGGGTTTTGTCCACAGCCAAGATTGTAAAAGCCAAGACCTGGGAGTTTCTCTTTTACTGTTTCCCTGCATCCAGGAGCCTCTCCTGGTTCTCAATCAGTCCCCAGTTGGGAAAGCTGTCTCAAACCCTCTCCTTACTTACTTCTGGTCCTTCTTGTCTCTTCTCTGGTGAACCCTAGATGATCTCTTCAAAATGTCAGTATCTTCTGGTTCCTCTCCATGAAGGAGGCACATGCTACCTGTTAGTAGTGAGCCATTTTGATTTCTCTCTCTACTTCACCTTTCTGAGACTTGTAACAGGGAGAAAAATAATAAAGGCTACCTGAACAAAACATGTAAAACAAATAGCAAAGTGAAACCTCTCCGGGTTAATCCCACGGAAAACTGGGAAACTATTTCAGACTCTCTCCACTATATCTCAAAGCCTGTAGGCATTATTGGGCAGCACTGAATAAACAGAATGAGAAATTTCATGTAGTAAGAAGCCAGTGTGCCCTTCCTAGAGTGTTGGTGGGATGTTCTCCTATGGAGGCCACTGGCGACTTCCTCTCAGCTTTATGAACTGTGAGAAGCCAGGTAAATGAACACCTTGAATAGAAAGCAGGCAGGCATCTTGCATATTGTTTTAATTTGTCATTCCACAATGTTCCTGGACAGAATTGTTCCCTTCTGGATTCAGGGGTGGGTGTTTGATTTCACTGTGTCTGTGTTTCATGACGGATTCTGAGTCCCCAGCACCGGCATCTAAACTGGACTCTGGACTCTGCAGATTTTGGACTTGCTGGCCTCCACAACTGTGATCCAATTCCTTAAAATCAATCTTTCTTTCTCTCTTTCTTTTCTTTTCTTTCTTTTTTTCTTTTTCTTTCTTTCCTGTCTCTCTTCTTTCCTTCTCTCTTCCTTCCTTCCTTCCTTCCTTCCTTCCTTCCTTCCTTCCTTCTTTCTCTCTCCCTTTTCTATTTATCTATCTATCAATCATAAACCTACTTCTCTGGCTTCAGGACTATAGACTAGTTTGGGAATAAGGCAGCATAAGAAAAATTCAGAATTGGCCGGGTATGGTGGCTTACGCCTGTAATCCCAGTACTTTAGGAGGCTGAGGTGGGCGGATCATGAAGTCAAGAGATCAAGACCACCCTGGCCAACATGGTGAAACCCTGTCTCTACTAAAAATACCAAAAAAATTATTTGGGTGATGCGTGCCTATAGTCCCAGCTACTTGGGAGGCTGAGGCAGGAGAACTGCTTGAACCCAGGAGGCGGAGTTTGCAGTGAGCCGAGATTATGTCACTGCACTCCAGCCTGGCAACAGAGCGAGACTCTGTCAAAAAAAAAAAAAAAAAAAAAAATCAGAATTAACTTTCCAGAGACAGGATTGTGGTAGAAACAGGGCATATGGAAATGGGAAAAATCTTAGTGGCTTTTATGATTGTGATAATAATTGTATTACATAGGCAAAAAGAGTAAGAGTTTTGGGATGTACCATGCTTTAATAAGAGTCTTTGAGACAGGCCTACGTGAATCTTTCTGAGCAAAGAATTACAATAAAATAAAACAAACATTCCTATTTTCTGAGTGAAAGGAAAAGAGAAAAGGCTGAAATAGCTTCTCACTCCATCCAAGTACCCCTTAAGCAGTTTTCGTCAAGCATCTGCAAGTTGACATAAGGTTGATCCGTTCATTCTGGTTCTAAATTGTTCTGTTAAATGCTAGACAACTTTTGTCACAGAAGCTGCCCCCACCTCCTTCAGGATGATTGTCTATAATTAAGGAGGAAACCAGAAAATAATGATAGGGTTCTCTTTTGCCTTTCTAATGGCTTTCTTATTAAGCATGTCTGAAAAAGCTACTGAGATGTTGATTTCCTACATAACCAAAAGAAGTCAGCCATTATATAATTACTTCTTTTTAAAAACTACAAAGGGAAATGTGTCAGAAATGCTTTCAGTGGGCTAAAGACACCATGAAGCATAATGAAAAAAAATTTTCTCCAACAACAAAAAAGCAGTGAATAAATTAGTCATTAAAGACACATTTTTGGGAACTCTTCTGAGGTGCCAGTTGCGTATCACCCACGGGGTGATCTTTGAGGCTTGATTGTGGCAGGAAAAGCAAAATAGGAACAGGGAATGTGGAAGAGGGCAGTGGGGCTGTGGGTGGTATAATGCTATTTGTGCCTTTTAATGGTAAAAAGAGTCCTCACATATTCTCTATTGGAATAGACCAAGATGTTCAGAAACTGAGACTTGATGTGGATCCCTGGTGTCATTGCTTGGAAAGTGGCAAGGTCCATGTTCCCAGTGCCCCTTGACTACCAGCTTAATTCCTATACTGGGTGCTCAAGGAATAGTGAAAAATGCCTGGTAGCAGGGATTCTCTTCTCCCTTTGCTGCCTTCTTTTCTCTCCCTTTTTCTTCCCTCTAGACAGAAGAAAGAGAGAGACTGTTAGGATAATTACCCATCAAAGTCACTCAGTGAAAGCGGGCCAATATTAGAAGAACACGGTTTGTCTGTCTTGTAGGCATTTATTCTGTAGGGTGGAGAGGCCTATAGAATCCACAGGTTATTTTAGGCGAAGGCCACACACTATAAATGGCTGGGGATTCATTTCCAAATTCTGCTGTAATTTCCTCTCTGGTGACCTGGGCTTCTCTTTAGGTCTTCTTTCTCTAGAATCCCACTGAATGCTTTCAGGTTGAGGCTGACTCCATGCTAAGCAAAGGAGAGGTGATCAAGAAGAGCTTTTGTGCTGACCCAATATACACATCACCCTTTTATATAGCAGCTCCATTTTGTTCTTTGAGTTCATTTTATGCTTTACTTGTAAGGAGCTGCTCCTCTTTGAAGGTGGGCTGATGAACAGGGTGGAAATAAGCTTGGAATGGTATCAAGAAGTGAGAGTGTGTGGCTAGTGATTGCCTTGAAACATCTTGTTAGCATCCCAGATCACGCTGTCATGGAAAGAGCCTGGATTGAGAGACCTGGATTTTAGTCCTAGGACAAGCGATTAAACCCCCTCAAATCTCAATTTCTTCATCCATAAAATGAGAAGGCGGAGGATTAAATTTTTTAATATTTTAAATTTCTTGGAATTAAAAGTAGTTTGCATGAATTACCTGGGTCAATTATATAATAATAGGATATTAGAATCAGAAGAACATGTAGAGGTCACTAGAGATCCTAACGTCCTGTGCAATAAAGTTATTTTCTTTGCAATATCCCTAATAGGTGATCATCCAACATTAATTTGAATATTCCTGGTACAAGGAGCACATTGCCTCACAAGTGAGCCATTTCAAATTTTTAAACAACCCAATTATATGGCAAAAATATGCATCCCTGTAATATTTAGTCATTGATCTAATTCTTGTTGTTCCAGGGACCCTATTTGTGATGGTTAATTTTACGTATGAACTTGACTAGGCCAGGTACCCAGATATTTGGTCAGACACCAGTCTAGATGTTGCTGTGAAGATATTTTTAGAAGAGATCAACACTTACATCAGTAGATTTTGAATAATGCAGGTTACCTCCTCGTAATGTGGGTGGGCCTTATCCAATCAGTTGAAGGCCTTAGGAAAATACAGATAGATCCCTCAAGGAACAGGGAGCTCTGCCTTAAGACAGTGCTCAGACTCTAGCTGTAAAATTAACTCTTCCCTGGGTCTCTGGCTCACTGGCCTGCCCTGAAAACTTTAGACTTGCTGGCCTCCAAAATTGTGTGATTCAATTCCTGAAAAATAAACCTGTATGTATGTATGTATGTATGTATGTATGTATGTATCTATCTATCTATCTATCTATCTATCTCTCTGTCTATCTATAATTATCATCTCCTATTGGCTGTGTTTCTCTGGAAAACCTTGATTAAAGCACCTACTACAATACTGCAATATTACCTACTACAATACAATACAACAATACTTCAGGCCTTCAAATATTTGAAGAAAGTATTCATATCAGCCCATGTGAAGTTGGGTCCTGAGAAGAGATGGTTTAATGGAGCTTTTTCTAGGCAAAGAAAAGCAAACTTACCTCTGGATTCATGGGTTGGGGGGACACAGGCAACAACAAAAGGCCAAGAGATAAATGAGAAAATAAAGAATGCAAAGTGCTGAAGGTGTTAGCAGAAAACTTTGCACCTACTAGATCCTCCTTTAATGAGAGTGGTTACGATGAATAAAGACACGCCAAGGCCAGGCAGATAATACAATCATCCCCACCAGTGTCCTCTAACATTTGTAGAGTTTGTGGGGCTATCACAATATTTGCTTTCACGCTTGGGAGATAATTGGCACTTAGCTGTTACAGCAGCAGCAGTAGGGGAAAAAAAACACACACACATGGGGAAGGGGGTAGGTCTGGTTTTCATCTGCTGGATCCAGCACATGCCCATGTGAATGAAAAATAACAGCTATAGATGGCTCAGTGCCTGGACATCTGTCGTCACCCTGTCTGGTAGCTGTGCTTTCTTCCTTAACCATGAATGAGGTGACTGTAGGGGAAATGGAAAATCTTTGCAATGTGGGAGCCAAGGACAGTGTTCCTGAGGCAGCACTGAAATTTGCTGCAGTCTGATTCTTTGCGTGGGAGCTTACTGTTGAATGCTTGTACTAGGAAGGGGAGCTGTGGCTGCTTTTCTTCGGGCTCCCATGATGGGCTTCTCTGGCCCCAGCTGAATCTGTGGAACCAACACTGAGAATCTTACAGAAACAAAATGGAAATACACATCTTACAAGCCCACCACCCAAGCATAACTGTTTTTAACTTTTTTTTCAGTTTTCACCCACCTGCCAACATCCTTTAGCGTAATTATGATCAGTGTGTGAATAGAATTTTGTATAATATATATTGTTTTCCCTTAAAATTTTATGATAAACATGTTCTTACATTGTTTCTCTCCATCAGCACTATTTTATAGCTGTGGTATTATTTCAGAGCGGATGTACCGTGGTTAAGTTCACCCTCCCTCATTGTTAATGTTAAACATTTCCAATACTTGTTATAAAAAACCCTACAATGAATAACTTTTTGGATATAGCTTCTTTCCTCTTTTGAATAACTTCCTTCAGCGTTTCCAGAGAATGAGTCAAGAGATGTGAGTATTTTTATGTCTTGATATAGATCGCTGTATTGTTTCCCCAAAAGGTTTGTATTGGTATAAATTACCAAAAACAAGGCACAAATAGGTCACTCTGCCAGAATGTTCCCAGATTGGGTATTAATTAGAGTGAATATAAAATGATATGTTAGTGTAGTTTTTTTTCATTTTTAAAAAAATTAACAAGGGTCATCTTTTTTTGTGTATTACTTCCCAATTACATTTCTTCTTGTGTGTATTGTTTGTGCCTGCTGGGGTCTATTGGGGTACTGATTTTTACAAATTAATTTGAATGAGCTCTTCCCATGTTAAAATCAATAGAAATATTTTTCTAATCTATTATTTTAAGTTTTAGTTTTATTATTTCTTTGTGTAAAAGGCGAATTTTTTTATCTTAATGGGCTTTCCAATTGTTTTCATTGTCTTACTAAGAAAAGCCCTTTAATCAACCTTGTGTTATCTGGTACTTGTTTTCTGTTTTCATCTGTGCCTTGAATTTGGTAAAATATTGCCTAATTTCTGAGAACATTTTGATATTCAAGTTTAGTTCTGGTTCAAAATGGTTCTGGTTCCTCTAAACACAGTCAACCAACAACAAAAAATTCAAAAATAAGCTTTGGCTCATTTTATTATTTAGAATATGCAGTTAATAGTTCCATTTCTGCATAGAAGTATGGTTCATTCCTATTTTTTGTTAAAGTCCTTGAACAGCTTTAGTATCCTTCATATGTGCTCCATATGTAATCTCTAGCAGGGGGAAAAGCCTTTGAAGGCAGGGTTTATGTACTCAATTTACTTGGTGTGGTACCCTCTCCTCAGTTGGAGTAATTTTTAGCTTGTGTGTCTTCCTGGCTGTGTTGCCTGGGATGCCCTTTACCCTGGTTACCATCTGGATCAAGGTCTGTCATGAGCAACCATTGGTGTAAGGCTTATATTCTGACCAGTTGGTTTGTGGCTTGCCTGCCTCCCTCCCACATAGCAGCTGTGAGGTTGGACAGGAACTCTGTCGTCATTTGGTAGGCTTGCATATGGCCCTCCTCTGCTCTCTCTTTTGGGTTAAGGCCAAGTCCCTGCCATTCATAGCAGAGGCTGTGGTTAATTTGCAAGTGGGATCTAGAACGGGAAGCTGAGAAACACTGTCCTATGGTGCATTGGCTCATCATAGCTCTTTAATAAGTGGTGTTTGATCATTTATTGACAATCTGGAGATTCTTTTATGGCTTAGCCTGGAGGCTGCGTTAGAATGGAAGCCATCCTTATGAAGTTAACAGGAATTCTGGACAGACATAAAGTTATAATTAAGCATTAATCAGGCTGTACTTTGACCCACTTCCTCATAACCAAAAGTCACTAGCTGCTGACTATTTGCATCCCCATTTTTCCTATAGATAGGATCGCTGATGTTAGCATCGTAAGACTTTGGTTTAAGAATTGATTAAGATGTTTTTCAGTTCTTGAATTCCAGGGAGACAACTGATGTCAACCAGTTTGAAGACCCCCCACAGGGGAATGAATGGAATCAGCATGGAATACAGTTTCTTCTTTTCTCTGTCTTGACTTCGCCATGCACTCTTTGGCCAATCAATGATCTCCATGCTTCAGCCCACTCCAGACCCCTTACAAACCCTAGCCCAAAACTCCTCAGGGAGATGAATTTGAGGTTCCCTGCCATCTCCTTGTTTGGCAGTCCTGTGAGTAAACCTTTTCCTCTGCTGTCCCAGTGTCTCAGCATACTGACTTGCTGCAGACATTGGGCAGCAGACCTCTTATGGTAACAGAACCCAACAGTACAAGGACAGAGCAAGGCAGAAGGAGCTGTAGCTCAGACTGAGAACAGGTTCCCCAGATAGTTCAGTAGTTCAGGTTAAAGTGTCCACAGACTGTAGCCATCAAGGGCCCAGTCCAGGCTGGAGGTAGTACCTAACACCTGGTAGGTGAAGACAAAGCCTCTGGGTTCTTTGGTGGAAAATTACATCTTTGACAGACAAGTTACTGAGTTACGGTTCTTGGCTCTGGGACATAAGAACAAGGAACAGCTAGATGAAGGATGATTCAAGGTACTGTAATCACCTGACAGGGTTGATCTTCTCATGGATTATCTTAAACGTGTTCTCTGTATTTCCTGAAATTGCATGTTGGCCTGTCTTGCTAGATTGGGGAAGTTCTCCTGGATAATATCCTGAAGTGTGTTTTCCAACTTATTTCCACTTTCCCCGTCTCCTTCTACTCCAATCAGTAGTAGGTTTGGTCTTTTTATGAAGTCCCATATTTCTTGGAGGTTTCATTCATTCCTTTTCATTCTTTTTTCTCTATTCTTGTCTGCATGTCTTATTTCAGTAAAGTGGTCTTCAAACTCTGATATCCTTCTGCTTGGTCAATTTGGCTGTTGACACTTGTGTATGCAAGCTCTTGTGCTATGTTTTTCAGCTCCATCAGGTCATTTATGTTCCTCTCTAAACTGGCTATTGTAGCAATTCCTTTAATCTTTTATCAAGGTTTGTAGCTTCTTTGCATTGGGTTAGAACATACTCCTTTAGCTCGTCGTAGTTTTTTATTACCCGTCTTCTGAAGCTTATGTCTGTCAGTTCATCCATCTGATCCTCTGTCCAGTTCTGCACCCTCGATGGAGAGACATTGTGATCATTTGGAGGAGAAGAGGCATTCTAGCCTTTTGGGTTTTCAGCATTTTTACATTGATTCTTTCTCATCTTGGTGAGTTGGTCTAGTTTCGGTCTTTGAGGCTGCTGACCCTTGGATGAGGCTTTTGTGGGGGCTTTGTTGTTGTTGTTGTTGATGATGTTGTTGTTGCTTTCTGATTGTTTGTTTTTCTTTCAGTAGTCAGGTCCCTCTTCTGTAGGGCTGCTGCAGTTTCCTGGGGCTTTACTTCAGGCCCTATTCATGTGTTTCGCTCTCATGCCTTGAGATGTCATTTAAGGAGGCACCTCCCTTGGCTGTGGGGTGGGGCTTCCCTTTCCCTGCGTGGCTCTCAGGTGGGTCACCGCACCATACTGCTGTTCCTTCTGGGTCACGCCAGCCTTCTAGTCAATTTTGATGACAGAACCGGGGATACCTTGGTTGCTGGTGAATGATTCACACACTTATTATGGTTTTTTTCTGATGGTAACCTCCAATCACTGCTGCTTGTTGTCGGCCATCTTGGTCCCGCCACCTATAGTACATTTTTTATAGCAGCAGGAACAGAATGAGATGGGGTCTTGTCCTGCTTCTCTGCTGTGGTGTCTGTCTTGCTCATCTGCTCAGTAGAACTTCTTTTTTTTTTTTTTTTTTTTTTTTTTTTTTTTTTTTTTTTTTTTTTTTTGCAGAGATTCTGACTCACTCCTGGGGAAGCATTTCAGCTCTGGGCTTCCTAGAGGAGGCTTCAAGATCTGCTCTTTTTCCCAGACTGGATTTTATGTACCTTCTATTACTCCCACAATATTCTGCATGATTTTTTCTTTCTTTCTTTTTTGTTTTTACATAGAGCCTTGCTGTGTCACTCATGCTGGGGTGCAGGGACGCAATCTTGGCTTACTGCAACCTCTGCCTCCCAGGCTCAAGTCATCCTCCCACCTCAGCCTCTTGAGTAGCTGGGACCACAGATGTGTGCCACCAAGCCTGGCTAATTTTTTTGTATTTTTGGTAGAGATGAGATTTCACCATGTTGTCCAGGTTGGTCTCAAACTCCTGAGCACAAGTGATCCACCTGCCTCGGCCTTCCAAAGTGCTGGGATTACAGGTGTGAGCCACTGTGCCCAGCCCTGTGCAGATTTCTAACGTCATTCCTAACACAGTTTTTATCATCATCATGATTATCATAATGATCCAGTTTTCAAAGCAATGTTTATATACTATTTCTAATATACAAGAAAAGCAGAAAAATAATATAGCACATACCAATGTACTTGCCATTTAGATTTTCCAAATATTAATATTCTTTTTATTAGGTTTTATAAAGGAATAAAACATTACAAATACAGCTGAACTCCTGCCTTTCCATCACATTCTCCTCCCTCTTTCTTTGAGCAGAGGTAAGCTACTAACAATTCAGGATGTAAATCTCTGGAGTGTGTGTTCTTGGAGTGCAGCACTACATCTTATTCACCTGGAATTTTTAACTAATAGCAGTGCCTGACACTAGAAGAGATAAATAAATATTCAAACAATTAAAGAATAAATGAATGACAGGGATTGTTTTTATTATAATAATAATAATAATAATAATGATTTTTGTCCTTTGCCATATCTAATAGAGGTTCTGTAAATGATGCGTTTGGGAATTAATAAAAAAGTTTTGGTCTCTTACTGAGAATAATTTGCTCCTAGCTCTTAAAAAAAGCTTATGTTTTGGCCTCTTTAGGCTTTGTGTACAATGTAATTTTTAGGCTTCATATGCAAAATATGCAATGTAGAAGCATGATCTACCTTAAGAAACTTACAATGCATGTAGAATTAACTTCAGATGCAAGACACAAAAGATGTGTGATTGCATGAGATGTATTAAGAAAGAAGTCAACTAAATTAATATCATTAGAAACCCTTCACATTTGATTTGAGTGGAAAATATTCTGGACCACCAGTTCACCGAAGCTGTTGTCAGGAAATGCCAGCCCCAATAACCTGATACACATGGAGGTGACACACACACACACGCCCTCTGTTCATTTGTGTCTCTTCGTCACTGTGCAGGTCCATGAAATCTCCTGGGGACTGTGAAGAACTGGGATGGATAGTGTACAAAAGAACAGTCCCCAACAATTTTGGTACCAGGGACCGGTTTCATGGAAGACAATTTTTCCATGGACCTAGGCAGGGGGTGGGGGGATGGGGGAATGGATTGGGGACGATTCAAACTCATTACACTTATTGTGCACTTTATTTCTATTATTATTACATTGTAATATATGATAAAATAATTATACAAGTCACCATAAAGTAGAATCAGTGGTAGCCCTGAGCTTGTTTTCCTGCAACTAGACAGTCCCATCTGAGGGTGATGAGAGATAGTGATAGATTATCAGGCATTAGATTCTCATAAGGAGCGCACAATCTAGATCCCTCACATGCACAGTTCACAATAGGGTTTGTGCTCCTATGAGAATTGAATGCCACCACTGATCTGACAGGAGGTGGAACTCAAGTGATAAAGCAAGTGATGGGAGCGGCAGTAAATATGGATGAAGTTTTGCTTGCTTTCCTGCCATTCACCTCCTGCTGTGCAGCCTAGTTCTTAACAGGCCACAGACTGGTACTGGTTTGTGGCCTGTGGGTTGCAGACCCCTGGTGTAGAAGAAGTAGAATTTTAGCTCTTGTTATAGGAAGCTTCTCATGGTAAGTGAATACAACCAACCACACAGTAGGCACACTTTTTATTTTTTTTTTTCCTGCGGGACACTAGCAATCTCTTCCATGTTTCCATGTCTTCTTAACCACCTGTTTCCTTGATGGAAGGATATTGATGTTTCCACACAGATTTGGAGTAAAAAGCTTGGTTTTATTCATTTTCCCCTCTGAATTAGGGAAGCTTTTCAAAATGAACATACTGAACAGCAAATTATCATCCCATTAAGCGCTTAAAATTATAGGCAGCTGAGCCAAACCTGCTACCAGCCCCCGCCACCCCTTCCCTGGATACAGTCTAACAAGTCAGCTACAAATTCCAGATGATCAATTTGCTTAGCTGTGATGGTAATTTAGAAACTCAGTGTTTTGCTTCAAAGTCATTGAGAGGCAGTCTCGAATGATAGGCTGTGCTTCATGCACTCTTTGGCAAGAAATTTACTTGGGCTCTTCCATGTTTCTTGATTTGGTGTCCAGCAGTTCTGGGCATCAGAAAGGAGACCCGCACCGTTGGTTACTGCTGCACCATGGAATGACTTTCTGGTTCTCCTGCTGCTTGCACCACCACCACATTTTCCCTAGATGTAGTTTCTCCATATGAACTGCAATTGTTTTCCAGTACTTTTTTGCATAAGTCAAGTGGCCATGACGAGTAGGGTGCATGCTCATATCTGTTAACTCCTTAATTTGATTAATCCGTTCAACATTTACTGAGCACCTTCTATGTTTTAGGCATTGTGCCAAGTGCTGAGGATTAGAAGTTGAGTCAGAAACAATCACTGCCCTCATGAAGCCCACAGTCTAACAAGAAAGAGAGACTTGTAATGAAAGAATGGCAATGCACTGGCCTATCCTGGAAACAGAAACAAGGTGCCACCATGAGATCTGTATTGATCAAGTAGGTACTAAAGAACATAAGGCACTTTTCCAAGAGTCATATTTCTTCTATCCTCCCCAGTTGGTGGGGCTGTGTAATTGTTGTCTACAAAGGTTAAATGAAAGCTCATTGATATAGTTTTGCTGTGTCCCCACTCAAATCTCATCTTGAATTGCAGTTCCCACAATTCCCGCATGCCATGGGAGGGACCTAGCAGGAGGTAACTGACTCATGGGAGCAGGTCTTTCCCTTGCTCTTCTCATGATGATGAATAAGTCTCATGAGATCTGATGGTTTTATAAAGAGGAGTTCCCTTGCACAAGCTGTCTCTTGCCTGCAGCCATGTAAGACGTGCCTTTTGCCTTCCATCATGATTGTGAGACCTTCCCAGCCACATGGAACTATGATTCCATTAAACCTTTTTTTCTTTATAAATTACCCAATCTCAGGTATGTCTTTATCAGCAGCGTGAGAATGGACTAATACAGGCATTCATGATAGAGTCTCCAGGAATTCCAATTTCTCAGTACTCTCTGTTTGCTCCCCTACATAGTAGACTCCAAATGAATTGGATTCACTCACCACCCCCAAAGACACATTGCCCTGCCTTTCTTCTGTTCGTGCTCTTGCCTCTGCCTGGAATGCCTCCTTCCTGTTGCTGTGTTTAGAAATCTTGGCAGTACTTCAAGGCCAGGCCCACTTTGCTCCAAGTTCCTGGAGTACTTGGTGCTATTTAGAGTAAGGAGCATAGAGCACGTGGCCTTGCCTGAATGCTTTAGGTTCAGCTGAGTCCCCATTGTGGACTGTGAACATCACAGGGACTCGCAGTCCCTTGGAGAACATAAAGTGCCCCCATACAATTTTCAGTAACCACTTGTTTACTGAATAGGAACGTTTCAATACCAAGGATAGAAAACTCAGCTTTGATTTTCCTAGCTGAGCTGTTACCCGGAAATTCCCTAGACTCACGGTTTGAATTTTATCACCCCTAAAGTGAGGAATATTTACAAGCCTAATGACAGAGTTTCATTATCTGGAGACGACCTGGAGAGAGATAAAAAAAGTTTTGTTTCTCTGTTCTGTTTTCTTAGGGTAGAAACATTCCAAATAATTTTATGCTAGACCAGAAAAGAAACATTCCAAAAAATTTTATGCCAGGCCTCTGTTTCCAGGATAGGCCAGTGCATTGCCATCCTTTCATTACATGTCTCTCTTCCTTGCTAGACTGTGAGCTCCATATTTTGTATTAAATATGGAGGACCTGCCTCCAAACACAGGTGTTAACTCTGATCTAAAGTCACAGGCATTGCTGTGGAAATTCTCTTGTTACCAGTTTTATGCAGCTGTGGTGGGAGGGTCATTCTATCAACCCAAGGGGGTTCTAGTCCCACAGCTTGTCAGGAGAGTCTGGTGCGTGGAAACAGAATCCTTCATCCTATAAATCACAGATGTGATCTTGACAGTCATGTTGATTGGAGTCTTGAGATTCAGGTCCTCAGTACCTATTAACCTCACCAGGATATGGTAACCTTTGTCTTCTTTGTCATTTTCGTAGTTAGCATGGTAACAGTGTAGTTAATTCCATTGTGGGATTGCAAGGGAATACACGTGGTTTTTAGCTTGAAAGTCCTACAATTTAACAGGACAAGACAAGAAAAATGCATGTTCCAAAGACATGAAGGCAAAGAACAGACACCCCTAATTCCACATGGTTTGGATGCTCTGCACTTTGCTCCTGGCTATGCCAGGTGGTCACTCAGGTTGGTGGGGTCTCGGTTCCTGGGACACCCACCAGGAACCATTTCTGTCTGGTCCTGCAGAATTCTGCAGATAGTCTTGGTTCTGAGAATACCAAAGGGATCAAAACACAGTAAGTAATCCAAGCCAGTATTGTTGATACCAAGAAATCACTTGGTTAATTTATTGGCATTTATAGGACATATCCAAGAGTTGGAAGTAATATAAGTGACGTGGATATCGGGGTGTTGGCAAGTATGATGGGTGGGGATCCTGACTACATTAGGTTGGAGAATTTCACAGCCCGGTTTTAGGATGATGGTCCTGGTTCATGTGGAAGACATATGAAAGGTTAGAACAAAAGTCTACTGAGGCCCGGGCACAGTAGCTCACGCCTGTAATTCCAGCACTTTGGGAGGCCAAGGTGGGCAGACCACCTGAGGTCAGGATTTCGAGACCAGCCTGGCCAATGTGGTGAAACCTATCTCTACTAAAGATACAAAAATTGGCCAGGCATGGTGACCGGTGCCTGTAATCCCAGCTACTCAGGAGGCGGAGGCAGGAGAATCGCTTGAACTCGGGGGGTGGAGGTCGCAGTGAGCCGAGATCATGCCATTGCTCTCCAGCCTGGGCAATAAGAGCAAAACTCCATCTTAAAAAAAAGAAAAGAAAAGAAAAGAAAAAAAAGTCCTCTGATGTGAGGCTCAAAGCATGAGGTCCAGGATTCTAGGCAAGGAGGTTAGGAGTCAGCTTCTGGGTCAATGGCCAATGGCTAGAGATTCTTTTCAGGTTTCACTGAGGCAGTGAACTTCAGTAGGGTTTTGGAAGAGAAAGGAGCACTTCTTTACTGAGGGTGTGAGTGTATGTGAAACAAGGGGAGATGGTGAGTGATTTCTATCTGCTAACTGAGCAGACTGGTCCAGGACATTACTCTGTCCTTCTGGGGAAAGTCTGAACCATCAGCCTTGGTGTCTTACAAACCCTGCAGAAGTCAATGTGTGGGGTGGCACTGCCAACCTAAGAAATGGGCACTTGCCTCTCATTTTAAAACAACCATTAGGATTATTTATTTGGCTTCCTTGGCAGTCAGAGAGAGTTGGCAGCTAACTCCCTTGGCATGGCAGAGTCATGAGGCAGTCTTGAAAATCTGTTGCATTTAAAAAATTGTATTGGAAATTCTGAGATATTTTAATCAGTTTAGAATCAATCCACCTCAGAAAAAGAGGATGCAAGTCTGAAAAACATGCCAGTGTAGCTCTTTAATAGCTAATTATGCTATAGGCAGGGAAATGGTCAGGCGGTGACTCTTAGAATGAATAATGACATTAGATGAAATACAAAACAAATCCATATAGGTTTTATTGGATTGGAAGTAAGAGACAGAGAGAGGCTGAAAATTTACCCAAATCTGATTAGGGAAATAAAACCTCAGACAGAAAAATAATGGATGGTGTGAGCTGTTTAACTCGAGTCCCATAGAGAGGTAATGTCCTCAGAGAAGGCACCACAGAGTTTCAGAGCTGAAGGAAGTTCAGGCATTTAATCCAGATGCTCATTTTTATAGATGAGAAAACTGAGGCTTAAAGGAACAAACAATGTGACCAAAGTCTTACTAACTGATAAGGGATGGAGTTTAATTTTTTTTTTTTTTTTTTTTTTTGAGACAGGGTCTCACTCTGTCACCCAGGCTGGAGTACAGTGGTGCCATCTCGGTTCACTACAACCTCCACCTCCTGGTTTCAAGTGATTCTCATACCTCAACCTCCCAAGCAGCTGGGATTACAGGTGCCTGCCACTACACCTGACTAATTTTTGTATTTTTAGTGGAGACAGCGTTTCACCATGTTGGTCAGGCTGGTCTTGAACTCCTGACTTCAAATGGTTCACCCACCTCAGCCTCACAAACTGCTGGGATTACAAGTGTGAGCCATCAAGCTTGGCCAGAGTTTAAATTTGAATCCAGATCTTTTTTTTTTTTTTTTTTTTTTGAGGCAGGCTCTCACTCTGAGGCATGAGCATTGCTTACTGCAGCCTTGACCTTCCGGGCTCAAGTGATCCTCCCACCTCAGCCTCCCGAGTAGTTGGGAGAATAGGCATGCACCACCATGCCTAGATAATGTTTTTTATATTTTATTTTTTGTAGAGAGAGGGTGTCACTATGTTGCCCAGGCTGATCTTGAACTCCTAGGCTGAAGTGATCCTGCCACCTTGGTCTCCCAAGGTGTGAGCCACTGCTCCCGGCTGATTCTAGATCTTATGACTGTTGAAAAGTTTGAGGCCATTTGATGAATCACAGTGCTCAGCCCACTGACAGACCTACCGGCAAAACGTGCTCAATAAATATTTATCAGGCTCCATGAGTCAATTTTCTTTGTCATCCAAGCCCCTGTATCACCTGTCAGGCACTCGGGGATCCCAGTAGCTGAGTAGCTAATACCATGCAATGTACCATCTTGTGTCTTTTAGGCTTTTCAGTGGACAGCAGGACACTGGGCTGGATCCTGGTTCCCTTGGTTCTCAGATTAGGCTCTCAGTGTCTAGGTTGACTCATTTGACTCTGTTCCACATGCATCTCCCTTGCAGACCCCTTAGTGTACCCGAACTACTGTCAGCTCAGCTCTACCCATCAGCATCATCACTTTCCCACAGCCACAAGCCAGAGAGCCTGCAGAAACGTTTGTCTTCCTGTGTCCTTTATTTTGAACATGGAATCAGTCCTAAATTCAGGCTCTTCTTAAACTCTGCATTCAGCATTGCCTTTTCTACTATTTTTCAGGCCACGGTTGTAGACCAGGAACTCATTGTTTTCCCAGCTACCTCTTTTGCACTCTTTTTTCTCTGCTATGGATCTGACCAGAGCATCTTTTTTCATTAGGTCTGAATGTGAGTTTCCACTCCCTTTTGGATCAAGTCTAAGATTTCATTGTGTACCTTTTCTTATCTTTTCATCTTTTATATTGTATTTCAGTATCTCTCCACCTCAAAGAGTAATATTCTATGGAGGCACCTTGGACACCCAGAGAGTAAAATGTGGTGTGTTTATATACAAACTAGTCCTCCCACAGTGACTGGTGGATTTCTTGTCTAGTTCAAGAGACAATCATGTATCTTTCCTGACATTTCTTGAAAGGGACCTCTAGAAAATGACAAGCAGTTAACCCTCCATTTATGGTACTTTATCGTCTTTGTTTTGATAAAAATGACTCATTTTAAAAGGTTCAGAGTAGCATTCTATTTTCCATGCAGTCTGTTTTGTGGGTTGAATATGGTTTTGGATTTTTGAAAGGTTTTAAGTCCTCATAAATGTATGTTGGAATGTAACATGGCCATAGTTTCCCCAAGATGTCACTCCTTTAATCATAATGATCAAACAAGAATTCTGAGGTTTTGGCTTCTGGTTGAAGATCAAGGATTGGATGAAGAGCTGTTAGAAGTTGGGCATGTGGAAGGTGGGCAGTGACTGGAGGTGAGGAAACCCAGAATACTGTGTATGACATGCTCAGGGGAGATCTGTGATGTCACAAAGCCCTGACCTGAATTTTGCTTTCCCCTCTCAATTTCCCAAGTGCTTTCTCATTATTTAATTCTGACAATATTGATTAAGGATTAGCTGAATTTCAGGTGCTATGTTAGGTGCTAGGGATTCATAATTGAATAACATCCTATTTATACTGCAAGCACAAATCAATTCCAGATGGATTTCAGCTTTAATTATAAAAGGTAAATGAATAAAACTTTTAGAATATAGGTGACCATTTTATGAACTTGGAATAGGCAAAGACTTTTTATTTAAAGAAAGCAGGACCTGGCTGGGCACGGTGACTCACACTTGTAATCCAAGACTTTTGGGAAGCTGAGGTGGGCAGATCACTTGAAGGCAGGAGTTTGAGACCAGCTTGGCCAACATAGTGAAACCTTGTCTCAACTAAAAACACAAAAAATTAGCCAAGTGTGGTGTCACGCACCTGTAATCCCAGCTACTTGGGAGGCTGGGGCAGGAGAAATGCTTGAAACCAGGAGACAGAGGTTGCAGTGAGCTGAGATTGCCCCCTGCACTCCAGCCTAAATGGCAGAGTGAGACTCGGACTAAAAACAAACAAAACAAACAAACAAACAAAAGGAATTAAAAAATAAAATAAAAGCAGGACCTAAAAAGGAATCAATAAAGGAAAAAAATTGACAATATTAAGATTTAAATTTTTTGTTTATCAAAAGATATCATAGAAAGTGAAGATATAGGTGAAGAAAACAGGAAAAGATTTGCCATACCTATGAATCCTTTCCACAAAGCACTCATATTCAGAACATATAAAGAACTCTTACAAATCAATAAGAAAAAGAAACAAAATGAAAAATGGACAAAATACTTGAATAGGCAGTTTGCAAAAGCACTTATCTAAGTGGTCAATAAACGTGAATATTTGCTCAACTTAGTACTCAGGGAAATGCCAATTAAAACCACAGTGAAATGCTAGTACCTATACACCAGAATGGCTAACATGAAACAAACCAAAAATGCCAAAGGTTGGTGAGGATGCAGAGCAGCTAGTTCTCTCATACAGTGTTCACGGGAGTATACATTTGTAATTTGGAAACCACTTTGGAAAACTGTTTGGCCTTATCTACTGAAGTGGAAAAAATGCTGAATTCTGACCCATAAATTTCAGTCCTAGGCAGATATACATGCCCAACAAAAAGTGTACATATGATCCATTGCAATGGGTTGAATGGAGAGTAACTAGGGAGAAAAGAAACAGAGACACAAAGTATGGATTATTCTTTTGAGACATTTGGCTGTCCAGGGTGGGAGAGATGGGGACACAAGAGGGAAACTCTAGGTTGAAGGAGGGCTTTTGTAAGAGAGACATGCTCAAAAGATAAATGTTAAAAATATAGGAAAGGCCAAGTGTGGTGGCTCACACCTGTAACCCCAGCATTTTGGGAGGCTGAGGCTGGCAGATCACTTGAGCTCAGGAGTTCAAGACCAACCTGAGTAACATGGTGAAACCCCGTCTCTACTAAAAATACAAAAATTAGCTGGGCATGGTGGTACATACCTGTAATCCCAGCTACTCAAGAGGCTGAGGTAGGAGGAAGCTCCTTCAGCCTGGGAGGTTGCAAGATTGCAATGAGCCAAGATTGCGTCATTGCACTCCATCCCGGGTGACAGGAATGAAACACTGTCTCAAAAAAAAAAAAAAAAAAAAAAAGACTAGAATTGACTTATGGATAAATCCCCAGATGAGAAGAGATTCTAAGTTAATAAACAAAGGTGTTTGAGTGAATTAATAGAAGAACATATCACCTGGCAGATTAGGAAGAAATGAGAATTAATATAGATATGCAAACATGGTATGTGTGGAGGGAATTTTCTGTGGATAGCATCTATTTTAGTGAAGTAAGATGTGAGCTGATTTGCAAAGTGAAAGAGACAAAGATTACGTTAGGGACTGAAAAAAGTGTTGATGTTTTGGAATAGCCACTATGTAAGAATGGGAGAGAGAAGTGATCTAGGAATGTAAGATGGTTGAGTGTCCTACAGGATACAGTTGCAATGGGAGAGTCTGTGTTTGCAGTGGCACCAACTTAGACTCTGACATACTTTCCTTTAGGAAACCTGCTGAGAACATGCAGAAACACTGCACTGCCAAGTGTGGGAGATCCACAGAAGGGGGAAAGTTATATCAGTCCAAGGTTAAGGGTTTGTAATGAGGGTGCTACAGAAGGTCGAGGGGAGTTTATGTGAGTTGAGCATTTTGGGAAAATAAAGATGTTTTTGGAAATTGGGTTGAATAAGAAAGGATCCAGCGAACTGGCAACCTACAGAGTGGGAGAAAATTTTTGCAATTTATCCATTTGACAAAGGTCTAATATCCAGAACTACAAGGAACTTCAAACAAATTTACAAGAGAAAAAAACCCTATTAAAAAGTGGGCAAAGGGACATGAACAGACACTTCTCAAAAGAAGACATTAATGTCGACAACAAACATACAAAAAAAAGTTCAATATCACTGATCATTAGAGAAATGCAAATCAAAACCACAATGAGATACCATGTCATACCAGTCAGAACGGTGATTATTGAAAAGTAAAGAAAAAACAGATGCTGGTGAAGTTGCAGAGAAATAGGAATGCTTTGCCATACAGGAAAAGATTTGCCATACATATGAATCCTTTCCACAAAGCACTCATATTCAGAACATATAAAGAACTCTTACAAATCATACTGTTACAAATCTTACAAATTATACTGTTGGTGGGAATGTAAATTAGTTCAACCATTGTGGAAGATGGTTTGGCAATTCCTCAAAGACCTAGAACCAGAAATACCATTTGACCAAGCAATCCCATTACTGGGTATATACCCAAAGGAATAGAAATCATCCTATTAGAAAGATACATGCATACGTATGTTAATTGCAGCACTATTCACAATAGCAAAGACATGAAATCAACCCAAATGCCCATCAGTGATAGACTGGATAGAGGAAATGTGATAAGATTCCACACTGGAGAAAATTCCACTTTGGAAAAAATAATTCCACATACACCATGGAATACTATGCAGCCATAAGAAGGAACATGATCATGTCCTTTGCAGGGACATGGATGGAGCTGGAAGCCATTGTCCTCAGCAAACTAACACAGGAACAGAAAACCAAACACCACATGTTCTCACTTATAAGTGGGAACTGAACAATGAGAACACGTGGACACAGGGAGGGGAACAACACACACTAGGGCCTGTTGGGGGGTTGGAGTCGGTGGGGAGAGCATTAGGAAGAATAGCTAATGCATGCTGGGCTTAATACCTAGGTGATGGTTTGATAGGTGCAGCAAACCGCCATGGCACATGTTTACCTATGTAACAAACCTGCAGATCCTGCACATGTACCCTGGAACTTAAAATGAAAATAAAAATAAATAATAAAAAAAGGATTCATAGTAATGCAAAAGATGATGAATAAATGGCAAAGAGACCAGCTGAAAAACTGAAGGTTTGATGGGATGTCATGACAAGAAAGTAGACCGGACCTGAGGGAATGAGCTGGCCAGAAGGAATAGGGTCTTCAGTCAGAAGTGGGCATTTTGGCCTTTGCTTTCACATGATGATAAGGTCCAGGATATGGCTGTGAGAATGGGTAAGAGTGGTGATTCTCCTTGAGGTCAAGAGGTTAAGGAGCTTTGCACCCATTGTTGACCAGGTCATCTTTTGGACACGGAGGCTGGCAGGATGATGATGGGAGCAGGACAGGAGAGAAAGACCAGGAGAAAGAGACTGAACTTATCAGTTCAGTTAGGGACAGTGACTAGGTGCTTGGTGACAAGAGTGCAAGTAAAGTCAAAGGTGACAGTACTGGGAAGCAGGAGTTTCAGAGGAGGGAGTGTTTTCACCTGCAGGTACCAGGGGCGAGGGCTTGAAGAGCTGTAGTGAAGAGGAATGATGCAGAGCCTAATGCCGGATCATGTGGAATGAAGGGGTTCAGAAGAAAGGAGAGTTTCTGAACTTAAGAGGGTCCTTGTCCCCAGGATTTCTCCAAGGCTAATCCATAATCATGCTGGCATTCAGCACAAGAAGAAGGCATGTGACTTATGAGAACAGGTTACTTCTGTGCAGTTAACACAGCAGTAGGCAAGAAAAAAGCATTCCAGAGAAGAATTACATTTGGGGTAAGATCCTGGACATCACCACTTTTTTCAGTCCCCAACCCAATCTTTGTCCATTTCACTTTGCAAATCAACTCACATCTTACTTTACCAAAATAGATGCTATTTTCCACATATAGAATGTATGCATATCTGCATTAATTCTCATTTCTTCCTAAATCTGCCAGGGTGATGTGTTCTTCCATCGATTCAGTCAAACATCTCTGTTTTTTTGTTTTGTTTGTTTGTTTTTGACAGAGTCTTGCTGTGTCGCACAGTCTGAAGTACGGCGGTGCAATCTCAGCTCACTGCAACCTCTGTCTCCCGGGTTCAAGTGATACTCCTGCCTCAGCATTCCGAGTAGCTGGGATTACAGGTGCCCACCGCCATGCCTGGCTGATTTTTATATTTTTAGTAGAGACGGGGTTTCACTGTGTTGGCCAGGCTGGCCTTGAACTCCTGACCTCAAGCGATCCTCCTGCCTTGTCCTTCCAAAGTGGTGGGATTACAGGTGTGAGCCACTGTGCCCGGCCCGTCTCTGTTTTTTAACTGAGAATCTCTTCTCATCTTGTGCCTTAGCTGCTGTGCTCTACTGCAGTGCTTAGCACTGACCATTCTCCCAAAGGGCTTCTCCTTATTCTAATGAAATGTACTGTATGTACAGTACAGTAATATAATGTATGTACAGGGTGTACATCCACTGTGTGTGTGCATATGTGTATATGTATATACATATGTGCGTATACATGTACGTATTTGCACACATGTATTGGTATTGTATATGCATGGATATATACACATATATGTATGATCTCATTGAGTTTCTTAACATCATATAAGTCAACTAAGTATTGTATTCACTTTGGAGGTATGGAAAATGAGGCTTAACTAGGTGTCTTGTATGAGAGTGGAGTGGGTGATGGGGCCAGGGTTTGAAACTAGGCCTTCTGGTTCATCCAGGGTAAGTCACTAAATAACATTAAATGCATGTATGTTGCTTCAGTGGGTTATATTTTACATGAAACAGGACCTTGAATGTTTTGGCCATGTATTGCAATATATGTTAAAGTAGTCCTAAAATGAAAAGAACAAACCAACACCAAACCAAATCCATTGGCCCATGTCTTTTTCTCTTTCTGGTATCTCTGGATATCTGCACTTGACTGGGAGGAAGCGAGAGAAATCACTTTTCCCTCTGATCAGCAATAATTTATTGACCTGAAGATGCAGTGAACTGGTGTGAGCACTAAATCCATACTATGCATCGTTACACATTTATCGGGCCACTTTGCCACTTTCTGACATGCAAAAGTGGCTCGATTTGAATGAATTACAGTGATTTTAAAAGCAACGTTTCTGCAGGGTGGCCTCTTTTGAAGTATCCTACACATAAATGGCTTTGGTTTTAAGGGAAATAAAATGCACTCTGAGAACCTGGAGTAGTATGGTCGTTCAGTTCTGAATACATAGTGAAATAGTTTACAAGCTGATGGAGCAGGGATACCTGGAGCTGTGTTCGCTTACATTCCAATTCAATCCCTTTCCTGAATCTGCTGGAGATTTTATTACCACTTAGAAGCCCTGACATTCTGTAAATTGCATGGTGAACCATTAATGATTTCTCAAACAAGAGTGAGGTAATCTTCACAGTAATTTAAAATATTTCAGAGGTCAAGGGGGGCATTTATGGTTTCCTTTATCATGGAGCAAAATGACTTTTTCAGTCAATCATTTAAGCCACGAGTTATGTACACTACGCATATTATCACATAGGAATCTGCTCTTTGTGCTCCTTTTCGTAGGTGCTTTGGGTATTTGTCAGGAAGACAGGAAAGTCAGACCAGATGGCATGGGTTATTATTGGAAACAGATCTACTGATTCATGCATGCCTTTCTTCTTTTTTCCTTCCTCCACTCTGTCTTCGGTTCTATCAGCGAAAACAGTAATTGGCTATCTGGGAAAAAAATGGGGGAAATTGATTCTCTTGGAATGGTTGACTGAGTAAATGAAAAGATGCTTCTCCTCTTTGAGATGTCCAGATGTGTGCTTTGTTCTGGGTTCATATTGAATGTATTAGCTTTTGTGCATATTGTGATGGGGTGCTGATACTGAGAAGGGAAATTTGAATGCACTTTGGTGACTTAGAATTTCTGTGTAAGTGTCTCCAAGGCGGAAGCTTGGAGAGGTTAGGTGTCTTCTTTTTCCCTTTTTTGGGGGGAAACCTCTTTATGAATAGGAAGTGTTCATTAGGTCATTTTGTAAAATTCTGGAAAGCAAAAGTAAGGTACATGTTTGTACCTTACTCATGCAGTGCCTCCATGTGATAAGGTATTTTTGGATAATAATGATATTGATAAAACAATCATTTGTATCACCTTTTGAGCACTAATATGATTGTGAGAGGGGCTTGGATTTTTCAGATTATTGTCAAGACAAGAAAGTGGTGTTGCTCCATGAGGCAGAATTCCATTGTTCACCTATACCAGATAGTGGCTGAATTTGTAACTTTCGGAGTTACTCTCAGAATCCCATCTCCACACACTTCCAACATCTTTATTTACAATAGTCATAAGGGGAGGGTCAGAGCAAGGCTAGCAAAGTTGGGGACCTGAGTTTGCCTGCAGGCACAAAAGCTACTACCTTGGGGTACTTCTTGCCAAGGTTTTTTTTGCCAGAGCCAGGAAGGAGGGGTGTGGTGGGATGGCTTAACACCATCTAAACATTCCCTAAATACTTTCTCTGCTAGGAAACATTCAAGAAATCAAACCCCCATTTCCCTGGAGTCTGAATATAATTTGAATAAGAGGGGAGAGGGAATTGAGATAGGGTAGTTGGGGGAGGACAATATTGTAGAAAAATACCTCTGCAATTGTTTTATCTCTGTCTAACTTAACAGAAAGCTGACCTGTGAGGACTTCTTTAGGGTCCTCTCCGATTTGGATCCCATCTCCCCTCCCCGCCCCAGGTTCTTTTTGAACTTTGAGCCACGTGTGTGTATACGAGCTACGGTGTCATCTTGAGTCAGTGGTGGCAAACCAAGCTTACCTGCCTTCAATCAGAGGACACTTCCTATTTGAACAACTCTGCAGGATCTCACATTATTTTCCTCCCTGGGTGGTACCATTTGCCATAATGGGGGCAGGCACACAATGGATTTCGGCCACTCTCAGTAGAATCAGCCAACTCCCCATATTAGAATGAGGTTTTATCTCCCTGGAGAATCTGCCTATGTTGGGGCAGCCATATGTGTGTTTTTGAATCGAGGAGGCCTGAGCCACTCATTCACATTTGTTTAATCCAAATGCAGGCCTCTCTGAGTAGGCGGTGGCTGCGGGGGAGATATTTGCATTTCTGACCTGCTGCATGCCTTTGCTGAATGAAATTCATATAATTACTACACACCATGACTTCCTCTAGAGTTGTATCCGTTCTGGTTGGCTTTTTTTCTTCCTCCACTTCATCATCATCCAATTAATTAACAGTTGCCATGGTGACTGTTGCCATGGCAGCATACAATTCTCCCAAAGGGATTCTCATTCATATTCTAATCAAATACATGCACATGGCTGGGTGGCTGGAAAAAGTGGTCAGGAGAATTCAAGAAGAATGGAGGAAGAAATAAAAGGGGGTTGCTTTGTTCTTTTGCCCTGCCCTATCTAGCTTTGTCTTTAGCTTACTTTATCTTAGGAAGAGGATGATTGTTTTCTTTATCGTTTTCTTATAGAAATGCCTGACTGTTCTCAGGGTGCATCCTGTTTTAGTAAAGTAGTCTTTTCTGCCGTGGGACCATGCTCTTCTCTCATTTTTTTCTTCCTTCATAAGGTGAGGGGCACATTGATTTTCCTCTGCTGTTTAGTCTGGCAGACCTGCCGGTGAGATTTCTAATGGATTCTCTGTAAAGGAACCAAAGCTTTGTCGTTTACAACCATTGGCATCTTCCACCTCTCAAACGAAGATCATATCTGTCACCTGTCCACGTGTGACTTCCCAGGAAGCAATGGTTCTAATAAGATTCTGAACTACCCTTGCAAATCTGTTTATGGATTGTGTTATAGAGCCGAACCAGGTGTCGGCTCGCTGGGTGCAGCAAGGGCAAACCCTGACATCAGGATTGCAGCAAGAAAAAGTGAGGCATTTAGTTGCCAGGTGCCAAGCAAGGAAGACCAGGCAGTTAATGCCTATGACTTCCCTGATGGCTTGCAGATAAGTGATTTTAAAGACAGGGCTAAATTTCAGAAAGGAGAAGTTACAGGCAAAGTCATAAATCAATACATGGAGGTTATATATTGGTTTGGGCCTAAAAGGGTGGGATATCTTGAGCAGGAGAGCTTACAGGTCATAGGTAGATTTCAAATATTCTGATTTGATTAAGGAAGAGATTTGTTTAAAAATTTGGGGTCAGCAGTAAAGAATGTTAGCTCTGGCTCCTGGTGTGACTTTCTCCAGGCCCCTCAGGAAGAAATTTCAAAGAACTGTAGTCAAAGTTTACTTTTTAGTTCCCCGTCTTATCTGAGGTCTACTTGCCAGCAGATCTCTTTGGTGGGGGTCTGGGTTTCTGAAAAACAATTCAGGGACATATATTAAGAGGTTATCTTTAGTTTCTATAGGGAATCAAACCTCCCATGATTCTAGCTTCCTTGGATATTGTTTTAAGCTACTATTACCTTCTTGCTTATCAAGTTGCTTATTTATTTCTCAAGGCCAGCTAGGTGCCTGGAATTTCCCTTGAAGGAACTCAAGATTTTCTTTTATTTTCATGCTTGGAGGCCCAGCAGGCCCCTAAGAGGGGGTACTGGTTTTGTCTCAATTACTTATGCATGAGAGACAGCCAAGTGGAAAGCGGTCCCCAGGGAATCTCCAGCCGGCCTGCACACTGCGGTAGAGTCACAGAAGTTTGTGCCATTTGCAGTGGGGAGGCGCCTGGCCCCTCCTTTTCCTGGGTGGAACCTGGAATTTAATCTGTGAGGCGGGAAGCACACTAGCAGGCTCTGGCTTTGTGGAGAGTTCCTGTTTTCCCTTTTGTTTTTTCTCCTTTTTGTCCAGTAAGTACCATTTTTATCACCCTTCAAAGTATCTGCAAGCCTAATATTTCATGGCCGTGTGACAAGGACCCCATCTTTAACTGAACTAACGGAAAAGTCCTACAACACTTGTTTAATGTCTGACCATACTCATTCGCTTTCTCAGTTCCTCCAGAAAGAATGAAAAATATCCAGGACTCTTCTTCCATCCACATATCCCTGGCATGTTGACCTGACTAAGATGACCTTAGCCCAGGACCACTGTTAGATTGGAATGCCTTCATTTTAGCCCACCTCCCTCCTCAGAATCTCTGCTGCAGTTCCGTTCTGGTTTGCTTCCCTCTGCTTCTCTTCCTGCCTCCAGGCCCTACCCCTGTGCAGGCATCTTCCACACAGAAGATGACGATTCAACATGAGATTTGGGTGGGGACAAACATCCAAACTATATCAGCTTCGTTCCAAAAGAAATGCAATTGTCTTAAATGCCCTCCTTAGATATCTCATCAAATAACCAGGAAAGATCAACCACCAAAAAAGAGAAGAGACTGTGAGTTGTCCTGTCCACAGACAGATTTTTTTTTCTATTCTTTCGAGAGTGACTCCAAGAGATTGTTTGGGGGACTTTATTTGCATTATAAGACAACTTTTGTTCCTGTGTAGCTCTGCCCTTCCTCTGCTGGCTGCCTCCTGCCTCTTGGATCTATGCACCTCTCCCCTGTGAAGAGAGTTGTAAGCATCAACCATCTGGCCCCTCTCTGAGTTCATATTTTCCATGACTCTCTATTTTTTCTCCTATTGATCTGCCTTTTGTCATTTGATTTTCAGTGAATCTTCAGAGGGCAAAAGGAAAGTTTTCTCCCTCATCCCCTGTGTAGATAATCCATGGGCTCCATTTTGGGAAATATTGGCCCAAAGAGAAGCCCAAATTCTTAGCATGGTATGCAAAGTCCATTACAATCTGATTCCAATCTGTTTTTGTCTTTTTAACTTCTAGTAATGATTCCTCCTCAGATTTTTCACCTCAGTGCCTGCCTTGTGTTCTAATTGTGCCAAATTTTTCATTATTCTTCTCGCCATACTGCACACAACTCAAGCTCCAGGCCTTTGCTCAAACTCTTCTTTTGTCTAAATGACCCCACTCTCTCTGATCCTGGTCAGACTTCTCCTCAACTCAATGCCACCTCCTTCCTGAAGTCTCCCAATCTTTCTCAGGTAAGACCATTCCTTCCCTGTGTCCCATAGCACTTTGAAGGCTGATGCTTGTCCTTACCACATTTTATTTTAATTCTCTCTTTTAGGATCTGTATTCCTTCCCCTTTGAAGATTCAGGGCTGGGGAAAGAAAAGTAGCAATTATTTAGCACCTACTAAGTATTGTTTATGGTGCCAATGAACTATTCTCCTCATCATAAACTTCTTTTTTATTAACAACAACAACAACAATGACAACAAAATAACTGAAATGCGTCCTTCATTCCAGGTAGTGTGCCAAGAAATTTACATGCATATTTGCATATTCTCAATATTCATAGCAATCTTATAAAACTGCCATTATGATATACCCTTACTTACAGAAAATGAAGGAGCTTAATGTACTCAAAGTTGATACTTAGTAAATGGTGCAGTTGGAATTTATCCAAAATTGTCTGACACTGGAGCCTGCTTGGGGGATCCTGTCATTGTTACTGAATTTTAAGGTGGAGAAACTTGCTTAAGGGTACCCAGCAGCAGACAGCCAGGGCTGCTGGATTCCCAGGCCTGGGGAAAGATACTCTTCAAACTTGGAACCTGCAGCTCCTCCTGTAATTCCTGACATACGGTTCATTGAATTGAACTAGACCTGTTGAGTATTAACATGACTCTCATTTTGACTCAGAGAACTGACTTATCCAAGGTAATGTAGTTAGAAAGAGTCTTGGTTGAGAGTCCAACACAGATGTTTTTACAATCGAGTGAAATTCTCACCTTGTCAATGATGCCTCCTCAATGCTATGGACAATTGGATATGTATTTGGGATTCTGGCCACCGTTTACAGCATTGTTTCAAGGGAAAAAATGTATCCTGAGGTCGTTTTCAAGACTGTTAGAGTCAACCCTTAGAACTTGGGCTAAGTCAGAGACTGAAATAGGCACGCCATAGCTCTGTTCTTACCAGCAGTAGCATTTGTATCCAGACCCATGTAGGTATCTGCAAAATATTTATAGTCTTAGAATGGAGTTTCAGTCACATGTTTGGTACTTTGTCCAAAGAACAATATTTGGAAATGGATTCTATAGCACCAGGCAGCTGATGAAGGAAAGAGATGTTTTCTCACCTAATTTTCACAAATGGTTTCTGGAACCTCACCTTCAAACTCCTTGACAAACACAGTTCTGCCTGTACTCTCAGAGGACCTGAAAAAAAAAATCATGCAATTAACCCCATATGTTCAACTTTGGAGAGCACCTGGGTAACAGCTCCTAGTCAAAGCTTAGTATGCCAGGAGCTCTCTGATAAGGGGTCCGACCATTTTCTTTTCCTGGGAATTGAATAAGTCGGTGATCCATCTGTCTATCAAGTGTCTGAAGTCAGCAGAACCCCTGATAGTGCCCAAGCCTTCTTTTTTCCCTCTGTCCCATTGCAAAGCAACTGACCCCATCCTGGGATAACTGTGAGATGTGGCTGCAGCTTTGCTGTGTCTGGTCTTCCAGAGGATGAATGGCTGGTGGCTCTGTCCCAGGGTGAAACTTGTGCTGGGGTGAGGGGAGGTCACAGGGTGCTGAGGAGAGAGATGCCCCCTGTGTGTATAGCGGAGTACCATTGATTTCCACCTCATCCATCACTCCAGTGTGCCTGCCACCGGCTGCAACGTGAAAGTGTGCCCTGCTCAGGTGCGAGGGGACAGTGTTGTGAAAAATTCATCTCTCAGATGATTCACTGGACCCCTGCTTACTAATCCACTCCTGCGCTCCTCACCCCACACGTTTATCGGCAGGAATATCAAGGTATCAGGTTTTAAAGAGGTGAAAATCAGAGAACAAAATTATTAACCTCCACGTCAATTCTAATTAATGCAGCAAGCCACCTGGATATTTAGTGACTGGAAATGAAATCAATTTGAGTTTTCAAATTTAATTTACCTACAACTGGTATGATAAATCGGTAACACACTGCTAGGTAACTTACTTCTCTGTAGTTCAGGGGAAGGATTTCTGTCCTCATTGCTATCTGGGTATTTTACAAATCCTTTCATTAATCCAGAGCTTTGGCCTTCCAAGGAAGGGTATGCTGGTTGTAACAGCTTTGAAAAATTTAACTTCGGCTGCAGCTTGGCCACGGAGAGAAAATGTCATTTCTATATATTTTTTAATAGCTGTTTTAGTTTAATTTATGATTTCCCATCCCCATCTCCACCCCAGCCCCACCCCTACCACCAGTGAAAAGAAAAGCTAAATTTCTAGTTTGGCTTGAGTGAATGTCTGATCTGATCATAAACAGGGCCTTTGGGGATGCTCAGTCTTTTAGGAAAATTGGTTTTGGTCTCAGATTACCTCTACCCTGTGACTGCTTCTTTTGCTAAAATGGCATGTGGAGTATGGAGACAACTGGTTTGGAAGGGAGTGAGGGCTGTGGCTCCTGGACTTCATGGTGGAGGGGAGGAGTGTCCTCTCATATGAGGACTGTGGCTTTAGGTCCATGTCTCTTCATATTGGTTCCTGCCTCAAGACCATGGCTGGTGTCACTTTGGCCTGGTCAGGGGCTTCTCCTCTGGCTGACCTCCAGACCCTATGGCCACTGCCCATCCCAGCAGGCCCCTGGCTCTCACCATCAGTGCCCAGCAGTCAGAAGGTGGCTTGGCAAAGTGAAACCTCAGAGCCTCCCTCTGTCCCTCCTGCTGGCTTGCCAACTCGATGCGGCCTGGCTTTAGGCTGGTGTAAGGCATTCAGAGAGAGTTCTTTTCTCAGAAGTCCATGCAGGGAGCAGAGGCTGTGCCACCTTCTACTATCTTAGGTTCACTTATTCAATGCCAAACACAGAGAGGGGACATGGGGACATGCCTCGAAGTGCCTTGATCTCCTCTCTTCGGCTCTTCCACCATCCCTCAGAATGGAAAGACAGGTCTTTCTTTTACCCTCCTGTGTAATAGTGTCCTTCTTCTACAGGAGTGGCAAACATTCCGGCCTTTCTGCCCTGGTGGAGGGTGCATATATTCTAAGTGGCAGTGGTATTTTTATGCATTAATGTCATCTAGTCTTGGTCCTTAATGATTTAAAGCAGGGTGGGGGTATCTTCAGGGAGTGAAAGTCAAATTGGGAAAAACTGTGTTCAGGACAATGCCCTGGCTTCAAGGTGAATGCTTTGCTGTTTAATCCAGTTTCTGAATGCAGTAAATTGAAAACTACTCTAGCTGTTCTTTCTGCATTCTTTGAGTAAAAATCCTCCTTTTCCAACAGACGGGAGTTTCTGGATGCCTTTGGCAATCTGGGATGATGGGGACATATTCAGAAATCCAGAAGAAAAACACATGAACAATTTTCATTACAATTTTACTTTCATTAAATCAATAATATGTGAGGCTTTGCCACATGGTCTCTGTCCAGACACACCTAACAGTAGTTCATAGGATGTGATCACTTAATCAACAAGTGTTTTGCTGTTTTTTTTTTTTTTCTTTTTTTTTTAAAGATGGAGTTTCACTGTTGTTGCCCAGGTTGGAGTGCAATGGCGCAATCTCTGCTCACTGCAACCTCCTCCTCCTGGGTTCAGGTGATTCTCCTGCCTCAAGTTGCTGGGATTACAGGCATGCACCAAGTAGCTGGGATTGCAGGCATGCACCACCATGCCCGGCTAATTTTTGTATTTTTAGTAGAGACAGGGTTTCACCATGTTGGCCAAGCTGGATGGTCTCAAACTCCTGACCTCGGGTGACCCATCCACTTCGGCCTCCAAAAGTGCTGTGATTACAGGTGCGAGCCACTGGGCCTGGCCTAGTCAACAGCTGTTAAGAAGTGACAGAAGCAACTTGCACGTGTGCATATGCATTTGTGTGTGTGTGTGTGTGTGAGAGAGAGAGAGAGGGAGAGGGGGAGAGACAGAAAGAGAAAGAGAGAGGGAATGGAGTGTGTTAGATTATGGGCTAAGCAGTGTGGAGAAGGATATCAAAGGTGTGAAAAATTTGGGATTAAACCTGTAGATAGAATACAAAAATTAAAATGTTTAAAGTCCACAGATAAGTGAGTGCAACTAATATAGCCCCAACTTACTACAAGATTTCTGAGGGACCGCAGAACAAAGAAGTGATTACAATTAGACATTTTTAACCAGAAAAGACTTCCTAAAAGAGGCGATTTTGGGATTAGACTTGCAGGCAAGGTTATTTATACCTATACAAATCAAAAGGAACAGGAGCAGATGGATTAGCTGACAGGAGCTGAGGCTGGCTGTGAAGGAAATAGGGTTGGCGAGATAGGAGGGGACCACTGTGAGTAATGGGCATGGTTTTGTGAAAACAGTTTTTGCTTAGAAATCAAGAGATGCTCTAAGCTGTTAATGGTGAGCTATGTGACCTGGTAAGACCCCTGGCCTCTCAGGCCCCAGGTTCCTCTTTGGTTAGAAGAGGGACGAGGAAGTCTCTCAGGCCCCTTCCAGTTGCAGCCAGCTGTGATTCAATGGCAAGAGGAATCCTGGTCTAGGTTTTGAGAGTGGAGGGTTGTGGTGAAAATGACGTGGACATGGGATTCTTCCAGCCATGGTATAAATTGGAGCCCAGGAGAGCAGGGGCACAGGCATGAAGTGATGTAGGGATAATGTCCTGGGGGTGAATAGTGGCCCCAAAATGATATGTATAGGTACTAATCCTCAGAACTTTGAATGGTACCTTAAATGGCAAAAAGGGACTTTGCAGATGTGATTAAGTTAAGGGTTCTGAGATGAAGAGATTATCCCGGATTATCTGGGTTGGCCCTAAATGACGTCACAAGCATCCCTCTAAAAGAGAGACAGAAGGAGTTTTGAGACAGACAAAGGGGAGATAGTGTGGCCACAGAGATTGGAGTGAGGTGGCCACAAGCTAAGGGATGCTTGGAGCCCCAGAAGCCGGAAGTGGCAAGGAAGGATTCCCTACTAGCGCCTCCTGAGGGAGTGTGACCCTGCTGATACCTTGATTTGAACTGTCCATCCCCAGAATTGTGAGGAAATAAATTTCTGTTATCTGAAGTGCCGGGTTTGTGGTAATTTATATATATAATTTATTATAACAGTCACAAGAAATTAATACAATTGTAACTGAAACAGAGAAAGAAAGTGAAGATTCATGAGACACTGGTCTTTTTCTCAGTTACCTTCTCAGGGAGTGACTGTGGAAGAGAAGGAAAGCAATTAAAAATGGCTCTAACCTGAGCCATGAGACTGTGGTGTTCCTAAGAATGCATATTTTTGACGGGGATTACTTTGTAGACATATTCTCCTTTCATCACCTATGTGGCACATGTTTTTGTCTCCAATTTTAAATGTAAATAATGTATCTCCGAGTCACACACACATAGGGAGGAAAACAGTCATAGAATTAAAAAGCTTAGGATAAAAAACCTCAGTTCCCTCCCCTCCCAGCCTCCAGTTTCACTTCAGAAACACTTGCTTTCCTCTCTGAGGCTTGTTTTTCTTGGCATTTACCTTCATCTATGATGATTTCTTGATTTGTCAATCTTAGACCATGTCTATTAATTTCCTCTTCTGACCATTATGGATTTTCTTCTCTTCTGACCTCTCCTCTGTTGGCTTCCCCTCCCTCCAGCCTTCAGTATAGTTTAGGTGATGGAATGTTACCTTGGATGTTTGGATCAAGTCACCACGACGTAGTAGCCTCTCAAAGGAAGTGACTGAACACTGGATAGTAGATTCTGAAGCCCATAAAAAGGACAGAAAGTTGAGAGTGTGAAGATGATATTGTTTGTCTCTGTGTCCCCAACCCAAATCTCATGTTGAATTATGATCTTCAGTGTTGGAGGAAGGGCCTGGTGAGAGGTGATTTGATTATGGAGGTGGATTTCCCCCTTGCTGTTCTCATGATAGTGAGTTCTCATGAGATCTGGTTGGTTCAAGTATGTAGCACTTCCTCCTTCACTCTCTCCTGTCACCATGTGAATATGTGCCTGCTTCCCTTTCTCCTTCTGCCATAACTGTAAGTTTCCTAAGGCCTTCCAAGCCATGCTTCTGGGCAGCCTGCAGAACTGTGAGTTGATTAAACCTCTTTTCTTCATAAATTACCCAGTCTCAGGTAGTTCCTTATAGCTGTGTGAGAATGGACTAATACAGAGAACATCTTGTGAGCAGATTTTGTTCAGGGAAAGCTGTGCTGAGTCCCTGTCAGGGCTGTCTACCCCTCATCTCAAGCCTGTGAGGGTTTCTGCCAGGATTACAAGGAAGGCATCCCCTGCAATGAGGACCTGTTGTGACTTCCCCAGGATATCGGAAGGGTGAGAAATGGGCTTACTGCTTTGGTGGTAGAGCCAGGAGGCCTGCTTCTGTTTGGGAGGGGCCTGCACCCTTGCAGTCTGCCAGGAACAAAGACAGGTGCTGGGCATCTCGCCGGTCATGGGAGCAGCTGTCTGAAGGGCCCAGTAGGGAGGTCTCAGAAGAACATATGAAAACACCATTGAGAAAGAAGAGGAACCTTCAGAATACCATCCCATCAAGTGTGAACTTTCTGGAATTTCCTCCCCTGTCCTTTCTCCCATTTGCAAAGAGGAGGAGGTGAGCGAAAGGAGAGGCTGAACACACCTCCCACCCGAGTGTAAAGTGGCTGTCGTCAACTGGCCCTACCTGAGGAAAGAGAGAATATTTAGCACTAAATTAGTTTTGGAGACTTGATTGTTATTAATACATAGGAATGGGCACTCTAATACTTAAATTGAGGCTCTGTCTCCTGACATAATGACTCTAGGACTAAAGTGGGAAAATCTTGGGACCTACCAGGGTTTTAATCTAGCCAAAAGGTGAAAATTTCCTCATTGAATACATTTTTCAAACTTAAAAAAAATCAAAACTTTTATTTCAAGATAATCATAGATTCCCATGCAATTGTAAGAAATCATACAGGGAGACCCTGTGTGTGTTTCCCCAAGAGTAATAGCTTACAAAATGATGGCATGATATCACAACCAGGATGTCGACATCAGTATAGTCAAGATGCAGAACATTCCATTAACACAAGGGACCCTCCTGCTGACCTTTTTAACCATAGCCGCCTACCTCCCTCCTTAACCACTGGCAACCATTAATCTGCTCTCCATTTCTATAATGTTGTCTTCTTAATAATTCTATATAAATGGAAGTATATGTATAGTATAAAATTTTGTAGGATTAACTTTTTTTTTCTCCTCAGCCTAATTCTGCAGATTCATCCAAGTTGTTGTGTGTATTATTAGTTTTTTGTTTGCTTGTTGAGACAAGGTCTCCTTTTGTCACCCAGGGGAGTGCAGTGGCATGATCATGGCTGACTATAGCCTTGACCTTCTGGGCTCAAGCAATCCTCCAACCTCAGCCTCCGGGTAGTTGGACTTACAGGCACATACCACCATGCCTGCTAAATTTTGTTTTTTGTAGTAGTCAGGGCTTCTTATGTTGCCCAGGCTGATCTTGAACTCCTGGGCTCAAGCAATCCTCCTGCCTTGGCTTGCCAAAGTGCTGGGATTACAGGCTTGAGTCACAGTAGCTGGTCTGTTTTCTTTTTTTATTGCTCAGAAGTATTCCATGGTATGGATATGCCAGTTTGTTTAACCATTCACCCATTTAAGGACTGGGCTATTTCCTTTTTTTTTTTTTTTGCTATTATGAGTAAAGCAGCTATGAATGTTTGTGTTCATGTTTTCGTGTGAGTTCATCTACATTTCTCTGGGAATAAATGCCCCGGGGGCATGTAATGGTTAAGAGGTATAATCGTTGTAAGTTTATTTTTTTAAGATGCCACCAAGCTTTTCCCAGAGTGGCTGTACCATTTTCCACTTGCATCAACAATATACGAGTGATCCAGTTTCTCTATGAAGATATTTTAAAGGCATCGTGGGAGATAAAAATAAAGTTGCAGATGACATCCCCTAGGTGGTACCACTCTGGCCTCTGTAAATAGCAAGTTTGATCTGCCTGACCCATTCAAAAGTGGCAGGTCTGCAGAGCTGGGAGCAGGCCAGGCCTGGGCTCTGGGCAGTGGTGCAGTACCGGGAACTGGCCAGAGAGGCGCCCTAAGGCTTGACAACCGCTTGCTGAGAGGCCTTTTAGTTAGCCCTGTTCCTCCCAGGGCTCTTCCACATTCATTGGTCAGGGCTGTGGCAGCGTCCTTGGATTGGAGCTACTTTTCTGATTATGGAAACAACAATCTTTTTCATCAGAGCACAGTAGTTACTATTAAAAGCTGCAGTCGCATGGCAGGCTGGAAGTGGCAATTCAGAGAAACTTTTGTCTTCCCACTTCCCAGAGTGGTGCCAGCTGGAGGGGTTTTGCTGGGACTGAAGAGGGAAGAGTGGGGCTAGGATCAAAGCCAGAAAGGGGGATGCTTCCTAAAGAAAGCCGTATGCAGGCCAGTTTAACTCCTCAGTTGCAGAGGGGGCTGTGGTGCCTTCTCTCAGAGCTCAGAGGCTACTAAAAGCTCAGCTCTGAGTCTGAAAGGCTTATATGATCCAGCTCTGGAGCTAAATCCCTCCAGAAATCCCAGCTCAATGACTTACTGCCTGTGTAGCCACAGTCAAGTTACTTTAACCTCTTTAAGTCTCAGACGTTTCATCCCTAATAGAAGGATATGAATAGCACCTCTTGGGTTTATTATGAGGACTATATGGGACAATATTTATATAAAGTCCATAGGACAATCATTTCAAGTTGACTACATATTGGAATTACCTAGAGATCTTTAAGGAACACCAATGACTGGGTCCCATTGCCAGATTCTGGGATCATTACAATTGGCCTGGCGTGTGAGTTCTAAAAACTCCTTAAGTGGGCCAGGTGTGGTGGTTCATGCCTGTAATGCTAGCACTTTGGGAAGCCAAGGTGGGTGGATCACCTGAGGTTGGGAGTTTGAGACCAGCCTGACCAACATGGAGAAACCCCATGTCTACTAAAAATACAAAATTAGCTGGGTGTCGTGGCGCATGCCTGCAATCCTAGCTACACAGGAGGCTGAGATAGGAGAATTGCTTGAACCTGGGAGGCGGAGGTTGTGGTGAGCCAAGATCATGCCATTGCACTTTAGCCTGGGCAACAAGAGCAAAACTCTGTCTTAAAAAAAAAAAATTAATTAATTAAAAATACAAATAAATGAAAGCTCCTTAAGTGATGTACTATGTTTAATTGTTCCCCACTATGATCTCTCCCACCAAGTTCATGTCCTTTCTGGAACTTCAGAATGTGGTTTTATTTGGAAATAGATTTATTATGGGTGTAGTTAGTTAAGATGAGGTCATATTGGAATAGGGTGGGCCCTTAATCCAGTAGGACCAGTATCCCTATTAGGAAAGGAGAAGAGACACAAAATAGACAGGTACAGAGACAAAACAATGTAAAGAGACACAAGGAGAAGGTTGTGAAACAGAGGAGGCAGAGATTGGAGCGATGCATCTATAAGCCAAGGAATCCCAAAAATTACCAGCAACTCCCAGGAGCTAGGAGAGAGGCAGGGAACGAACTTCCCTGCAGAGCCTTTCAGAAGGACACCTTGATTTTGGACTTCAGGCCTCCAGAGTTCTGAGAAAATACATTTCTGTTGTTTTTAGCCACCCAGTTCATGGTATTTTGTGACAGCAGCCCTAGAAAGCTAATGTGGATTGTCATAATATACAGCCAACGTTGTCAATCACAGCCATAGACGGTAAAATGTGGCAGAACATGGCTCAGAGAGCATCAGCTATTTTCATTATCTCAAAGCAGATAGCCTTAGCCATATTTAAGTGTCTACTGAGTCTCAGAAAAGCATCTTGGAGAGTAGTCGGTGCTGTTTGAGAGGAAAGAGTCCTAGGGAGCCCTGTTCTCTGAGGATGGGCCACTGTGTCAATCACGGGGAAGCAGTAGGTGTCACCACTGTCACGGAAACCCAGCCCATTCATAATAGTCTGAGAAAACAGGGGCGCCATGTCAGTCCGGGTCTCAGAAGTTTGGGAAGCACTGCATTCCATATTCCCTCTGTATTAGTCCATTCTCGTGCTGCTATGAAGAAATATCCAAGACTGGGTAATTTATAAAGGAAAGAGGTTTAATTGACTCATGGTTCCTCATGGCTAGGAAGGCCTCAGGAAACTTACAATCATGGCAGAAGACACCTCTTCACAGGGTGGCAGGGAAGACAATGAGTGCCGAGCAAAGTGGGAAGCCCCTTATAAAAGCGTCAGATCTCATGAGAACTCACTCACTATCATGAGAACAGCATGGGGGAAACTGCCACCATGATTCAGTTATCTCTACCTGGTCCCGCCCTTGACACATGGGGATTATTACAGTTCAAGGTGAGATTTGGGTGGGGTCACAGAGCCAAACCATATCACCCTCCTTTGAAGAAAGACAGCATACATTAGCATGTTCAAGGTTCTCCTGGAGTAAAGAAACCCCTTCAATTTTACTTATACCAGAATTTCCCAAGCCAGTCTGACTATGTCAAGCTCGACTTTTTCCATAACTTGCATTATCCCAGCAGAACCAGTGCTCTGGAATCTGACTTAGGAAATCCCGATTGAGGTCACACCACCACAGGTGGGTACACACCTACCCAGAGGGAAAACTTAAAGGAAAAGGCTGGGTATAGTGGGTCACACCTGTAATCCCAGCACTTTGGGAGGCTGAGGTGGGTGGATCACTTGAGGACAAGAGTTCAAGACCAGTCTGGACAACATGATGAAGCCCTGTCTCTACTAAAGAACACAAAAATTATCCGGGTGTGGTGGCATGCACCTATAATCCCAGCTACTCAGGAAGCTGGGGCAGGAGGATCACTTGAACCCAGGAGACAGAGGTTGCAGTGAGCTGAGATCATGCCACTGCACTCCAGCCTGGGCAACAGAGATAGACACCATCTCAAAACCTTAAAGGAAGGCGATTCCCTTGTTTTGTCATCAGGCAGAGCTCAGCATGGGCAGCACTGAGAGATTTGGAAACTCAAAGATGTTTCTAGTTCAAGAGCACAGGAGCAGCTTGCACATGGAAGTTGGCTATGTACACTGCATAGATTCTCTAGAATAAAAAAAAATCTTCCCGGACAGGAAAGTGGTTCTGGGTCAAGTTTTAGAGCAGGGATGCCAGCACCCATTCAGCTTGTCACTCTTGAATGAATGGACAAGCTTGGTGGTGAAGGGTGGTTTTTAAAGAGCAGCATTGTTTGGTCTTCAGAAGTTTGAGGGAAGATGTAACAGCTGTTGGAGGGTGTACGGGGTCATAACAGCTGTTCTTCCTCTTTGTGGGTAGTGGAATGAGAGAAAATGAAGCAGAGACGTCTTATGAGCTGTGAGAGGGCGTTTCCCAATAATTCACAAAACTTGAGAGTGATAGAGTCAGAACTCAAAGTCAAGTCTCAGATTCTGAATCCTGTTTTTTTCCCACTGCAGGATGCTGCGTAGAGGGTGAATCTGAGTTTATAGACTCAGTTATGCAAAGAATGAAACTGTCTTTCTCTATAACATGACAACTGTTTCAGACCTCCATTGTGACAGAGTGGCAGAAACGTATTTTTAGTCAATTACTTTTGGGATTGCTATTACCTTTGGGATGGTACCCAGTTCCAGGGGTTTACATGGGGACCATATGAGAGGGGTGGGCAGCACTGTGGTCCCTGATGTCTTGCCTCTGCAGGTGTCCTCCGGAGTATCCATCTTCTTGTCTGGTTCTTGGCCATCTATTCATGAAGATTGTCTCTGTCTCTGTCACCACAGCTACTTTAGTTCTGGTGGCTCTACTTGTGAGCCAGGTTAAGGCATGGAGGTCTCCGACAGGCTGTCTGTGCTCCTGTTGGTCTAGGTCACCTACATAGTCATTTTTTCTCTGGCATCTGGCTGCCTCCCTGAGACTCAGCATGAGACAGGGTACAGGGCTTTGCTTTCTTTTTCCTCTGAGGCATCAGCTTTTGGAAAAACAAATGAGGAAGATTACTTTACTTCCTTGTGTTCCTTTCAATCATATCATCTCCTCTTCAAATGAAATAGAAGAGCCAGGGGAGGATGATGATGAGAAAAAAACACAAGACCCTCAGAACTTCTGAACTACTGAAAAGAAAAAAACCCCATGACCTAATGTAATACTTCAGTAGTAGTATTATTCCAGAACCTTCTCCCATTGCAGTGGGCCCCAGAGGAAGGGTGTAGTCTTTTCTTCCCCTGACTCATGTAGATGGATAAGTTCTGGGACTCTGGGGAGTCTAAAATATATATGTTTTGGGGCTGGCCTGTTGCCTAATATCTTGACCTCCAGCTCTTAGTGTGAGAGAACCAGCCCATGCTAGGAAGATCAATGTTCCGGGTTTGCCTGAGACTAAGAGGTTTCACAGGACGTGTGACTTTCATTGCTAAAACTGGTACAGTCCAAGTCAAACTGGATGGATTGGTCACTCGGTGAAGATCCTTTGATTGTTTTCCTCTGGGGCTAACTTTCTGAGCCTCTGTTTAGACTCACCCCTAAAATTCCCCAGTCCTGTATGTATCTTCTCTTTGCTGAGTTAAAGGAGTAGGGACTCATGCATGAATCAAAAGCCTGCTAACAGTCAGGCATTTTATTTTCCAGATGAATCTCCAAGGATTATTCACCTTGGAGAGTGAGTATCATGGTTCTGGAGCCTGTCTGCTGAGAGCCTTGGAGGTCCCCGCTTTATCATGGCTCGATCTGACCAGCTTGCTATCAGCAACTCATTTGATTTTTCTCAGATAATTATTAATTTCTGCATCTTATACTCATGCTAGTGGATACCTTTTCAATTAACCACTGATGATGGGAAAGAGACAGATTTCCCTATCAGTGAATTAACTGTCAGTGCTGACAGGTAGCGGGGAGCTTGTGAAGAGTACAGTGTGAGTGTGTGTGTGCGTTCACAAGCAAGCGCACAATTGGATAGGTGGGTAGTAAGTGTAGGAAAGAGAGGAAGGAAGGTGGGAGTGCAGCAGAAAAGACCATCTGTTCTTTGCAGCCAATTTTAACTCTTTCCCCCCTTCTCCTAGTCTTTCTCTACTTCCCTGGTTACCGTTATCTGAAGACAAACTTTCAGTGCTAGATATTTTTGATTTACTGAGCTATCAGAAATGAAAGGTGACTTCTGTTCCCAGTCCTTCACTCTTCAAGATACCCAACCAACAGCTGGAACACTAGAAGTACCACCATTGAAGGAAATCTGGATTCTGTTACATCTTTACGTTAACATCCCATGCTCCATTCCCATTGATTTGCTCCCTAGCTTCAAGAAAATCAGTTAACCTCTCTGGTCATCTCTTGCTTTGTAATAAAATGAAAGTGAAGGCTCAGAGTCCTGGATATAGTGACATATTTTCAAAATGTATATTGGTGATGCTGACTGTGGAATCTTTTTATTATACCATTTCTCTGCTCACAGGCCTAAAACATGGGCTAAGAAAGCCCCACAGCCTATAGAATAAAATCTAAACTCCTAAATATGCCAGTCCTTGACCTCCACAATCTGGATTCCAAAAGCCTGAGCTGTTAATCATCTGTTGCTTCATTTGGCCCTCTAGCATATATTAAAGTGTACTTTAGTTACTTTTAATAAGTATCTGTCTTATTTTTAAATTTATTTAAAAGTTCCTTGACAAGCAGACTGCTTTTTGCCCTTTAAAAAAAAATCCCCAACACCTCACAACTGTTTTGCACCTAGTAAGTGTCCAATAAATGTTATTCAATTCAATTAATAAATTGAATTGAAACTTTTTTGGGTGGGATATACAAATCCTTTTTAAAACACAAGCAGGTTATGAATCTTTAAATTTATCCTGTACTTATTCCCAACCATAAAAGGAACATTCAATATTTAATCAGTAAGTATGATTTTGGCTGCGAGTTTTTCATAGATGCCCTTAATCAGAATGAGAAAGCTCCTCCTACTCTCAGTTTGCTGACTGTTTTTATTAGGAATGAATATTGGATTTTGTCAAGTGCTTTTTCTGGACTGATTGAGATAATCATATAATTTCCTCCTTTATTCTGTTAATGTGGTGAATTAACTACATTGATTTTCGATTGTTGAACCAGTCTTGCATTTCTGGGATTGTATTTGATCATTTTTCTATTATCCTTAGATATATACATTTCTATGGATAATGAATGGGATTAGCCTGTAAATTTTCTTTTCCGTAATGTCCTTTTCAGGTTTTGGGATTAGGCTTATCCTAGTTTCATACAATGAATTGGAAAGGACAGCTTAAGATTTATATGAAAGTTGCAAGGATGTAACAGAGAATACCCATATACTCTTGTACCCAGTTTCCTCTACTATAAAGAACTTACTTTCCTATGGTACCTTTGTCACAACTAATGAATCAATATATATGCATTATTATTATTTATTTATTTGTTTTTGAGATGGAGTTTCACTCTTGTTGCCTAGGCTCGAGTGCAGTGGCACAATCTCAGGTCACAGCCCCCTCCACCTCCCAGGTTCAAGAAATTCTCCTGTCTCAGCCTTCCAAGTAGCTGGGATTATAGGCATATGCCACCATGCCCAGCTAATTTTGTACTTTTAGTAGAGACAAGCGTTCTTCATGTTGGTCAGGCTGGTCCTGACCTCAGGTGATCCACCTGCCTTGGCCTCCCAAAGTGCTGGGATTATAGGCATGAGCCACTGCATCCGGCTGTGTTTGTTATTATTTTTAACTAATGTCCATACTTTATTCACATTTGCTAGTATATAAGAAAGCAATAGACTTTTGCATATTAACTTTGTATCTTGCAACTTTGCTGTAATCACTTATTAGTTCCATGGGTTTTTTTGGTTTGGTGATTTTCTACATAGGTGATCATGTCATCTGTGAACAAAGATGGTTTTATTTCTTACTTCGCAATATACCTTTTATTTATTTTCCTAGTCTTCTTGAATTAGCTAGGATTTTCTTTCCTCTTCCTTTTTTTTTTTTTTTTTTTTTTTTTTTGCGGGGGGGATAGGCTCTTGATCTGTCATCCAGGCTGGAGTGCGGTGTCATGATTATGGCTCACTGTAACCTCAGTGTCCTGGGTTCAGGCAATCCTCTTGCCTCAGCCTCCTAAGTAGCTAAGACTGCAGGCATGCACCACCATGCCTGGCTAATTTTTAAAATTTTTTGTGGAGATGGGGTCTTGCTGTGTTGCCCAGGCTGGTCTTGAAGTCCTGGCCTCAAGCAATCCTCCTGCTGCAGCCTCCCAAAGTGCTGGGATTACAGGTGTGAGTCACTGCACCCAGTCTTTATTTTGCTATTGACTAGGTGAGAATGGATATTCTTGCCTTGTTCTTGATCTTAGAAAAGCATTTATTTCTCACCGTTAAGTATGGTGTTATTTGTAGTTTTCTTATGGATGTTCTTTATCAAGTTGAGGGAGTTTTTATCTATTTCTAGTTTGTTGAGAGTTTTTATGATGAATGGTAGTTGGATATTGTCGAGTGCCTTTTCTGCATCTATTTATATGATTATGTGATTATTGTTCTTCAGACTAATGATGTGACAGATCACATCAATTGACTTTTGAATGAGGAGCCAGCCTTGCATACCTGAAAGAAATCCCAGTTGGTCATCGCATATAATTATTTTTATACATTGTTGGATTCAATATGCTCAAATTTTGTTGAGGATTTTTGCATTTATGCTCATAAGAGATATTGGTTTATAGTTTTTCTTTCTTGTAATGTCTTCAGTTTTGGTATTGGGGTAGTACTAACCTCATAGAATGAATTAGCAAGTATTTCCTCTGCTTCTATGTTCTGGAGGTGATTGTAGAGAATTGGTATAATTTCTTCCTTAAATGTTTGATAAAATTCACCAGAGAACTCATCTGGGTCTGGTAATTTCTGTTTTGAAGGATTATTAGTTATTAATTCTACTTTTTAATAGATATGTGCCTATTCAGATTATCTACTTACCATTGTGTGAGTTTTGGTAGATTTGGCTTTCAAGGTTCAACCTCAGGTTACTAAATATGTCAGCATTGAGTTGTTAAAAATATTTATTATCTTTCTTAATGTCCAGGAGATCTGTAGTGATGGCTCCTTTTTCATATTTGAAATTAGTTATTTGTGCCGGCTCTCTTTTTTCCTTAGTAAACCTGGCTAGAAGTTTATCTATATAATTGATATAGTCAAGGAAACTGCTTTGGTTTTGTTGATTTTTCTCTAATGACTTCTTGTTTTCAATTTCATTGATTTCTGCTCTAAGTTTTATTGCTTTCTTGCTTACTTTGAATTTAATAGGCTCTTCTATTTTCTTTTTTGCATTTATATTCTTTATCATTTTATGAAGCACATTTACTTGCTTTTCCAGTTTTGTAAGGTGGAAGCTTAGATGATTGATTTTAGATATTTTAAATATTTCTTTTTTAATATGTGCATTTGATGCTATAAATTTCTGTAAGCCATACTTTCACTTCATTTGCCCTAATTTTGATAAGTTATATTTTCATTTTTATTTACTTCAAACTATTTTCAATCTTATTTTGAGACTCTCCTTTGGCGTATGTGTTATCTGGAAGTATATTGTTCTAAATTACCAAGTGCTTTGGGGTTTTCCAAAGTTTGTGGTCTGAGGACATACTTTGCATAATTTTTATTCTTTTAAATTTGTGAGGGTGTGTTTTATGGCTTAGAATGTGGTTTTCCTTGATAACTGTTCTTTGTGAGCTTGAGAAGAATGTGTATTCTGTAGATAGATGAAGTTTTCTGTAGGTGTCAATTATATTTAGTTGATTGGTGATGCTACTGAGTTCAGTTATGTCCTTACTGATTTTCTGCCTGCTGAATCTGTCAATTTCCAATAATGGGGTATCGAAGTCCAGCTAGGACAGTAGTTTCATCTGTTTCTCCTTGCAGTTCTATCAGTTTTTGCCTCACATATTTTGATTCTCTGTTCTTAGGTGCATGCATTGAAGATTGTTATGTTTTCTTGGATAATTGACCCTTTTATCATTAACATAATGCCTCTCTTTATCTCTGATAATTTCCCTTGCTCTGAAGTCTTCTTTATCTGAAATTATTATAGTAAGTACTCCATTCTTCTTTTGAATAGTATCAGCATGCTATGCCTTTCTCCATTTCTTTACCTTTGACCTATCTGTGTCTTTACATTTAAAGTGGGTTTCTCATAGACCACATAAATATTTGGGTTTTGTTTTCTGTTTTACTCTGGCAACTTCTGTCTTTTAATTGGTGTATCCAGGCCATTGACATTTAAAGTGATTATTGATATAGTTTGATTAATATATATCATATTTGTTGTTGTTTTCTAGTTATTTTTCTTGTACCTTTTTTTGTTAAATCTTCTCCTTTTCTGGATTCCCTCATTTTTATTAGACATTTTATATGATTCTATTTCTTCTCTTCTCTTCCAATTATACTTAAAAAGCTTTTTTTAGTGAATGCTCTTGAGTGTGCAATATACATTTACAATTAATCGAAGTCCTGTTTCATATAACAATGCCATGTCAAGTGTAATGCAAATACCTCATAACAGAGCATTCTCAAATCCTCCTTTTCATCTCATATAACATTGCTGTCATTCATTTCACTTATCCATAAGCTATCATCGCTGAATATATTTGTTGATATTATTATTTTCAATGAATTTTATCTGTTAGATCAACTAAGAATAACAAAGAAAAAGATTTTATCTTACCTTTATTTATTTATTTTCTTCCACTTTTCCATTCTTTATGTAGATTTAAGTTTATGACCTATACTAATTTTCTTCTCTCTGAATAATTTTTTAAAACATTTTGTGCAAAGCAGGTTTACTGGTGACAAATTTTCTGAATGTTTTTGTCTGGGAAAGTCTTTATTTCTCGTTCACTTTTGAAGGATAATTTTGCTGGACATAGAATTTTAGGTTGATGGGTTTTTTTTTTTCTTACTACTCCAAATATTTTATCCCACTATCTTCCTGCTTGCAAGGTTTCTGAAGAGGAGTCTGGCTTTCCCCTTGCTCCTCTATAGGCAAGGTGTCCACCTCCTCCTCCTCCTCAGCTTCTTTCAAGATTTTCTCTTTGTCTTTGTTTTGAATATGAAAAAAATCTAGGTGTAGTTTTTTTGTATTTATACTACTTGTTCTCTGAGTTCGTGGATCTGTGGTCTGGTATCTATCATTAATTTTAAGAAATTCTTGATCATTATTGCTTCAAATATTTCTTCTATTTCTTTTCCCCCCTGGCATTTAAAGTATGCATATATTACATCTCTTGTAATTGTCCCACAATTCTCGGATATTTTGTATTTTGTCCTGTTCTTTTTAGCTTTTTAATTTTTGCATTTCAGTTTTGGAAGTTTCTATTGAAACGTCTTCAGGTTCACTGTTTCTTTCCTCGGTTGTGTCCAGTCTATTGATGAGCCTCACAAAGGCCTTCTTCATTAAAGTGTCTTTGATTGCTAGCATTTCCTTTTGATTCTTTCTTAGATTTTCAGTTTCTGTGCTTATATTATTCATTTGTGCTTGCATGTTGTCCAGTTTTTCCGTTAGAATCCTTAGCATATTAATCATAGTAGTTTTAAATGCACAATCACAATTCTAACATCTGTTGTATCTGAGTGTGGATCCTGATGTTTGCATTTTCTCTTCATTCTGTGTTTTTTGCTTTTAGGATGTCCTGTCATTTTTTTCTTGATAGCCAGACCTGATATATTGGGTAAATGAACAGAAGTAAATAGGCTTTTACATGAGTTATGTTTTTCTGGCTAGAAGTTAGGCTGTATTTACTGTCTGCCATAGCTGTAGGTGTCAGAGGCTAAAGTTCTTGTTTTTGCTCTCCTTTTGTCTTTGTTTGCCCTGGAAACTTCTTAAATAAGGTCTGAGTTGTACAGTTGTTTTAGTTATATTCTCCTGTTATTATACAGGAGCCCTACTGATGTGCTAACGAGTCAGGAGGGAGGAAGCATTCTATATTCCTATGGTTAAGTTTTAATTTTTTAGGGAGCATGTACCCCTGAGCTGTGATCTTCACAGGTGCTTCTCAGTTTTGTGGTCCTTCCTTTAGGTGAGGCAAGAAGGCTAAAGTGGGCTAGAGTTGGGTATTTCTCTTCTACCTCATGGAAGTCTAGAGCTGACTGAAGTTGGGTATTTTTTCCCCACCATTGGTTGGTTAGGTTCCAGCAGAACTTCTGTTGGTTAGGCTCTGGTAAAATAATTTTTGCCTTATTAAGATAATTTGGCCTTATTAAGAGTAACAGAGTACCCTGAGCTTATTTCACTAAAAGGGCTACTTTCCCCCCATCCTCTGCCAAAAACATGAGGGGATTGAATTTTTCTCTAATATTCATTGTGAGATTCTAGTAGGGCTCCAGGAGCTAAAATACCCAAAAGTGCAGTGACTCCCACTAAGACTGTCTTCTCCTACCTCCTAGAGTTTTTTAACTCTCAGATTTGTCCAGGCTGAGCCACCAGCAATTTGTCAATTACGTTTTAGAGTTTCTTTCTTCAGTACTGGTTCCCATGGAGACTTCTGTTCCCTGGCTCCTGCTTCATTGAGTTCTGATTCTATGTATCTACCTGTCTGTCTTTTCAATTTTGTAGGGAATCAGTGACTTCAGTTTCCTGGTGGATATGGAAAGAGCTGTTGATTTACAGTTTGGTCAGACTTTTTCTGTGTGAGAATGGGAGTGATAACTTCTGAGCTCCTTACATGCTGGACACGACTTCAAATAGTAGTCTTTTAAAACAAAATTTTGTGCGGAGTTTGTAATTGTTTTTGGTACAGTGATTCGTTGATTCAAGGTATTACATCATTACCGGTAACAAGTTGCTTTCAGTATTATTTTTTAATGATAGAATTTCATCATAATGTTCCATTAGTTATTTTAATCAGTGTCTTGTTATTGAACATTCTGGTTGGCTCCATTTTCACTGTTATACATACTGCTTAGTATCTTTATATATAGTGTCTAATTAAAAAATCATTTTTTAAGATAAATTCCTCAAAGAGGAATTGCTAGGCCAAATAATAGACATATTTTAAGGCTTCTGGAATATCGCAAATGAGACAGAGCACGGACCCCTCCCAGGGATCTGTTGGACAACCCCCACAAACATGGAAATAAAGGAAAATCTTGAGTTTCTTAAAGGGAAATTACAGCTGGCCCTGAGAAGTAAAGGAGCAACTTGGTAAGCAAGAAGGTAATAGTAGTAGCTTAAAGCAATAGCCAAGGAAGTTAGAGTCACAAGACATTTGGTTTTCTATGGAAACTAAAGATAACATCTTAACATATATCCCTGAATTGTTTTTTAAAAACCCAGACCCCTATCAAATGGGTTTGCTGGCACATAGACCATAGATAAGGAGGAACCAAGGACTGACTCTGACTGCCCACTATTCTTTGGTCTAAATTTGTTCATAAGAGGTCTGGAGGAGGTCACGCCCATAAGCCAGAGCTAACATTCTTTTTTATTTTTTGAGATGCAGTCTCACTCTGTTGCCCAGGCTGAAGTACAGTGGTGTGATCTTGGCTCACTGCAACCTCTGCCTCCCAGATTCAAGTGATTCTTGTGCCTCAGCCGCTGGAGTAGCAAGGATTACAGGTACACACCACCATGCCTGGCTAATTATTTTAATATTAATATTTTGTAGTAGAGATGGGGTTTCAGCATGTTAGCCAGGCTGGTCTCAAACTCCTGTCCTCAAGTGATCTGCCCGCTTCAGCCTCCCAAAGTGCTAGGATTACAGGCATGAGTTGCTGCACCCAGCTGAGCTGACATTCTTTTCTGCTGATCTCAAATTTCTAGACAAAGCTTTGCTTCCTCAACCAGTTGCAAATCAGAAAATCTTTAAATTCACCTATGACCTGTAAGCCCCCACTTCAAGATGTCCCAACTTTTTAGATCAAACCAATGTATAGCCTCCATGAATTGATTTATGCTTTATAAATTCTGCCTTTAAAAACCCTTACCTATACGCCATGGGGACTCTCCTTGCTGGTGCCCTGCAATAAGTGCCTCACTTTCTCTCACTTCAATCCCAATATTGGTGCTTGCTTTGCTGCACTGGGTGGGTGGAACCAAATTCAGTGTGGTAACGCAAATTCTCTTCCCAAAAGCTTATACCAACTTACATTCCCAAAAACAGTAAATGAAAATGCCTACTTTCCCATACTTTGGCCAATAGTAGATATTATTATTATTTTTATATTTGATAATTAAGAAAATATGATATCATATGTGCACTTCTTGATTACTATCGAGGGTAAATATATGCATCTATATTTGGTGTGTGTATGTGTGTGTGTGACTTTTTCTTTTTTTTAATTTAAGATAATTTGTTGAAATGTACACTTTGCTTGTTTCTTCACTAAGTTGTTCAATTGGAATTATTTTAACTAAAAATTCAAATCTAATTAATTGGGTTTTATCCGAAGACTTCTTACTTAGGCTAGGGAGAAAAAGATATGCAACAATGCAGTTTTGATGCAGACCTGTAGGCCGCTTCGCCTGGTGGGTAGTTAATTAATCTCTGCTGGATCTCACGCAGTTTGACTTTGGAAACTCATGCTCCATGAAGAGTAGAGATGGAATATAAAATTTTGGCTGAAGTGTTGCTTCTCCTGAGCCAAATAATCAGGCTATGAATTTCCTTCAAGTTCTCTGCATCCTTCCCGTGATAATATTAACACTTTAGATCTTTTGCTAAGGAAGAACCTGGAATATTCACTTCCAAACAACCCCTTTTGTTGTGTCAGCCTGAGGCCCATCACTTGTCCTTTTCAATAGAGCATTTAAATATTTTAATGAATTCCAGGGTGGTTAACTTTCTAAGACTGTAGCAAGAAACCTACCTGTGGGGTGAGCATAGTTTTGGTACTAGTCCTGGCAACATAAGGATTGTTACTCCTCAGATTTATTTTCTGTGCACTACCAGGAACCAGTTCACCTGGCTCACTCAGTTTTAGATGTCAACACTGATGAATGACAGTGAGAAATGTCTCATCCTCAAAGATGAATTTAAAAGACGCTTCTTCCAGAAAATGCACTGAAGCTTGCAGCCTTGTTTGAATGACTGTAAATGAGGAAGGACTCACCACTCCCTCTAGGGTAGAAGGAGGTATAATCCTGAGAAGCAAACAGGAAGAAGTAATGGATTAAATGTTCTAAGGGCAGGGAAAGCTTAAGAACAAAAAATATGAGTGATGCTGGCATAAGCATGGGGGTCTCCAGGGAAATATTCCTTTTTGGTTGAACTTCCCACATTGGTACAAATATGTAACTTAAGAGTTGTGATGAATATAGGGAGACTTTGTACACTCACCTGTTCTTCAGATCAGTCCTCCCTCCTAACTTCCCCTTCCGCATCCCAGGCCCCATGTCCAAATGATTCCCCCAGAAACCTTTCTGTGGAGTTCCTGGGCCAGGCCTCATTGTCAGGGAGAAGCCTGCAACTCACTCTAGGTTTCAAAGTTCTTCTTACCCCAATAGGTTACTGAGAGCTCTTAAGACCAGTTCTCATCTCAGGTTAATAAATGTAATCTCAGACTTTCAGGAGGTTAAAGGCAAGCCAGTCAAGGTGGCCTGAATTAACTGTATTCTAAGGTGGATATAAATCATTTTGGTATAATGATTCATTTGGCATTTTAAGGTTGAGTCAATTCTCTTTAGCTTTGCCCTGAAGCTACTATGATGGAGAGAGAGGCTGCTGGTTGATCAGTCATTTACCTTCAAAGATGGTAAAGGATGTGCAGGGAACTCTAGACTTGATGAATTATAAATGAAGGTGAAGACACGATACCTTCCCCTGAGTAGTTTATAACCCACTGGATGAGTAGGACAAAATAAATAACAGCAAAATAAAACCAACAATAGTATTAGCTAACCTTTACTGTATGTATACTTGCTATGAAGCAGTCATTCTATTTAGGTGTCTTTTCTTTATTATGGTAGATGCCTTGCCATAGATTAAACTGTGGGTCCCACTTCTTTAGTGAAAGAGATGCCAAAGAGGCACCTTTGTCACCCAAAGTTCTGGGCCTGAGACAGAAGGCAGAGAAAGAACACACACAGAGTCTGGTCTATAGGTTGCCAGTGTTCAAAGCATCCTCACCTCATGGGCCTAGCAGTCTGTAGTCTGAAGCAGTGCTGCCCAGTAGAAATAGAATGCAGAGAACTAGAACATGAGTTGCAAATATAAGACAAGTATATGTTTTAAAATATTCTAGTAGCCACATCAAGTAAAGGAAAAATAAGCAGGTACGATTAATTTTAATCATATATATTTATTTAACCCATGTATCTAAAATATTATTTCAACAGGTAATCAATATAAAAATTATTTATGAGAAATTTTATGTTCCTTCTTTCAGCTAAGACGAAATCTGGTGTATATTTTACACTTACAGCACAATCCAATTTGGCCTGGCACCATTTTCTTTTTCTTTTTCTTTTTTTCTTTCCTAAGTTCTGCCTCAGGAGCTAAAGGACTGGCACCATTTTAAGTGCTTGAGAGTCACATGTGACCACTGGCTACCAAATTGGACAGCAGACCTAGAAAGTGTTTGTGCCTATTCATTTGCATATCTATGCATATTCATTTGACACCCATTTCACAGATGTTTATTGGGCAACTACTCTGCCAACTACTGTTCTAGGTATTTGGATACATTGGTTCAATCTCAGAATTTATATTTTACCAGGAGAGAGAGAGACAAAAATCATAAACAAATAAGATATCAAAGAGTGACAATGATACAAAGAGAATAAAACAAGGTAATAGGAAGTCAGTGATGGGATGGGAGGGCTGCTATTCCAGATGGAGTGGTCATAGTGGGCTTCTTGGAAGAGGTGACATTTGGGGTGAGATCTGAATATCGTGAAGAAGTGTGTCATGCAGCAATGGAGGGACACACACTCTAAGCTGATGGGAGAGTGTATGTATATATACTATAGTATAGATGTGTATATATGTACATTTATACACATGCATACATCCAGAAGATGGAGATGAGCTCAGCATTTCAAGGACAAGAACAAAGACCAGTGAGGTAGGAGAGGAGAAAATGGCAGGGCCTGACTTGAGTAAGGTCTTCTAGGCCACAATACAGAGCTTGGATTTTATTCTAAGAGCCTCCGGTGGACAGGCAAAGATTTTTTTTTTTTTTTTTTGAGACAGAGTTTCACTCTTGTTGCCCAGGCTGAAGTGCAGTGGCCTGATCTTGGCTCACCACAATCTCTACCTCCCAGGGTCAAGCGATTCTCCTGCCTCAGCCTCCCGAGTAGCTGGGATTACAGGTATGTGCCATCAGGCAAAGATTTTAAGCAGGCAAAGACATGACTTGATGAGTCAGTTCTCCCAAAATCTGGGAGAATGGTCAGGAGGTGACTGCTGCAGTGCAAAGAGGTTCCTTGCAGGGACAGGGCAGCAGAGGTATAAGTGGTAAGAATCTGCTAGTTCTGCTGGGACAACAGAGCCAGCACTGTAAGTGGGCTGTGGGGGAAAGGGAAGAGTCAGGGACGGCTCCAGTGCTGGGAACTGAGCACCTGGGTGAATGAAGCCATCACCTGAGATGGGGAAGAAAGTGTATCCTGGGTTTAGGGGGAACATCAGAAGTGGGAGTGATCAGGGTGAGAACTGCTGAGAAAGACATCAACGAGGGCTTAAATGAAAAAGAGAATAGAAACCAGCACAGAAGTTCAGGTCAGGACTTGTTTTTGGCCAGGCCTCTCCCAGGTAGAGTTGCCACATGAAATACAGGATGCTCAGTTACATTTGAATGTCAGATAAACAATGAATCATGTTTTAGTATATATACCATGCAATATTTGGGGCATACTTCACACTAAAAATTACTTATCTGAAATTTAGATGTAACTAGGCATCCTGCATTTCTACTTGCTAAATCTGGCAACTCTACTCCCAGGCCTGTTTTGCTAAATGCTTTGGAGTCTGGGGTGTGGTGAGAGCAGACACTGTCTGTGCTGGGGCATATCTGTACACCATGAGCTGAGGACAGTGGGAGAGACCAATCCTGTGCGTCTCTTTTGTATAGAACTTACAGTTTAAAAAGCTCTTTTATTTTCACGATCTCTTTTCATCCTTCTGTGGGCAGACATGGCTCTACTTTTTAAATCTCAATGCAAAAGTCAAAGGGGTCAAATGACTTGCTCAATATCATGTAACTAGCAAGGTACGGAGCCAGGACTAGCACACTGGAAACTGTATGTACCCAATGTTCATGATACAATTTCTCTTTCCTATCAGAACCTTAACTTATCGAGCTCTACTCATGAACTACTCACAGCTCAAAAGGAGAAAAGTGAGCAGTCTAAGCCAATCTCATGGGGTATTGCCCTGGTGACTGTTACGGGTCAAGGTGGACTCATGACCTAAATCAGCTCAGTCAGACTGAAAGGAAGGACATAGCCCATCGTCAGTGGAGACATTTCCCTGTTGTACTCTCCATCCAGACCTAAGTAAGGACATATGTAAAACTCATTTGGACTGGTAACTATCACACAATCAATCAAGAAACCAGCCTGGGGTGAAGTTGACTCTGAGGAAAGCTCAGCAGAGAAATGAAAAGAATTTGGGTCCATGATAATCTTTTTTGTTTTTCTGAGACAGAGTCTTGCTCTGTCACCCAGGCTGGAGTGCAGTGGCACAATCTTGGCTCGCTGCAACCTCCGCCTCCCGGGTTAAAGTGATTCGCCTGCCTCAGCCTCCTGCCTGAGTAACCTGAATTATAGGTGCACATGGCACCATCACGCATGGCTAAATTTTTGCATTTTTAGTGAAGATGGGGTTTCACCATGTTGGCCAGGCTGGTCTTGAACTCCTGACCTTAAGTGATCAGCCCGGCACCTCTGCCTTCCAAAGTGCTGGAATTATAGGTATGCACCACTGTGCCTAGCTCATGACAATATCTTAAAATTTTTATTTTATTTTATTTTTTAGAGACAGAGTCTCACTCTGTTATCCAGGCTGGAATGTAGTGGGGCAGTCATAGCTCACTGCAGCCTTGAACTCCTGGGCTCAAATGATCCTCTGGCCTCAGCATCCCAAGTAGCTAGGACTACAGACACATACCACCATGCCCAGTTAATTATTATTTCTTATTTTTTGTAGAGACAGGGTCTTGCCATATTGCCCAGGCTGGTCTTGAACCCCTGACCTCAAGTGAGGCTACTGCTTTGGCCTCACAAGGCACTGGGATTACAGGCATGGGTCACTGCACTCGGCTTCCATGATGACATCTTGAGCAGCTGATTTTTGCCTGGCTTGCTGCCACTCACTTCTGAGCTCCCGGTTGTGTGAGCTAATACATTGCTTAGTGATGAAGCCATTTTGACCCAGAATTTTCTGTTCTTTGCCACCCAAATCATCTTGACTGCTGCAATAAACACCTAGCTCTTTTGCCTCCAGGGTTTTCCCCACTATAGTCCATGGCCACTATACCCAGAGACAAAGGCTGAGGTTTTGCCACAGAGCTATTCAGAACAGGTTTCAAATACCAGCACCCTTTAAAGAAGAGTTTTTGAAGTAGGAGGAGACAGTCACAATATGTGGGCAGATGAGCCTTTGTAGCTGCTCCCAGGCAAGAGCCAGGAGTGGCAGGAGGGTGACATTCATGTGATTGCAGAGCCTCCTGCTTAGGAGTTGAAATTGACTTGAGGCCACCAGGAAACCCGGAGAAAAAAAGTGATAGGATAGAAAAAAAGGTGCAGGAAATGATCCTGGCTCATATGTTTCAGGAAGAGCAAACTTGCTTTATCCTTTCAGATGTGTATGAAGCTTTTGAAAAGCAAATAGAATGGGTGTTCTTGAGATCATTACTTTTTTTTTATTTCTTTTTTTTTTTTTTTTGAGACAGAGTCTCACTCTGTCACCCAGGCTGGAGAGCAGTGGTGTGATCATAGCTCATTGTGGCCTCAACCTCCTGGGCTCAACCCATTCTCCTGCATCTGCCTCCCAAGTATCTAGGACTGTAGGCACACCCCACCATGCCCAGCTAATTACTGTTTTTTGTTTTTTTGTAGAAATGGGGTCTTGCTGTCTTACTCAGGCTGGTTTTGAACTCTTGGTCTCAAGTGACCCTCCTACCTCGGTCCCCCAAAGTGTTGGGACTGCAGGTATGAGCCACCGTACCCAACCTTGAGATCATTACTTAATAGTTGGTGTTTTCTCACTTGATTGTCTGGAAGGAATCAGTCCTCTCTCAATTTGCAGTGAGCTATGCTCTGCAGCTCTCCCCGTTTGTGCAGAGGAATGGTTTGATTACATCAGACATCCATGCAGATCCTTCATCTCCTTCAGGGATCCTTGAACTTTTGCTTAGCCTACAATTTGGGCTGATCTCTCAGAAAAGCCAGTGGGTTTTGTTTGTTGGGTTTCACTTGGTCATGGGGAAGGCAAGGCAGATGAAGGTGAGGCTTAAGGCCTTGACACTATTCCTTTCTAAGGCTGCTGTGGTCCTGATGTCATGGTATAGGATGGTATAGTTTATCATTATAAGCAACAGAGCTGGATTTCAAGGCTCTCATATTGGTTTTCTAGGGCTGCTGTATCCAATTACCATAAACTTAGAGGCTTAAAATGACAGAAAAGCATTCTCTTGCAGTTCTGGAGGCCAGAAGTGTGAAATCAAGGTGTTGGCAGGGCCTTGCTCCCTCTGTAGGCTCTGGGAGATTCTGTCTGTCTTGCTTCTTCCAGCTTCTGGTGGCTCCAGGTGTCCTTTGACTTATGGCCACATCACTCTAGTCTCTGCCTCCTCCTTCACACACCATTTTGTTTCGTCTGCATAATCTCCCTCTGCCTCACTCTTACAAGGACCTCATCATTGGATTTAGGGCCCACCTGCGTAACCCAGGGTGCTCTCACCATGAGATCCTTAACTTAATACATCTGCAAAGACACTTTTTCCAAAAAACGCCACATTCACTGGTTCTGAGATGGGGACGTATATATTTTGGGAGACCACTATTTACTCACTACACAGCTCTCTTTTGCAACTATCAAGTTACGCCATTGAAACTCTTTGAGTCTCACTGCTGTCACCTATGTTTTCATGGGTATATAGCAACTGATTTTCTTATTTCACAGCTTGTGGAGATCCACACTTTCCCCTAAGTGGCTGAAGAGGCATGGAAGGGTGGGGCGGGCTGGAGATGGGGAGTGGTCACTGTTATTATGGTAGGCATGTGGGGAGGCAAGAGGCCTGGGGGAAGGGAGAATGTGTTGTGTACTCCGCCCACTGAGGGAAGGGAAACCATGGAAGAAGTAGCTGAAGCAGGAACTGTGGGTGGATGTGAGCAACCCTCACATCGACATACACTACATGGCTCCTTGACTGGGAGCGACAGCCCTGTTGATTTCAAAGCAGATAAAATCAAGAAAACTGATCAGTAGGAGGAGGACAAGAAGCAGGATGAGAAAGGGAAAACAAGAAATAAAATACTGTTAGGTTCTGTTTTAGTCCATTTGTGTTGCTATAAAGGAATACCTAAGGCTGGGTAATTTATAAAGAAAAGAGGTTTATTTGGTTCATGGTTCTACAGGCTGTATAGGAAGCATGATGCTGGCATCTGTATCCAGTTAAGGCTTCAGGCTGCTTCCACTCATGGTGGAAAGTGGAGGGAGCTGGCGTATGCAGAGATCACATAGAGAGAGAGAGGAAGCAAGAGAGAGAAGAGGGTGGGGAGGGACCAGGCTCTTTTAAACAACCAGCTAATTGAGCAAGAACTCACTTATGACCATAAGACAGCACCAAGCTATTCATGAAGAATCTGCCTCCATAACCCAAACACCTCCCCCATCAGGCCTTACCTCCAACACTGGGGATCAGATTTTACCATGAGGTTTGGAGGCATCAAATACTCAAACCATAGCGAGTCTTTCTCTGGTTATGTGTGAAGATAAAACAGAAAACCTCTGTTCTTCTTTAGAATTGTTTTTTTTTAAACCCACAAAAAGAAAAAGGGGAACCAGGACCCTGAGAGCTGCGGTGGTCTGAAAGGAGAGTGTCCTGGGACACTCAGATGTCCTGGGCAGGAGGGGCCTCAGCAAGGAGTCCTTGGATAGGATGCTCTGCAGTTAAAAGTGGGGAAGGATTGCACCAGGGACAAAGTACAAGGGAGCCCAAATTCTGGATTCTTCTGAGATTTCCCTTCTGGTGTGGTTTCACTGTGTTTCCACCCAAATTTCATCTTGAATTGTACTTTCCATAATCCCCATGTGTCATGGGAGGGACCTGATGGGAGGTAATTGAATCATAGGGGTGGTAACCCTCATGCTGTTCTCGTGATAGTGAGTGAGTTCTCACAAGATCTGATGGTTTTATAAGGGGTTTTCCCCCTTTTGCTCAGCACTTCTTCCTGTCGTCAAGTGAAGAAGGATGTGTTTGCTTCCCCTTCTGCCATGATTGTAAGTTTTCTGAGGCCTCCCCAGCCATGTGGAACTGTGAGTCAATTTAACCTCTTTCCTTTATAAATCCTCCAGTCATGGACAGTCCTTTATAGCAGTGTGAGAACAGACTAATACACCTTCCCTCAGTGGGGCAGAGCACACAGCACATTCTCCCTTTCCCCCAAGCTCCTTGCCTCCCCCCATGCCTATGCAAATAACAGTGACCACTCCCTCACCCTAGTCCATTTGAATTCCAAGAAAGAAGGGAAAGCACTGTTGATGAATTGGTCACCCTATATGAGGACACGTGCCTTGTGATGACCCCAGAAAAGGATTATTTAAATAGATGAGGAAACTTGGACTCAGAGAAATCCAGTGATTTGCCTGAGGTCACATGGAGAAATTGATCTGCTCCAGGATTGAAACTGTAGTCTGTCTGGCTTCAAAGTTTCTGTTCTGTCTACTTTCACTGGCTGCCCTTGAGGCTTCAAAGGAAGTAGCCCCCAACTGGTGCTTACATACGGCACTTCTTTACTTCTAGTCTCAACTTTTGTTATTTCTCATTTAAAATGCAAGTGGTGATCATTTGTGTTTCATAAAAGTGCGTTATTTAATTGCAATCCTGTATTTCATTTGCAAATGGGTGACTGGTGCTCCATGTGTGCTCACATTCATATTACAACAAGTGTGTGAATCACTGTGGGTGGCTCCCCAGACATGGTGACTTTGGGGTTATGTAGCTTGATGGAAGAGCACGTGTGTCTTGAAGATTCCACTCCATTACACATCTGCAAATCTGGTAACTAGGGAAACTCTAGCCTAGTTTTCTGTCTCTTCGGAATTTTGTCATTGAGGGTAGGGCCAAGATCAAAACACACAATTTTGCATCAAGGATAAATAGTAGCACTGTAGAAACACTGCTGCCAAATAGAGATGTCAAGAATGATTTTCTTCAAACCAACTTTTCCACACCAATGACGTGTTTCAAGGAAGTGAATTATCCACCTGAGGGAAGGACAAAAATGTCTTTTCCTTCAGGCCTAGGAAGATCAGATGGCTGAGTCATACCGACAGACGGTCTGTCAAAGTGCAGGCCCTTAAGTGGTTTCACATTTTAATCTTCTCATTGGAATTTCAAAGGTTTAGTTCTTTCAGAACCTCAGCCTCCCTGCTCTTTAAGTTTATATCAGAGCAAAGGGAGGAGTTCTGCAATTAGGGACAAGTAACACATCTGAAATTTGAATGGATAGGCCTGGCTACGTAGATGTAGATGCGGTCCTGATTCCAGCATCTGAAAGGTGTGAGATGAGAACAAAGTAAGCCAATGAGGAGAGATCCCCCAGGCATGAGATTATGCCCCTGCCATTAACATTTACCAGACTGGAGAAGAAAAATAGCAATAGCAGCAGTAATGGTGACAGATTCTATGTTTGTTTAGGTGCCAGGCTGTGGCGTATCCTGTGTCTGAGTCACCTTAGGCCTTTCCTAAAACTCAATATTCAAGTGATATGGGACCTGAAGGAGTTAGGAGTAGTCCCCAGAGATAGACTTCTGGGCTCAAACCCAAGCTTGGAAGAAGAGGGATAACAGTAGTACTTATGATCACATCTGTGAAGCGCTTACAGGACATCTGGTACATTCTAAGTACTGTACAAGTATTGGTGCTTATTATTCTCACTTCCTGTTTCTGAGGCTGGTGGAGCCTTAATGACCTCTGCAGGCTGAGAACTGACAGGAACTTTCCCACAGGGTTCCATCTCTCCACCCACAGTTTCTCCTGGCCACAGGCAATTCTTCATTTTGAGAATGTGACCAGAGAAGGAAGATTCTGGGAAAATGACTTGATTTTTATTCAGTGGTCTTGGAGGAGGACATTTATTCTGCCTACTAAATATGACACGATTCTGAGCTAGTCTCTCCCAGGCCCTCAGGCTTTTCTGGCCTGAATGGCCCTTGCAGTTGCCCAGCAAGTGTTGAACTGCCCATCTGAGCTCAGGCCCTTCTCTGGCTCACAGAAGCCACAGTCTCTTAATTAATTCACTGATTCTCCCCGAGTCTCTTCAGGAACTCTATGATGTTTAACTAGATCATCAATAAACTCCCTTGTAGCTCTAAAATGCTGTAATTCTAATACCAATTAATATTTGGATGAACTCTGAGACTCCATATGAATCACCAGCATTTTGCTTCTGCTAGGACTCTGTCAGGCTCAGCAAAGTACTTGTATCTGAGGTTGCTGCCTTACTGGTTAAGTGTGGGGGAGGCCTGGGGCTTGTGGTTTGTCTGGTGGGGGCACTATTCTGATGAATCCAGAGCAGAGGGATCCGTCTCTAGTGGATACTGTTAATGGCCATAGACTTAACTTTTAACACTGCAGAGAAAGTGTTACAAAGAGAACAGGGAGAGAGTGTGGACAGATTAGAAAGAACCCCTCCAAGATCCATGAATCACTCAGAGAGTTGTGGGCAGTCAGGCCATTTCCTATTTTAAGCATGAATTAATTTACACATATGACTAGTAATGAGAATGTTGGAGGCAAAAAAAGCCATAGCCTTTTACATCTGGATGTGAACTCTACTAAAACCAAACATGGTCTTATTGAAGAATCCCAGGGTTTTTTGGATTGTATTTTGTATTTTGGATGATTTATAAAGGAAAGAGGTTAAATTGACTCACAGTTCCACATGGCTGGGGAGGCCTCAGGAAACTTACAATCATGGCAGAAGGGGAAGCAAACACATCCTTCTTCACTTGACGGCAGGAAGAAGTGCCGACAAGTAAAGATGAAACAGTCCTGGATGTTTGTATAGCAGTGACAGTGACCTAGAGTCAGACATCAGTGTGGTCATGGACTCCCTGCAACATCTTGAAGGAAGTCTCTAGAAGAAACAATATCCAGAACTTGCCTTGTTCCTTTGAAATGCATATCTACCAAGATACGGGGTTAACCATGGGCTGTTGCTTTGTCAGATGTTATTTCCAAACTCTATGCCAAAATCCTTCTTGATAAATTTGATAGGACAAAATGTTATTGTTATTTATATGTTGTCCCAGCTTTTTTTCTTTTTTTTTCATTCCCAGCTAATTTTTAAATTATTTTTCAAGAGATGGGGTCTTGCTATGTTGTCAAGGCCGGTCTCAAACTTCTGGCCTCAAATAATCCTCCTGTCTCAGCCTCCTGAGTAGCTGATATTATAGGTATGAGGCACTATACCTAGCAAGTTTCTGCTTGTCAAATGAGCAGATCCTGCAACTGGGATCTTTGTTATGTGAGTTTGGACAAGGAGTTATGTGAGTTTGTAAGATGCAATTGAAAAAAAAAGGGTGAGATAGGGAGGCCCAGAGGAGGATTTTTGGAGCTGAAACACTGGAATCTTGAGGATGAGAGCTGCAAGAGAAAATGAGAGGCCCCTTGATGAAAGGCTGGGGAGAAATCAAATATTACATGAAGATTCAGAGCGTTCACTGTGGTATATGTGATGGAAATAAAGTTTCTCTAACTTCCTTATGAAATTTTCAGCACTCTAAGTTGGACTATTGTTTAGATGGGAATAGATTCTTTCCAGAAAGTGGGACGCTTTGCTGAGCCTTGCATTAAGGCAGGCAGAGAAATCCAACGTGAGAATTATGGGTAGATCCCTATGGGTCACAATTGCTACTCAACCTGGCGGATCTTCTTCAGTGTGCGTGCACACACACACATATACACACAGACACACACAGAACTACATAGACCCCTACAGGGTGCAGTGCGTGTTCATTTGGGATACTAACCTCAGTTAACACACACACACAATTGCATGAGTCCCTATGGTCATGTGTTTGCTGTATTCGCTTTGCTCTCTGGCTTTGTCTCATAGTGTTTACCTTTGTTGTGCTCTCTTCCCTGTTTCCTCTCTTATTATCTATCTGGAAGTTCACAGCGCATTTTAGAACCTGTCTCTAATCTTATTTGGATGGAGCTTGTATAATTAAGTGCATACTATTCAATTTCAATCATATTCTGCAGGTGCAAGAACCAATGTCATCGTGGACGATTACCCTGTCAACATGGTTGCTCAGACTGCTAAAATGACTTTCCTTTCAGCTTTATTGTAACTGAGAAAAGAGGGTGATTAAAAATACACATCAGCCAAAGGACTGTGATAATGACCATGTCCTGATGTCCTGGCTGCATGATGCTGGACGCCCCTTTGTGTCTATGTTCCACTGTCGTGAGGGGTATTCCACGTGGGCAATGCTGTCCATGGTCTTAAGCATCCTGAGGCCAGGGCTTCCCTAATTTCCTTTAATTGGAACTCAGGCACCTTGATCAGAGAAAAGCTATTTTTTGCCCCAGCTCTACTGAGCGAGATTCCGTCTCAGATTATATTATGGGAACTGCCATTATCTGTGGTTGCTAAGGAATAGTTTTTCCTCTCCAATTAATTTTTTTTCCTTCAAGAAGCCCCAACCTACACAACACTTGGTAGTAATTTAAAATGAGCAGAAGAGCTGCAGCTTCTATCAGAGGCATAGAGGAACCCGCTAAGAGTTATTAGGGGTCACCAGGGCCTGTCTTTTAACTAAACACCGAATTGCTATTTTAGAACAAAGGAGACTCCTTCTCTTTGGAAAACACTGATCTACTGCTTGATTTTTCCAATTACAGGCTGAACTCCCCCCTGCCCACGAGCCTGCTAGTCAGACTTTCATTAATCTTGCTGTCTCACGCACAGGGCTCCTGGCTGAATGCAGGCGTCACAGAGAGAGGAGGGCATGCTTTCAGTGGAAGTCCGCTTCCCACCCTGATCTCTGAGTTAAGAATTAGATTGCACTGCTCACCTGCTGTGGAACAAAATGCGTTAAGCACCTGCCCCTCCAGATCCTGTGTGTGAGTGTGTGTGTGTGCGCGCGCACGCATGCACGTGGCATTCCCAGACCTGGATGGGCAGGTCTGTGGCAGGAAGCTGGCTTGCAGAACCAGTGTGGAACAGGTAACCCAGGCTGCAAATGCTGCTCTCACACTGGCTGTCAGTGGGTTGTTCCTGCCCTGCTTCTCCCAGGAATGCTGGATTCCACACCTGAGACTGTCATCATCTTGTGTGGTTCTGGGGATCAGAGTGGGGCTAGTTTTGGTACAAATCTAATTCACAAAATTTTAGTGTCACTAAAAGAACTTGTTAAATGTGAACTGGGCTTTAGGAAGTGGCATGTTGGTAGACATGCCTCTCTTTCTGGTAGTGGACATTGCCTGGTACTTACTCAATGATCAGGCACTAAGGAAAGCTTTTCTGATCTCTCCATTGTATGTGGGCTCCTCCTATCCTGTCTGTTCTCTTAGCAAGCTCTGCTTCCCTTGTTCACAGCATCCCCATCACAATGGTGGTCACTGGACCCCTATGGTCTGGGTAAGTTTTCAGGAGTAAAGGTCATATCTCAATCATCTCTACATCCCCTGGTTCTCAGGAAGGAGTTACCCAAGCTTTGCTGGATGTTTGGTGAAGACAGGGAGAGAACGAAAGATGTCAAAGCTAATTTTCCAATTAAGCTATTGAGACAAGTTTATTCAAATATTTACATACTTTCTGATGTTTTATTACTCCCATAAATAACCTAGTTCTTTCTTCATGAACTCCAGGACTTTCTTCTCCTCCCTCTTTGTCCAGAACCCTGGGAGGAGCCCTGGGGTCCCCTACCCTGTCCCCAGCAAAGCTCACGCTTGCTCCCAGGGCTCTGGGCTCTCGTAGGGAAAGTCCAGCTTCCATAGATTGGGCATCAGGACCCTGGTTGGAGGGAGGGGCTGGCAGATGTGCTAAGGTATCTCAAACTGGAACTGGGGTTCCAACTGGAGGGATCTCTTCCGTGGAGCTACCTACAAATAGTGCCTAGCAGATTGCATGACTAAGTTACATGGTTTTTTGTTTGTTTGTTTTAACCAAGTCAGTTTTGAGTCAGTTTTGATTCAAAACACATATTTTTAAATCAATTTTTTCTCCTATATTGTATAAGAAACTGTGACATTTGCCAAAGAATTAAAACACAGGCAACACCTCGAGAGTGCTTCAACTTGCAGAAAATACTAGATCCTTCCAGTTATTTTCCAAAGCCCAGCTAAGCTGGAGTTAAAAAAAAAAACAAAACAAAATAAGAGCTTTTCTTTACAGTATCCTGAACATTATAGTGGCACATTATATTGACTAACTTCAGCTGACGCAAGGAAAGAACGAAAAAAAGAAGTGGTGACGGGTGACTCATCGGCTCTCAGCAAAGCAATTTGGCAGGGCACAAAGCGTGTGAGAACAGCCCCGCCACCAAGGAGGGAGTGAAAGGATGGAAACAAAGAACAGGGCGCTTCAGTGCAGAGGGTTTGTGTCTACGTGGCCAAATGGCCCTGCGTAGGACACTCATCATGAAAGCTCAGCTGATGGAAACCTGAGTCCTTTGAAGTTTCTTATTTTTAAAAGTGATTTCAGTGATAGAGCAGCTCCTATTTGAACAGTGTCCTTGGTGCAACCAAGCTCTAAGATTTTGGAATCCTGATAAGTAGGAACTAGAAAAATGGGTTAAAAGCTGCTAGCCATTTTTGTGAATGCATGAATTTACTTTTGGGGGAGACATCATTGTTTTCTAAAAGCCTCTGCATGGGCTCTTGGATTAAACCTGTGTGGAGACAGGTAGCCTGGGTCTGAGGGCTGAACTGCGAGGCAATCTAACTGGGAGGCAGATGTCTTAGACTGAGACATGGTGATCTGCTGGGTAATGTTTATTTTGGGATAGGGTTGAGGGAGATCTGGGTCTCTGAGTGTGGCTTTTTGGTAGGGGATGAAGGGAGAGGAAGTGTAAGTTACCCTCTGTCTTTGGGGGACCATAGCAGACTGGAAACTGAGCAGGAAGGCTGGTCTGATCCCCTCTTGTTGCAGTTGTATTCCAAGTGTTTATGTTATATTTCTCTCCTGTTAGCCTCAATACCATCAGTCAAGCCTTGTCCAAAATTTCAAAATCTGGTCTCAGCAATTGCTGCAGGGAGATAAGGGAAGGGTCTTGGTCTATTTACAAGACAGTGAGTGAAGGGAGGAGCTCAGCTGCTGTAGGATGAGGTAACCTGCAGCAGAAAGCTGGTGTCCCAGGGCCAGAGAGGAGGTGGCATCTGAATCTGGGCAGCCCACCTTGGGGACCAGCCACACCAAGACTCGTTGGCAGGCGATCTGAGAACTCTTGCTGAGGATGGAGGGTGTTCCAGAAACATGTGGGAAGGGAAGCCTGAGTGGATTTTGGGAGCCAGTGAAGTGTGTGGTATCCACAGCTCAATTGACCATGACCTTCCCAAAGATTCTGGGGCCCAAGATTGGTTAACTAAGACCATCACAGTCACAGAGCAAGGTAACTCCATTCTTTTCTCAGCTTTTGAACTTGCTCTGAATCTGCTAGCCATGGGCTTTGCATCAGGATTTGGTCTGGTTGTCTTGATGTATTGAAGCATCTCTCCTAGGTCTGTTTAAACCAGTGACTGACAGAATAGAGTGTGACCACTGCATGGCATGGCAATTCTTTAGCTCGGTGACACATGATGTATCCCATGCCTTCTACTCCTTAGAAGCTCCGCATGGGCTTAGCATTACAATGTGACTGTTTTGGTCCCTGAGTCATCCTGGAGAGCAAAGTTCCTAACCATGGAGATTCATTCCCAGCCATTGCCTCTGCCAAAATCACTGCATCAGAGTGGGAAGGTGCATTGTTACAGATGCTATATAACCACCTAATGTAAAATCGTCCTGTGAAAAACAGCACACGTGTATTGAACTACTTCAGGGTGAGCACTGGGCCAAGTAACTTAAAAAGAATGCTCTTGCTTAGTCCTTACGAAACTCCTATTGGATTGAGACTGTGTTATCATGGAAAAACAACGAGGCTAAGGAGATTTGAGTACTTTGCTCAAGATCACACAGGTCATGGGTGGCAGAGCTGGGACTCAAGCCTGGGGCTGCTGAATGCTGGACTTGAGAATGATGGGAGGTCCTTGTGTCTTACCAGTGGCAAGTGGGGAAGGCATGGCACTGGCTCAGCATCTGGGAAGTCAGCAGAGGATGTTAGAAATCACACAGCCGCACTGGAAGCGGGAGAGGCAGCCAATGGCAGCTGCACCATTAGAAAGACTATGAAGGAAGAGACACAGAACTTGCTAAAATACAGATCTGAGTCAGCCACCGCATTTCTGCCATGTTCGGATAAAATTACAGTCTGATCCACACCTCGCAGGCACAGGATGTGACAAAGTTGGAACACGGCACAAGTTCACAAATTTCACTGATTTTGGCTGGTTGCTTCCTATCAATGAGCCCCTCACCTTTTTCTAATTCAACATTCCAGGGTCCCCACATCCCCATTGTGGATCCTAGGAATCTCTTTTCCATTCTACCTTGGCCTCTGCCCCATTTTCCAGTAGAAGGTACCTACCTGCAGCCCATTGCAGGAACAAGGTGCACCCCCAAGGGACTTGGTGAGGAGGAAGGATTCAGAAGTTCAGGACCACTATCCAGGTCCTTAGAGTGAGGGGGAGAGGAACATTCCAGGATGAGCACATCATTCTGCATCCAAGGTCAAGACCCCCCATCATGTACTGGCAAGTTCAGGGACCTGAGACTGAAAGCATCTCATGTCATTGCTTTGTATTTTCCCAGAAAGGGTTAGAAGATGAATATTATGTATCTACCATATGGGAAGGTAAAAATGACTCTGCAACATGTTGTTTGTTAAAAAATATCAATGTTTAGCACCCAAATACTTACTGCAAGAGTCCCAGAGAAGAAAGTGACAAAGAAGTGTGACGTAAGTGTAAGCAACAAAAGCATTAGCTTCTTAGCATCCTGTTGGGTTATGGGATGCTAGATTTTTTAGGGTTCTCAGGGACTGGAATAATGAAGTATAAAAACCAGACCCAGAATGGAAATTATTCATATTGATTACACATACACACTTGTGTGCACACACATATGCACATGTGTACGTCTCAATTTAATTCTTGGGAAGTATATTGATAATGAATGATAACTGTAACTGTAACTGCAATGTTTGGGACTCGTGGGCTGATTTAATTTTATCCGTCATCACTGGTCCTGTAGAGTCTCCCTGGGATGGTCTCTCAAAAGCCACAGGAACTGGAGGGTTGAAAATTTCTTACCTTCAGAGACCAGGGCCCTACAGGGTCTGATGGGAAGTCAGTTTTAAAAGTCTATGGTTTCAGAGATGTCTAGTGAGGTTCATATTTACCTTACAGGGTGGTAGTAGCACTTGCTGTATGAGGCTGAGAGGAGAGGCTGCTCAGATGCAGAAAGCCCAGTTAAAATCTCCCCACACTTGCTGTTAAACACAAGCTGTCCACACAAAGAACAGAAACCAATCAAGAGCTACGGTGTCAGTAGAAAAGTTAACTGATCAGTACTTTGATCAATTCAAAGTAGCAGGAGATTCACGCATCCCAAAGTGGCCTGATCAAAAGGATCAACGAGTGATTCTTGTTTCTTCACCTGCTTTTGAAAATATTTTAAGTTTTTAAAATGTATTTTCAGCCTACATCGTGCTTTGATCCTCTCCTGCTTTCATGGTTGTCCTTGGCCCTAACCAGCTTTGTGTCACTCTTAGCTTGTGCTGGACCTCATAGCTGACAGGTTTTGTTTTGTTTTGTTTTTAGGTCTATCCTCGTTTCAGAAAGAAAATTGCCTTCTGTCATTGGCTTCACCCCCACGTTCACTGGGAAACCTTTCTGGCCTTTTGGGCAATCGGTGCTGTCCTCTCAGAAGTCTCCCTTACGGGGAGTTTTGATTATTTAGCTCTGGGTCTCCCTCAGTCTCTCCTGGACTGTGGGCTCCTCAAGGGCAAGGCTAAGTTTCACCTTTGAATTCCCAGCACACAGCACTTGATCTGGAACATAAGAGCCTTTTAGGAAACATTTCTGGAAAAAATAATGGGTAATAATGAATAATGAATATCTCTGCCTCTGTTACAATTATACAACCCTAACAGGCTTTTGAAAGGGTTCTATTTTGGGCCAGGTGTGATGGCTCGCACCCATAATCCCAGCACTTTCAGAGGCCAAGTGGGGAGGATCGCTTCAGCCCAGGAGTTCAAGACCAGCCTGGGCAACATAGTGAGACCCTGACTCTACAAAATAAAAAATGTAAAAAAATGTAAAAATATTTTTAAAAAGAAAGTGCTATATTTCTTTTATTCTGTACCTGCTACATTCTATCCATCTAAAGACACCACAAATATTTAGCAGTATGTTCTGCTACAGAGTCATTTCCAGAATCAGCCTTAGGCCCTGTTCAGTTAGAGTGGATGTGACCTTCCTCTGAGACAGAAACAACTGAATTTATTTCAACTGGTGTGGGAGTAGGAAGAGGAGAATGAATCTATGCAGTGTAAACCAATGAATTAAAATAAAGGATGGATTTACACCTACTCTTACAGTCCTTTAGAAGAAAGTTTCAATGCTGATTCAAGTTGCTTTTGGTGATTAACTAAAAAAGCACTGAAATGGACCTTTGTAAGCTTGAGTTGTCACTTTATTCTTGTCAGCAGCATCCTCTGGAACATCCTGCAATTATAGATTCACTCTATAGACCTCAGTTTAACAAACTACCCGAGATAACTGGTCTGAAACCAAATCTTTAGACTCCTTCCTTAAATTTTACTTAGTAGGAAACAAAACCCAAGACAAAAAAAGAATAAATACTTAGGGATTCTCAGTGAGAGAAAAACATCGAGTCAGAATTTACAATGACAGAGGTTAGAAATACCCCACATCTAAACTGTCAGGATCTAGCTAACGAGTTTAGAAATAATCCCTGCTTCGTGCTTCACTTTTTTATATTCACAGAGGAGGGAAAGGAAACATAGATGTACCCAGATGGTTTATGTTTGTTTTCAACCTCTGCCTGCTCACACCCTGCATGGAGACTCTGCACTCCTTGAGCTGCATATTTGCAGATCTCATTCCTTCACGTGGGCAGAGCTAGAAGCAGTATGCAACCCCTCAGCTTGATGTCTGGAGGAAGCTATGGGTGGCTGCCCATATCCTTCTATTGGATTCCTGCCCTGGTTCCTGGCATCTCAGTCTTGCCTTAATTGTGGAGTCAAGTGTAATGCACTTGCCAAGACCTTGCCATTCTGCTCATCCTAGAGGTCTAGATCTGACTCTGTACCTCTTTCCACTGCTTGGAGTCCTGCCTCAAAAGAGATGGACCCCCACCTTGGTACCTAGAACTTGCTGTCTATTTGACAACAAGATCTTTTTTCTTTTTTTTTTTTTTTGAGGGGACACAGAGTCTTGCTCTGTCACCTAGGCTACAGTGTAGTGGTGCTATCTTGGCTTACTGCAACCTCCACCTCCTGGGGTCAAGCGATTCTCATGCCTCAGCCTCCCAAATAGCTGGGATTACAGGTGTGAGCCACAATGCTTCGCTAATTTTGGTAGTTTTCATAGAGACAGGGTTTCACCATGTTGGCCAGGCTGGTCTCGAACCCCTTACCTCAAGTGATCTGCCCACCTTGGCCTCCCAAAGTGCTGGGATTACAGGTGTGAGCCACCACACCCAACCAATTTGGCAGCGAGTTCTGTGCACCAAGCTTAAACACCAAGCTCTGGGTACCCAAGAAGAGCTTTTGGGTAGTCGCATTGCCCAGAATCTCCAACCACAGGGAGAATTTCTATCTGCCTGGATGATATCCAAGTTGTCCCATTACCTTGAATGTTGTAACTAGGTTTGAGGGGGAGGGTCACCCTTCTCAGGGGTCAGCCACAACATTGGATCAGACCCTTATGCAAGCCCAGACAATTGTGTTTCTTCTGGGTCTGTTATCCCAGTGGGGCCTGAAGTCATGTCAGCGTGTGTCATGATAATTGCTCTCTGAGTTGGGATAAACCAACGATTAAATGAGATATTTTGATTACGTACTTATCTCAGTGAGCTATACCCTTTACATCTCATTTTTCTTCTCAGTATGGAGAACTTTTGTTGTTGTTCTTAATTGTTTTGCTCAAGATGTTGCAAAGAAGGGCAAAGGAATCTGCTGTTCTAATCTCAGATTGCCTGGAACATGAAATCAAAGTCTAGTTTGCTGGTCTTTTCTCGGTAAAGTTTAATTCTTGTGCTTTTGTCATGGCCCCAAACAAAGGATCCATCTGAAACAAAGAATGGCTGGAAGTGCAGGACGCAACAGGGGAGTGGGGGGATGGAGGTCAAACGTGCTGCCAATACTAGACTTAATTAGCCCCGCAGGAGAGCCGTGGCTATGGGTGATGTGGGTTGGATGATTTTTAAAAGCAAGCAAACAATTGGAGACACACAATTTGGGAGATTGAATTGTGTTTTGTTTGTTTTGTGTGCAAAATGAGATTGTGGGGGAAACAGAGACATTATCCATGAAGAATGCTCAGGCAATTTCTGTTGCTTCCTTCCATCAGTTACCTTCTGTGAACTCGGGGTGGAATTGAATTCCATTGAGTTACAGTCTATGCACTGCCAGTCTCTATAGGGATAACTCTCTGGAGTAATTTCATAACCTGCACTGACAAAGATATAATTCATACTGTGCTGCCTTTTATAGGGGCCTTAAAAAAGTCATGTACCATTTCACAGTTGTGGTTGTATTTTTTTAAAGTTTGACAAAAAAAAAAAAAGAAACTTTTTTTTTCTTACTAAATCATAAAACCAATAGACTTAAGGGGAAAAGGCAAAATCAGACTCCCTAGTCTTGCAGAAAAAAAATCTATGGATATCATAGTTTTCTCATCTGGAAAATGGCAGGACTGAACTCAATCATTTCCAAGTTCCATTTCCACATCCGGAAAGTCTCAGAATCTCTGGCTGTAGGTTTTCTTTTTCCCTAGAAATGTGACTGCTGAAGGAAAATAAAGTTCCTCCAGAGGCTTTTCTTTAGATGAGAATTCCTCCATTGAGGATGGCTTCCGTTGTGCCTGGCTGGCTGACTTCCTCTGTGTGGCCGGCAGGAGAGATGGAGGTGAGATTGAAGGAAAGGTGCCATTGAAGGAAGGCTTGGGCTTAGCAAAAGACTCCCCTGGCAGCAGGCAGAAGGCAAGAAGGTCAGGAGTCAGGGAAGAGCTAACAGGTTTACGTGACTGACAGCTGAGGTCAGACTATGGGCATCAGTGAAGTCAAACAATGGGAAAACATCCCTAAAGAATAAGGAAGTGGAAGGGTCAGCCTAGCTGGCAGAAACTAGATGCTATGGGCAAGGAGGCTGACAGGGCAGGCCGGGCCCAGGCACTGAACTGCCTGGAAATAACGCTGATAAGGGAGGCAGCATGCTGGTCGGCCTGGCTGCCCCGAGTCTACATGACACAACCGACGGCCAACCAGGAGGTTGTGCAGGAAATTGGCTACTTGTTTAGTTTACAATTGGCCGTGATTTCTTAGTAATCAGCTGGCAGACTTGGGAATTCTTGTGCAGTGAGATAATTAAATCTAACACACAAATTATTTTCAGAGGTCATAACATGTTATAGTTTATAAATGTAATAATAAAGGAAATTGAGATAGTGTTATTTTACTTAGTATTTACCAATTTGTTTTCTAAAGAAATAGTATTTCTTTAGTATTCTGGGGTCAATTTTTTTTTTCAGCCTGCAGAGCTTATCAACGTTCTTTACCCGAAGCCCTCCAGGAACACACCTGTGTTTAAAGTAGTTGGATTTATTACTTGTTTCAGCAAGGGAAAACATGTACCATGGAAACCATGGGGCATCTCAATAAGAGGGTGTGATAGAAGACCTGTCATGGCATTTGGGCTTGTGTTGGGTGTCAGGTGATTTGAGAGAGAGTTCGGAGAAGTGAGGCTTTGCTCTGGATTGGATGCTGTCGGGAAGTGATTGGGTATCTCCACAAACCTTATCTGGAAAGAGAGTATACTAATGGAGGCTAAACCTGTGATTGATAAAGCAGCCCTGTTCACTCACTTTCGTGAGAATAGGGGGTGGTGGGCGTGTTTGGTATGTTTCAGCTTGGACAAGTTCATGTTTTGTTTGTGTTTTGCCATGACTACCGAGGGGTCTTGTCTTGATCCAATGTTGTTATGCAATGGAATATATCTGATTTTGGTTTTCTGTGAAATTGTGTTCAGCAAGAGAACACCAAGGCTTAGCTGATAGCACCAGGCCAGCTCCTGGATGTCAAGGGTGCGTTTTCTTTTCAAGTGAAAACTTTTGCAGATCTCAAGCATTTTTGTGGGTCTCTGGAAAGTTCCTAGGCTATAGGAATTGAGCTCTTCATGCCTATGGAATAAAACAACTTTGTCCGCAGCACAGGTTCTAAGAAGGCCCTTCCTGTGTGAAGCCATCCGTCACTCATGCCTCCCATCACCCTTTGCATGGGTGAGGAGGATATGAATCCAGTGGGGAGAAGTGGGAGGCCCAGGGATGCCCTGCTTTGGCTCACCCAGAAGCGGGCAGGGAGAAGTAAGAGTTGGTGGTATTTTGCATGCAAAGGGAAAGATGTGGGCCTGGTACATCCGGTGGCAGTAGGAGGTAGTTTAATGAAAGCTAGGATACAGCTAAGCTCTTTAAAACACCAGGACAAACTTTTTCCTGTGTAACTCTCTTTTATTTTTAAAGAGAGCAAAGTGCAACACAAAGCAAGGCAAGAATAGCATTACAAGTCTGATCTCCAGCTCTCAGTTTCCATTCATTTCTCCCCCACATAAGAACTCCTAGAAACTTTGTTTACACTTTTTCTCATTTTTTCCCCTCTCCTTTGCTGTTTATTTGGAAACTTTTTAAGCCTCCAGAATGGCTGAAAGAATGAACCCAGCATACCCTTCACCCAGATTTCATCAAATGCTCACGTTTTGCTACCTTCTCTCTCTCTCTGTCAAATCATTTGAAGTAAATTTTAGACATCATATTTTGCCCCTAAATACTTCAGCATGTAAATCTCCCAAGAGCACAATTATATTTTCCTATATAATCACAATACTATGTATGTAGGGGTGTGTGTGTGTGTGTATACAGTACAAAGACCTTTCTTTTGAGCCATTGAAAATAAGTTGTCAACATGATGCCCTAGGCTGGATGTGGTAGCTCACGCCTGTAATCCTAGCACTTTGGGAGGCTGAGGCGGGTGGATTGCCTGAAGTCAGGAGTTGGAGACCAGCCTGGGCAACATGGTGAAACCCCACCTCTACTAAAATAGAAGAAAACTAGCAAGGCATGGTGGTGCACGCCTGTAGTCCTGGCTACCAAGGAGGCTGAGGCAGGAGAATCACCTGAGCTTGGGAGGTGGAGGTTACAATGAACCGAGAGCACGCCACTGCACTCCAGCCTGGGTGACAGAGCAAGATCTTGTCTTAAACCCAAACAAACAAAAAACTTGATGTTCTATACTCCTGGACATTTTAGTGTGAATTTCCTACAGATAAGTGTCCACTACAGAACCACAATTCCATCATCAAGATCAGGGAATTAACAGCAATGTATTGCTACCATCTGATACTCAGATTTCCTTCAAATTTTGCTGGTTGTCCCAAGTATGTGCTTACAGTAAAGTGATCTAGTCTGGAACTACCTTTACATTCAGTTTTCATATATTTTCAGTTTCTTTCAATGTGGAACGTTCCTTATGCTTTCCTTCACTTTCATAACTTTGACATATTGAAGATTACAGGCAGGTAATTTCATAGAATGTCCCTCAATGGGATTGTCTGCTGTTCCCTCACAATGAGATTTGGGTTACGTCTTTGGCAGTAACATCACAGAGGTGATGTAGGACTTGTCTCATTGCATGCTGTGAGATGGGGCATCATTTCAATTTATTTCGTTACTGATGACATTTACCTTGATCATTTGATTAGATGAGTGTTTGCCAGGCTTCTCAAATTAGGTATACTCTTTTCTTCTTTGTAATATTTCTCCCTCTCTCTCTCTATATATTTGTGGGGAGATACGAGATACTTTGAGGCCATTTAAATATCCTATTCTTTATCAAAATTTCCATTTCTTCACTTCTTTATTGGTTCATTTTCATCAGTATGAACTTATAGATTCTTATTTTATATAATCCATTGCTTTTCTCACTTATTTGATGCACAAAGTACCCAATATGTGGCCAGTGGAAGCCCCTTGAAGCTGGTTTCTGGACCTTTTTGAAGGGTCCCAATCATTCTTTTAGCCCTTCCTCTCACTCTGGCAGAGCGAGGTGTCCATGCACTATGTTACCTGCCCCAGCCCTGGAATCAGCCATTTTCTCCCAGAGCCCGTGCTGCTTTTTGGCAAATAATGGCATTTAGCAATCACAATCTGGGTGCTCTGTGTACTAAATGCTCTTAGTAAGTCCCTACTTCTAGGCCTCTCAGTGGCCAGAGCTGGGACTACAACTACATATGTATAATATATAAAAATACACACATTCATATTATTGTATTGCTATATCTACATGTATATATACATATGTGTATATATATGTGTGTGTATGTATACACACATGTATATACACATACATATATATTTAAATACATACATATACATTTAATACATATATACATATATTTATATAAATATATATGTATGTATATGTATGCATATGTATATGCACACATATCCATACACACACACACACATATTTAAAAACACAAATTCACACAGTTATATCACTCATCTCAAGACCGCAGGATTCATTCTAGTTTTCTCCTTTACCATAATCGTAAGTCTCTTTACTGACCGTGAGAAACTTGCTCTAATTAAAAAACAAACATCTCCTATTTTATGCAGCCCCAATTTAACGAATCTGCTACACTGCTATTGCCATTTGCCCCTTTTGGGATGCCCTCTTCACCCAGATTAGGCTCTGGCACCTCATGCTGAGCTGCTCTACCACTGGGATGCCTCTTCCCTTTGCTTGGGGACCATGCAGAAGCCATGATGTGCCCCTTCTCGTGTGGGTGACCTCACCCTGGCCAGACCATCTCCCTGCCCTGGGCTGTCCCTAGCCTCAGACGCCCTTCTCACCTTGCTTGGGTGCAGATACCTTGTGCGAGAATATCCTCCCCACCTTCCCTGGGCTCCTGCACCGAGTCTTATCACACCTCTTAGATGACTTCCTCATTCTGCTTGGTTTCTGAACCCTGCACCAGGCTTCCCTCTGCAAAAATGCCTTCCTCCTCATACTCAGATACCAGCACCTCCTGCCTGACTCCCTGTTCACTCTGATTAGGCTCCAGCACCCTGCTCTGTGCCGCCCTTTCACTGGTAATCTCTTCTTACCCTTGGTCTCCCATTCCCCAGCCTGGGATACTCCCTTCACTCTACTTGGGGTCTGCCCATGCTGGGCAGCTGGAGGTATAATCTCTTGATAGTTTCTTCCTGCACAGACAAAGTCAATCCACCGAGACCACAGCATTGTAGTAAAAAGTTTAATTGACATGAGGATGGCCATGTAGGACACAGAATTATCACTCAGATCAGTCTCCCAAAGGCTTGGAGATGAGGGTTTTTATGGAAATTTGGTGGGCAGGGGCCTAGTGAATGAGTGCTGCCGACTGATCGAGGATGAAATTGTAGGGTGTGGAAACTGGTCCTTGTGGGCTGAGTCCACCTCTGGGTGGAGCCACAGGACCAGTTGAATCTGGAGTCAGGAGACTGGGTCGGGTGAGTTGGAAAAACTTCAAAAAACCAATCTTAGGTGCTACAGTAGTGCTATTATCTATAGGAGCAATTGGGAAAGTCACAGATCTTGTGACCTCTGGCCACATAACTGCTGAGTGCTAAGGGATAATAGAAGCCATGCTTATGTTTTAGCAGAACTCAAGCCACTCCTCATAATCCTAATCTTGTGGCCTTTCATTCATCTTACAAAGGCAGTGTCAGCCCCCAAACAAGGAGGGAGCAGTTTTAATGGGGGACTGTTACTATCCTTGCTTCAAAGTTAAACTATAAACTAAATTCTTCCCATGTTTAGCTTGACCTATGGTCAGGAATGAGCAGCCAGCCAGCCTGTGAGGCTAGAGGCAGGATGGAATCAGCCATGCAAGACTTTTCTCACTGTCATAATCTTTGCAAAGGCAGCTTCAGAGGGAGTAGAGGGGAGACATACGATAGCACAGCATATTAATGGGCCAAAGTCAATGCGATTAAAAAAAAAATCAGTGACTGGATATTGTCCAACACACTAATGGTGCAGCCCAGAATTTGCAGTGAAAACTGAACAGGACAGCAGTCATGGGGCACAGTGACACTTTGCATCTTCTGATCTGATGCCATGGGAAGTGCCCAGCATCACCTGGTGATACTCCTGCCAAAAATGTGCTAACCCAGACGGAATCATGAGGAAACAATCAGAAAAACCCAGATTATGGACTTTATACCTGACTACTGGTTTCTACTTTTAAAAAATGTTAAGGTCATGAAAGACAAAGGAGTCTAAAGGAGGCTGAAGAGCTGTGACTACCGACTCAATGTGGGGTTCTTGATTGGATCTTGGATTGGAATAAACAAAACAGCTATGCAAGACATTTTGAGGATAATTGGAGAATTTTGAGTATTCATGGAATATTTAGGTAATATTATGGTATTGTAAGCTATAATTGCTTTCTTGGTGTGAAAATTGTGTTGTGTTAAGTTTTCTCATTTCCTTTGAACAGCTCAGTCTAAAAGCCACTGGGTGTGGCCTGGGAGGTTACCATCCTCAGAGAGGGGAGCCATGTGACTCAGATGAGGTGGCAGGCCCTGGGCTAAGTGAAGAGGACACACGTGTAGCAGGGCAGCCCAGCCTGGCACAGGGGATGGTGTGGGGAGGAGGGCATGTAGGCCTGGGTTATCAGGGCCTGAGAAGAGTGAGGATAATGTCTACGTGGAGGGCAAGCTGACATGGGGTGTGCTCTTCCAGGTTTGAGAAATAAGGGTCATTGCCTGACCCTGGGGTGTTGGGGAGCCTGATTGTGCCTTCTTGGGTGGAGTGGGAGAGGGTGGCCAAACTGCATTCCATTGAAAGTCAAAAGACCCTCCAAATCTGGCCCCCATCTCCCTCTACTGTAACATGGCTCCCTCCCCTCTTTTAAGCCAACTCCTGCCCAGTTTACACCTTGTGTTCTTGAACAACTTATTGGATGCCTAGATTAGGGGTCATCCAACTATAGCCTAGATTGCAGTGTCATCCCCTCATTTTGTAAATAAAGTTTTATTGGAACATAGCCATGCCTATTTGTTAATTGTCTATGGCTGTTTCTGCATTGCAATAGCAGAATTAAGCGGTTGCAACAGAGACGAGGTGGTCTACAAAGCCTGAAATATTTATTTGTTGGCCCTTTATGGAAAAAGTTTATGCACCCTGCCATAGATTAAGGGTTATTCCTTCTTAGTCTGTGCTGTTCTTATTGTAGCCTGTCACCTATGGTAACAATGCACCTGCCCTCATTAGTATAGGCTCCATGAGGCAGTGGACGCCAGTGTTGCAGCCCTGGTGCCTGGAAATGCACCTGACATATGGTAGGTACTCAACAAATATTTGTTTAATGAATGGGACCTCTGCCTTATGCACACTGGGGGATTTTGGCGAGCAACTCATGATAGTGACCTCTGGAAGGCATTTCAGGGAGACCACTAAGCACAGGGGTTACAGGTTATGTCATCTCCTCATGTTGAGGCCTTGGGAAGCTAGCTCTTCCCTTGGTTTTACTTAAATCCCCTTTTCAGAAATGAATCATCAATCATCTGCTGCTCAGTCAGCAGATGTGGGGGGTAAGCTAACATGTGGAGCACAACCAGCTCCCCCACACCCCAGGGCCAGGCAATGACCCTTATTTCTCAAACCTGGAAGAACACACCCCATGTCAGCTTGCCCTCCACATAGACATTCTTAAGAGTAGAAGAATTTTTTAAAAACTATAAGATAAGAATAATTCCTGATCATAGAATTATTGCAGCACTATTCACAATAGCAAAGACTTGAAACCAACCCAAATGCCCATCAATGATAGATTGAATAAGGAAAATGTGGTACATATATACCATGGAATACTATGCAGCCATACAAAGGATTATCATGTCCTTTGCAGGTACATGGATAGAGCTAGAAGCCACCATCCTTAGCAAACTAACACAGGAACAGAAAACCACAACACCGCATGTTCTCACTCCTAAGTGGGAGCTGAACAATGAGAACACATGGACACAGGGAGGGGAACAACACACAGGGGAACAGGGCCTGCTGGGAAGGTGGAGAGAGGGAGAGCATCAGGACAAATTGCTAATGCGTGCAGGGCTTAATACCTAGGTGACGGGTTGATAGGTGCAGGAAACCACCATGGCACATGTTTACCTATGTTACAAACCTGCACGTTCTGTACACGTATTCCAGAACCTAAAATAAAATAAAATTTTAAAAAAAGAATTAGAATTGGAAGGAAACAAAGTTCATCTAAAACAACCTCTTAGTTTATCAATTAAGAAATTGAAGTCTTGGAAGAGCAGAAAGCAATTGCGTGCTGGTAAATGTATAGCAATTAGCTCTTCAGGAAAAATGTAACTTCTATTGATTTAAAGGCTATATAGCACACAGCAAATCAAAATAAAATATATAATACACTTTATTTAAAATTCCTTACAGCTATTGATTTTCATAGAATGCTTTTGTTAATTTTTACCAAATTCCTGTGTTCATACCTAACTTCTGGTTGCAAATGATGAACTAGTAGAGTTCCAACATGAAGATATTTTTGTTTACATTAGGAGTAAACAAAAATGAAACAAGCAAGACCTGTATGGGACCTTGTTCATTAATGATGCGAGTAATTTATTGGCCATATCAGATAATAGTTTTTAAATACTAGAAGACTGCTTTGTCATTTTTTGGTGCTGTTCATGATGTAATGGTTATAGATTTCTTTTGTACAAGCTTTTAAGTTTTATCTAGAGTATTAATATTTTTTCCATCTTACCTTGATTTATGGTGTTTGCTGATTTTCATGGTCTAAATATACTCACTTTGGCTGACTTCAAGTCACCAGTATGACTTGCAAACACGTCATTAGAAAGGGATGCCTGCTAGTTAGATGCCTAAATACACTATATAGTGTTTCCATCATCCAGACACTATAGATGTAAATAGCTTCAAGAGTGTAGGCAGAGGTAAGATGCAATAAAATAATTTGATTATAATAAAATAAGTTGGGATTACCAAGTTTTGAGCACTTACTAACATTGTTGAATATAACTGATTTAATTGCTAGTTTATATGATTCAATTTTTCAAAATGGCTATGTTTAACATCCAGCTCATGACATTCCTGAAAATTTCACAACAGGCTCTCACAAGCCAAGTCAAGGCCACCACTGGTACAAAATTAACCAACCATCCAATCATGGGAAACAGCCGAGGCAGAGTGCCTAGAGGGGAGTTATTTCATGGGAGATTTCAGTACAAAGTGATCCCAGGGCATACTGAAAAAGGAGTCAGACAAAGGGAACAGGGAGGAAACACCCAAACCATCCAGTTCTCCACTTCATGCCCAGGGACTCTGACCTCATTGTTTACTGTAAGGGCTGCATCAGTGTGTGCTTGAATTAGGCTGAAGTTCCTTGAAGTCTTGCTAGCATCTTAGTGCATAAATAAATATCACAGTCCCCTAATATGTAATGTTATAGAAGGGCGAAGAGGCTCCTTTGATGAAATTTTGTTCTTCAGAGTCTTATGGACTGGAGAGTGAAAACACACATGTATTAGCCATGTGATTTTAATGCTCTGGCATCTGCTGACCCTGGAGAAACTGCCCCTGCTGGCTCGTCAATTCCTAGAGGTAGTGAAGGACTGGCCTGTGGCGTGCATTTCATATGCAAACCAGCCAACCCACCACCTCCTCTACAGGGCTTTCACACTTAGGGCAAGGATTCCCTTGCTCTAATCACCCAGGACCAGGTAACAGGCAACCAGGGACAGTTCCTATTCCCTAGAACCTGCTAAAGTTAGTCAAACTAGCCGATTGTAAGCCTGCTTGCCTTGCCTTTCCCATTCCTTCCAATGGAAGCCACAATAAAGGGTCTTGCCTGCATTTTCATCATTCCCTCTGCCTCCTGACTGACGCTGGTGTGTGTCCAGTGGAAACCCCCACTCCCAGTACTTTATGCCACCCCAGTCTTGGGAACTGTGAGTAACAAACTCTCATCAATGGCATTGTGTTTTCATCTGTTGGCCTCACTGTACCTGAATAATAACAAAACCTACATTTTAAAACAACATGCCCTCCGTCAAACCCATGAAGGAAATGATGTGAAAAAGAAATACATTTATAAGCAGATAGTCATTTAAATTGGGTATTTCAGCAATTTCAGAAAACTGTCCTAACTGGTTGCTATACAACAATTTTGTTTTTAGTTTTGTTTTGTTTTAAATGAGAATATTCATCAACTTTGACAAGCATGCATGCAAATAAATGAACATTTATATCTTGCCTGACTCACTTGTTGATGGGACTGTTGAGCTCACATGCTACTGTGGTGGGCTGACTCCTATGACACTTTCTCTGAAACAGGTATCATCTGTCATAGTGTTGTTTCATTAATAAGCAATGAAACACATAAATGTGTCTCTCGTTTGACATGGTAGCATGACCGACCTACATTTATCACTCTGTGAAACTTGTACTAAGATTGCAAATTCAGATAAAAGCGGAATGTAGAAAAGTAGACATATAGAAGAGAGATTTTACAATAAATTTAGCTAAGCAACTACTAAAATTCTATGTATAGCCTGTGATTCCTTGTCTAAGCCAGCCTGGGATAAGCCCAAGATTACAATAATCACCAGCAAACAGGCTTTCTTTGACTTTGCTCACTCCTATTCTACCTGAAAGATTCCCTCAAGGTCCGACTCCATTGTTCTGGCATTTTATGAGACTTGGAGGACCTAGTTACCCACGGCATCTGCCTTCTTCTCTGTCTTTGCTCTGCTTGGAGATTTCTCCTGCATCTGCTGTGAACTGGAAAGATCGTGCCTCTGGGGCTACTGACACCTGAGTATTTAATCTCATGTCAATGTTAAAGTTGCTGCAAGAGTTGTTGGCAACAGTGATGCTGTTCCCTTATACTCTTGATGTCTGAGAGAGATGGTAGCATGAGAAAGACTTCACTTTGCTCATCCTCTTTTACTATAGTTCCCTTCTCTTGAAGGCTGACCTGGAAGATAATCTATGGGACACATACTGGGAATGCTGGATCATCTTTTCCTTCTGAGGCTGCTCCACTGTCCTTGAATCAAACTCTGGGGTCAAACTCTTTCTTCCCTTGGATGAGTTGTTTCCAAGAGCTCCTTTTTAGGTAAAGTGGAAGTAAATGAAGATCAATCAAATGAAAACAAGCACAGATGATTAATTTAGAGCTTACTATATCAAGAGAATCAGCCACCATCATTTGCTTTTGACAGAGACTCAAAGGCAGGCCAAGGAGTGGGAAATCATTTATAGTGGATAAAACACAAGGCTTCAAGTGTACCCTGATTGGAGGCTGTTGGCATGGAAAAGCTGTGGACAGGCCATCTAATAGTGGGACAATCTATGTAATTAGGGGAGCATACTGGGCGCTCTGTTTGGTCCTGAGTTGGAAGTGGGGACAATTATTAGGGAAGCTGTCAGATATAAACCAAGTCTTGGCTGTTTGGGACCAATTGTTACATGGATTATTGTCTGGCTTCCTGGGATGGTTTCTAGAGATTGTGGTCTAATCTCTTACAATCTGACTTATAGAGAGCAAGCTGTCTTCCTGGGCTGGTTATTATAGATAATGGATTAGGTTTCTGGAATAGTTGCTGTAGACTGTGGGTTAGGGTTCTATTCTGATATGTAGTCTGGCTGTTGTCTATTTGTATATTCAGTTTCTCAGCAAATTGACAGCCAGTGAGTCTATCATTCACTCTCCCTCTGCCTCCATATTAGTCAGGGCTCTCCAAGAAACAGAACCAAGAGGAAACTGGTTGTTATATGTGTAGAAAGAGATTTATTATAAGGAATTGGATCACATGATTATGGAGGCTGGTGAGTCCAAATTCTGCTGGGTGCAGATGCAGGAGAGCCAACATTCCAGTTCCAGTCTGAAGGCAGTCTGCTATAGAACCAGGAAGAACCAATATTGCAGATGGAGTCTGAAGGTAGTCTGCTAGAAAATTCCCTCTTGCTTGGGAAGACTAGTGTTTTTGTTCTATTCAGGCATCTACCTGATTGGATAAGGCCCAGCCACAACTGCTTTACTCAAAGTCCACCAATTTAGATGGGAATCTCATCCAAGATACCCTCACAGAAACACCCAGAATAATGTTTGACCTGACATATGGGCACCACATGACCCAGCGAAGTTGATACATAAAATTAACTATCACATCCCCAAACCCTCACTCATGAGTCTCAAGGTGAGCCAGTGACTTTTACTTCCTCTCATGCTGGACCCTTGCTCCATGGTTACTCATCAAAGTGGTGGAAAGACTCTACTCTCCTTAGCATCTCTGGAAGCTCATGCAGAGCCATCTCTGTGTTTGTGGCAGGATTTGTGAGTGGAAATGCCTTCTGGAGCACCCTCATTCCAACTGGATGTGAGAAGAGGAAAACTCATGCAGACATACAGAAGGACAAAGCTCCCAACTTGAAGGGGCTGTGGCATTCCACATGCCACCCCTGTAAAGAGTTTTAGTATGGTTTTCCAAACTACCCTATGGCCTCATTTCATCTCTCCAGGAAGGTCTGAGCCCATCTTGACAGTAGTGAGGTAGGTGTTTGGAAACCTGTCAGGATCCCTGAGATGCCTTCAATAGGGGAGTCTCCCAGCACCCCTGAGGGATCAAAGTGGTGAACAAAATTTCACAGTTCTTTTCTATCCTGATTCACTGGAACTGACAAGGTAAAGACTGAGCATCTTCAAGCAGGCAGGCAGCTAAGGTTGCAGGCTAGCATATTATCTACAACAATATCATCTCATTTTAAATTTATTCTTTGACTCTCTTACCAGGTCTTTTTATTTTTCTTGTCAGTAAGGCCCATAAAATGTAGAATCTTATCAATAGTATTCAAAGCAGATTTAAAATGTAATTACTCTTTGCTCCTTGCTAGTACAACCCAGCCTGAATCATCTCATCTGATTTAAGGAAGAATCTTATTGAGTTGAAAATGAAACTCTCCCAGTTTTTTCCTCCTCCCTTCGTCCCTTTTTTCATTTTTCCTTCCCTTTTCTATTTATTCACTCTGAGCTCCCTATCCAAAAGGCATTTGTTAAGCACTATGCTATTAATTGGAGGCATAAAGATTAATGAGAACCATCCTTGCTTTTGAGATGATCACTGTCTAGTAGGGGAGATAGAAATAAAAACAAATCTTTATAATGCATCATGGTAAAAATGGGTTCAAACTAAATAGTTCTGGGGAAATTGAGGCAGGGATTTCAAGAAAGGTCACATTCTGCAGGTTCTTGAAAGACAAGTTAGAGTCTTCTAAGCACACACAGGGCTGGAGGTGGGGAAAGTGTCCAGGGAGTAAGACAACATGAGGATGATAAAAATAGGACTTCAAGGTGAATCCAAGATAATGTCTATCTGGGGCCAGGCTGTTGGACTCCTTTATTGCATCCATTTCCTGCATGATCAAGCAATAATTTTTATTCTCTTTTTCTATATTCTCAGAAATCCACCCCCACTGCCTTCCATTGCTTGGCCAACACTTGGGCTGATGTCTTTGTCCTCTGAAGCATCGTTCCAACGCACGGCAGCCTCTCTCCATGGGCATGGCTGACCTTGGCCTCATCCATCTCTCCATCCTAGCTCGGGGCTGAGGGCCATGAGCAATTCTCTGATGAATTCTATGACCCAGAAAGAGCTGCAGCAGGAGCCAACTCCGTGTCTGAGGTTGAAGTGAAATATCGAGCTGTGATTCACCATTACTCAGAACCTTGTCCGTTCATAAATTTAAAGCAACTCTATTTCCTTTGCTTTTGAACAATCCAAACTGGATGGTGGATATACATTGGAACAAGCAGGTAGGAAGGATAGCAAGCTTAGGCCTGGGCAGGTTTGTTTCCCATTAGGCTGATAAAGGAAAGCTTATGCTTTTGTGTACCTATGTAAAATACGCATGCTGACGTCCTTTGGGAGAAGTAGGAGTGAAAATGTGGCTGCACTGCCAATAATATGGGAGGAAGATGAAAATAGCAGATGTAAATTGTGATTATGGCCAACAGAAATAGGAAACTGCAGCTAGGTCATCTGCCTGTTACCCAGGACTGGCCTATTAGCTGTCATTAGCCCTTCTCCAGGAAACAATTTGCATCCTTTGAAATCCTTTTAAAATTGGATTTCTGCCCACAGCCCCATCATGCTGCTGCTTTTTCTCATGGATTAAAGAGAAAGTGGCCTGTGAACTAGTTCTCTCTGTGGGCACAGAGTGCTATGGCCTGGGTGGTAAAGGGCAGGGTCACTCCTCCTAGCAACAGTATGACCATGGGCTCATATTATCACAGGGTTAGGAGACTTCAAGAGGGCATCCTGTCCCGTATCCCACCCAGCAGATTTCACCGTCCCTCAAAGCTGTAGACTTTCTACTGGAACTGGACAATCTCCCAAAGAAGTCCTTTCCAAGGACAGAGTAGTCTTCAAGTATAGAATTTCTTTGTATGATTCCTTTGGTTGTTTTCAGTCTTGAAGACGGCTCCAAGGCATATATAACTGGACATCCTGAGGATTAAGCTTCAAGACCTGAACCTTCTAGTCAAGGAGTATTAGCCATTTGAGGCAGGTCACCATGCTGGGTGTCCCTGTCCTAAAGCCCCTGGCTTCTGTCTGCTCCCAGTCTCCTAGGGTTCACTCCAAATCCACTTCCTTCTGCTCAGATTGTGTGAATTAATTAATTAATTTATTTATGTTAGAGACAGATTCTTACCTGTCACCCAGGTTAGAGTGCAGCGGCACAATCATAACTCACTGCAGCTCAAGTGATCCTCCTACCTCAGCCTCCTGAACAGCTGGGGCTACAGGTGTGCACCACCTCACCCAGCTAATTCTTATTTTTATTTTTTTGTAGGGACAGGGGTCTTGCTTTATTTCCTAGGCTGGTCTCAAGCTTTTGTCCTCAAGCGATCTTCCTGCCTTGGCCTTTCAAAGTGTGTGATTACAAGTGTGAGCCACCAAGCCCAGCCTGAATTTTGATTTTTCCTTTTTAAGAGGAGTCCGGCCCATTGCAAGAAACACGAGATCTGAGGCCAGAATGCCTGAGTCAGGGCTCTGCTTTTATGCAAGGTGTGCCCAGGCCAGCTTCCCTAACATCTCTGAGCTCCAGGTTCTCTCTCCTTTTTCCCTTCCTGATGGAATTACTATGAACCTATAAAACCCATGTTTTAAGAAATGCTGAGAACTTTCTTTTACAAATGGACCGTGAAAGACATTTAAAGAGCTTTACTTGGTCTTCTGCAGTAAAGGTTAAAACTCAAGAAGGTGTCTCTTTTCTTCAACTCTGTCTGACCTAAGAATCTCTAGATGCCTTCATTTAAACATTTCAGACAAAATCTTTCTGATGATTTACCACCTTCTCCTTCTGCCACTCCATTTCTGCTCACCTTTTATGGTCGACTTCCTCAAATAAGGCCTGCCTTTCATGTTTAACCTGCAGAAATCTTTCTCCTTCCTGATCAACACTACCAGAATGTCATCGTCCTTAACACATATTTTAGGACCTGGTCGTTTCTGCTTGTATTACTCAATAGTTGTCTCAGATTTTTAGTTTTCTCTCCTGTATCAGAGAGTGCAGCATCAGAGTTCACCTTTACAAAAGCACTTATGCTGTGATGGGGAACTTTCGTATTTGGGCTCTGTTTCCTCACTAGCATACAGGTGCCGTGAGGGAAGGCATGGATGGGTCATATTCATTTTTATGTTTCTAGTGCCTGGTACACAGTAGGTGCCAACAAATATTTGTTGAAATGAACTTGTAAACTTCGTTTTGATCTTGCAATTACTTTACCACCCTGAAGACAGATGTAAGTGAGAATGATTTCATCGCAAAATATCCTGTTGCCTTTGCATTGTGTAAATGAGCTAGGGTGGGCAGTTTGGATGAAAATCCAGGAACTAGCATAGCCATAGAAAACACAGCCCCAAATGCCATATATTTTGGTAGCGTCCAGATTAAGAGCCAGCCAGCTGGGAGTGCAGGAATGCATTACCCAGGAAGACAATCTGTATACAGGTGGTAGAAGCTAAATGTGTATGTTGCTTTAAATAAAATTATGCACACGACTGATAACATGGCCCATGCCTGTTATCCAACCACTTTGGGAAGCTGATGTAGGCGGACCACTTGAGCCCAGGAGTTTGAGGCTACAGGGAGCTATGATCACACCACTGCACTTCAGCCTGAGCAACAGAGACCCTGTGTCTGATAAAACATTATACACATTCTCTTTTGAACTTTGAATTATCTTGCACATGCAAGTGTGGCAGTTGTAGTCACTGTCCCTGGAGACTCCTACAGTGTCTGCTTCTGCTGTGATTCTCATGTCCCCTGCCCCACCCTCACCCATGATCTCATAGACTCAGAATGGTGCAACTGAGAAGGTCTATGGCCAACAATCCTAGGTGGCCCCAGTATTCAATCTCCTCTTCTTATTTGTTAATAGAGTTTTTATCTGGTCACATAGTCTCCCAGCCACCCTGGGAGGCAATTATGGCCATATGTCCAAGTTCCAAGGCACTAGTATAATTTCCCTAAAAAGACAGAGTGTGGCTTCTGCTTCCTTTTTCCCCATTCCAGAGGACAAGACCAAACCCCTAGGATGACAGAGCAATATAACAGGTGCCAGATACTGGAGCCCCACTGAGATATCATGGAGTAGAGCCATTAAACCCAGCTTTAGCTTTTGTGTGTGAGACAATGGTCAAGCATTGTCGTCTCGAGTCTATTTCAGCAACCAGACTTATTTTTAACCTAATGCAGGGGCCATGGAGATGGTTTAGGCTTATCTGTTGCTTTAAAGATGAAGAACTGAGATCCTAAGTGGCCAGCCTGTTTTCACAGTGTAGTGGCGGGACACCTGAAGCTGAAAGTCCAGGTCCAGGGTCCAGTCATGGCTGTGAGCAGCTCACACTCAGGTGTGAACCACACAGTTGCTCCACCAGTGAGGACAGGGGAAGAAGAGGCTCTAAGATTTTGCAAATTACTTTACAACCCCAAAGACAGATGTGAGAATGATTTCATTGCACGATATCCTGTTGCCTTTGCATTGCGTAAATGAGCTGGGGTAGGGAGGTTGGATGGAAATCCAGGAACTTGTATAGCCATAGAAAACACAGCCCCAAATGCCATATATTTTGATAGCATCCAGATTAAGAGCCAGCCAGCTGGGAGTGCAGGAATGCATTACCCAGGAAGACAATCTGTATACAGGCAAGACATTCTTAGAGATAAGGAAAATAGATCATACGTCTTCTTCTAGGAGGAAAATAGGATTTTGAACAGCACTTAAGTTTGGGAGACAATGTAGCACAGAGGTCACATGGGCCAGAGTTTTTACTATTAGAGAGAGGGTGCTGGAGAGGGTAAGGGAGAAGGAATCTACTTAGGATGAGGTCTGAGCACCCGGGTGAGGCCAGGCTCCATCCTGTAAAGACTCTTCTCTGGCTATTTCCTTGTTATATGATTATACCAGAGGTGAGTGTTTTCACCAGAGTATGTTTCTATGGAGGATCTTGTAATTAGGCTCTTTTGTAAGTTATAGATTCTGTATACAAACTAGAGAGATGTCCCATCACAAAATTATGTAATGATAGCAGGCTATATGCTAATACGATTGAAAATACTTGAGGTGAGCCAACCAGGTGGGCAGACAAAAAGGCAGTGTGGTCTGTGGGAGCAGTTGTGACATGTGAATCAGTTTGAGGACTCAGCTGAGGTCACATGACCTCTCTGTGCCTGTAACCTTCTCTGTGGCTCTTGCCTTGCCCTGACATTGTTTGTTGTGCCTGCTGTGCACCTGAAACAGAGGGGCTTCCACAACAGGGGAAATCTAGGATTTGCTTTGACCGTATAAAAAGCTCCTGGAACTACAAAGAACCTAGTAACTCATTCATTCAAATCCCACTTCCCTCTTTTATTTTTTTAACATGGAAAAATCTCAGGCTTAGAGAAGTAATATATTCAATTCCCAAAGCAGGTCAGTAGAAAATCAAGAAAGTCAAGGACTCCTGATGCCAAAGGTGGTTTTCACATAACCCTAAATACAAATAAGGACTTGGCCATCACCAACACAGTTTAGGGTTTAATTCTCTTTAAAAGAAGCAAACATATATGGTAATCTAGATTGGGACTGAAACAAAGGGGATAGATTTCACTTATACACCTGGAGAACACTCCCTTAAAGGGTTATGATAATACACTGGTTGAATGTAAACCTTGTAGAATTGAAGCCAGGTTGTCTTGGGCCATGGTTCTGAGCAATGTGATGTAGTGAAGAGCAGCTATACAAGAGTATATGTCAAAGGATAGTAGCTTTGCTTTATTGGGGTGATGAACTATGTGGCCTGGGGTAATCATGCTCTCTCTCTCTCTCTCTCACACACACACACACACACAGTGGCTTGACTCATTAACAAACTATGGCAGTTCCTCTACGTCTAGGCCAATGTCTTTGGAAATGAGAATATAGTAGCCTAAAGAGAAAGGTAAATGTCTATATGGGAGGCTGAATATTAGTTAAAAAAAAAAAAAGGTTTCAGTCTTAGAAACCTAGAGATCGAAAGGTTCTCAAGAAGCCACTCATGCTGGACTAGGGATTGAGGCAGGTTAGAAACAGGTAAATGGTGTGGGGGCTAAGATAGGGTGTACTAAAGAGAACAGGAGGCTCAGCTATCTGGAAAAGAAATTTTGAATCAGGCAAGGAAAGCTTACTTTGGGCGTTGGTTAGATCTGGGGACTAGGATGGAAGAATAAATACTGTCATCTCATTAGGATTTTCCCCCACAGCTGGTTGAGATGGGACTGTCTCCCTTTTTGGAGACACATACTTGGTAACCTGTGTGTACTCTGCGTCCTCAGTCTATACACATTGGCTACTTATAATACAATGGGCTGATTATACCCAGGTGACATCTAGAATGTGCTGCCGCCACAATGGATTTTTTAAACACGCATTTCTTATTGTGGTAAAATAAACATAACATAAAATTTACCACTTTAACCTGTTTTAAGTGCACAATTCAGTGGCATTAAGTACATTCACAATGTTGTACAACCCTTACCACTATCTTTCTCCAAAACTTTTTCATCATCCCAAATAGAAACTCTGTCCCCAGTAAAAACACTCTATTCTCCCCTCCCCCAGACCCTAGTACCCTTTAATCTACTTCTTGACTCTATGAATTTGCCTATTCTGGATATCACAGGTAAGTGGAATCATATAATATTTTCCCCTTTGTGTCTGGCTTCTCTCACTCAACGTAACGTCTTCAAGGTTCACCCATGTTGCAGCGTGTATCAGAATTCCATTCCTTTTTATGGTGGAATAAAGTCCTCTGTATGTACATGCAACATTTTATTTGTCTGTTCATCTGTGGAGGGACATTTGGGGTGTTTCCACCTATTGTGAATGGTGCTGCTATGAACATTGGCACACAAGTATTCATTTGAGTTCCTGCTTTTAATTCTTTGGGGTGTATACCTATAAGTGGAATGTTGGATCATATGGTAAATCTACGTTTAACTTTTTCAGGAATCATCAAAGTGTTTTTCACGGTGGCTGTGCCATCTTACATTCCCACTATCAGTGTACAAGGCTATAGTAGCTTATTTTTATGACTTATGTAGGTATCAGACAGGATTTGGTGAGGAACACAGAAGCCACTATATGTTCTGCACATAAAGGGTTTAAAAGTCAAGTAGGAGCTTACATACAAGTTAGAAGATTTAGGAGAGTGCAGGTGAGAGAAGCTGTTGCCAGCATTTGGGGAATTGTCCCTGAAAGTCAAAGGAGTTACCCTGAAATCTCAGCCTGCAGCCCCAAAGCAGCTGGTTTTCAAAAGCTTGCCTGGAATTCTTGAGATTCCCGAGGAGCCCCCAACACCAACCGTCTCAGTCTGTGGTGATAAAGGGCTTGCCAGGAAGCCGTGGGGAATCTCTCATCTGTCCACACATCCAGCTGCAACCATCTCTGAAGACTGATGGCTTCCACTTCCTTTCAGCCTTCCAAATATCACACGAGTTCCTCTCATTAAAAAAAAAAAAAAAAAAAAAAAAAAAAAAAAGCCATATACAGAAGGTCTTGGGAAGTGTAGTTCCCATTCTCAGAAGGGAAAGGTAGTGGTGCCTGCTGACAACAGCACACATTATACTCTTCTTTATTCTAGAAGGCACTCCAGGGATCTTCTAACAATGCATCAAATTTGACCAACAGAAATTCGACAGCACACATTATACTCTTCTTTATTCCGGAAAGCATTCCAGGCAGCTTATTACGATGCGTAACATTTGGCCAACATAAATTCAAAGTCGAGCAAATGAAGGCAAAAAGGCAGAAGGAAAGAGTGAAAATGGACCCAGAAATAGGGCTAAGCATGTCTGCCACACTTGTCTACCTGCTTACCATGGGTGAACCTCATTGTGAGCTGCTGACCACAGGATTTGCCACAGAATTCACTCTCCAGAAGAGAAAAACTGCTGTGGAGATCGGAAAATTTATCTTAAAATATTAAGGTCAGACAAGAACCTCTGTCAAGGAACAGGAAGTCATGTCCTGAGGAGACAAGTAGAGGCTGCAGCCATGGGTAGCTTTGGGGTCGTAGCCGTTTGCTGTGCCTAGAAAGACATCAGGAAAATTGTAAGTGCTGCTCATTGATGTCCCCCAATTCATATGCAGAAGTCCTGGCCCCCAGTACCTCAGGATGTACTTGGTTTTGGAGCTAGAGTCTTTAAAGAGGTAATTCAGTTAAAATGAGGTTGTTATTATGGGCCCCAATCCAATATGACTGTTGTCTTTATAAGAAGAGCTGATTAGGATACAGACATGTAGAGGAAAGACCATGGGAAGATTGAGGGGGAAGGTGGCCATCTTCCAACCAAGGAGAGAGGTTCCCGAAGAGCCCAGCCCTGCTGACACCTCGATCTTGGACTTCCTGGCCTTCAGAACTGTGAGGAAATAAATGTCTGTTGTTTAAGCCACCCAGCCTATAGTACTATGTCATGGCAGCCCTAGCAAACTAATGTACCCCCACATCTAAAATTGGCATCATTTATTGAGATGGGGTTGAGCCCAGATTTCTCTTGGTGGGACATTGTCTTTGGTTTCTAATTTGACAAATGTTTACTGAGTGTACAACTATGCAGGCCTCTGCAAGGCTCACAAGGAATACAAAGAGGAGAAAGCCCAGGTCCCAGCCCTCAGGGAGCTTATAGCCACGCAGATATTCTCGGGAGAGTAGCAAGCTTAGGTATAAAGGAAATGCTACAGGAGCGAAGGCGAGGAAGAGACTCACGGCACTGAGAGGGACAGGGAAGGCTGCAGAGGAGTGGCAAGCATCTGACTCGGGTCTTGAAGGAGAATGAAAAGAAGGCCTTTCTTGTGTGAGTGTGTATGTGCATGTGTGTGGAGTGTGATGCGAGTGGTGTGTGGTGTGTGTATATCATCTGTGTATGATGTGTGTGGGATATGGTAAATGTTAGTTATGTGTTGGGCTGTGTGTTGTGTGTGTGTAAGGATGTGTGGTGTGTTGGGCACATGTGGTGTTGTTGTGTATATGTTGGTGTGGTGTTGTGTATGGTGTGTTTTTGTGTGTGGTAATGTGGTGTTGTGTTGGTTGTATATGTGTTAGTGTTGTGTAATGGTGTGTTTTGTGTGTGCCGCTATGTGGGTGTGTGTGGTGTTTGTGTGGTATGGTGTTTTGGTGTATATGTGGTGTGTTTAAATGTTGGTGTGTGTTGCGTGTATGGTTTGTGTGTAGTGTGTATGGGTGGTGTTTTGCAGTTGATATGTGTGGTGGTATATGGTAATGTTATGATATGGTGTGTGGTACATGTGTGATGTTGGTGTTTGTGGATGGTGTATGTGTATGTGTAGTGTGCATATGTGGTGTGTGGTGGCCGTATGGTGTGTGGTACGTCATGTAATGTGTAGTATAGTGGTATAAGTATGTGGTGTGGAATGTGTCAGTGGTGGTGGAGGTTGTGGTTGCTGTATGTGTATGGGTGTTGTTAATGTGTTGATGTGGGTGTTGGTGTGTTTGTGTGGGTGGTGTGGGTGATGTGTTTGTTGGTTGTGTGTGGTGTGTAGTGTGGTTGTGTGTGTTGTGTTGTGTGTGTATGTGGTATAATGTGTGTGATGTGGGTGTTGTTGTGTGTGGTATTTGTGTGTGCTGTGTGTGGTTGTGGTGGCAATGTGTGTTGTAGGTGTGATGTAGGTGTTGGTGTTGTGGTTGTGTGTGATGTAGGTGTGTGTGTGTGGTTGTATGCTGTGTGTGGTGTGTGGGCAATGAGTGTATGTGATTGTATGTGTGTGTTTGTTGTGGTGCAGTGTGTATATTGCTGTATGTTGTGTGATGTGGGTGTGTGGTGTGTTGTGTGGTGGTGTGGCTGTGTTGTGTTTTGTTGTTGCGTGTGTGTTGGTTTATATGTGGTGTGTGTGTGGCCCTGGCCGGTGTTGTTGTGGGGTTATGGTGTATTGGGTTTGGTGTATATGTGTGAATGTGGGTTGTGTGGTGTTGTTGTTGTGGGTTGGTTGTGATGGTATGCGTTGTGTGTTCAATGGTGTGTGTGCAGTGTGTGTTGTGTGGGTGTGGGGTGTGTGGAGTGTGTAAGTGGTGGTGAGGTGGGAGAATTCAGGACCTTAATTGTCTGTGTGTTGCACTCCCCAGGCCAAACTGGCAGGACGCCTGAGACTGCAGCCCCTGGCAACTGGCAGGGAGAGGGCGGAGCACAGCCCGGGTGTGGGTGGAGGGCGGCCCAACCCGCATCAGCTCGGCATGCCGTGCTCTGACAAGCGCTTTCAGCCCTGGCATTTAAAGTGCCAAGTCTCTCAGGAGCTACCAACCGCCTTTGGACATGCATAGCCCCTTGCCCACCATCCTGGCACAGTACGAGGAGAAGAACACAGGCCACTGGAAGAGGGGGAGGGCAGAGAGGGCGCAGAGTGAAAGAGGGACCACTGCAGGGCCCATAGGGGCTGGGGGAGCTGCTCAGGGCCCCGCACCCAGGATTAGTCAAAAGGTGATGGTTTAGGCCATCACTGCTGGTCAGGCAGACTAGCCTTGGCTCTGATGACCTTTTAGGGACCTCATGCTCCTTTTGGGATGGTGCATAGGTGTCCCTGCCTGATGGAACCCTCCAGCACCGCAGGCATGTGTGAGAGTTGTCAGAGGGGGCAGCAGGCTGATGGATGGCCACACCAGCTGCTCACACAGCAGTAGCGCTGACTTCCTGCCCCTGGGGTAGGCCAGAATTCAATGAGGCTTGGAGAGAAAATCTGCCAGAATGGCTTCCCTTGCTCTTTTATGGGATGATGAGGCCAGGTAAGATTCAACCTTCTCTTCAGGTGTCTGGGGAAGGGTCTGCTTGGTCTCTTGATTTTAGTAGAAATAACTGCTGCGTTTCTTACTCTGGGCACAAAGACATGATGACCAGCCTTTGGCTGGGCTGACAAAGGATTTTGGGGGTGCATGTGCACGCAAGTTGAGGGGCAGTGAGTGTCTGCGTGGGGTTAAACCTCTTAATTTCTAGAAGGATCCCACTCCAAACAGATACTGCAGGCAGGTAGTGTAGAGGGTTTGGCTGGACTGTAAATGCTCTGGCTGGGTGAGAGTGAGTTGAAGATCAGAAATATATACTTGTTTCAAGTTTAATTTTAAAATGCCGTCTTGTTTTGGGTGACAGGATTATGTCCTCTATGTCTTGAAACAGGGGCGGTAGAGGAGACAGAGAAACTGGCAGGAGAAATTTCCAAAATATTTAGTCATGTCTCTCCTTCTGGAAGCCTCCCTCTGCTCCTCAGTGACTGTTGGAATTCCACTTGGCCTCTCTTGCCAAGACCGAGTGATGAACAGAGGCGTCTGGTTGGGAGTTTATGGGCAAAGCTGGGATAGTCAGACACACAAGCATGGTGATTGAGAGCTTCTCTGAGCATTTCAAGAGGCTGTTGGGGAATTTGAGCCCCAGCACACAGCTGTGTGTCCTGAGCTGGGGCTGGTCCCGCTAACCAGGCTAACCCCTTTGCTTGCGGGTCAGACCAAGGCAGCGAATGGGCACAGAGATCTGGAAGCCAGGTGTCCAGACCTCCCGTCAGTCTCCTTGCTCCTGAACAGGGCCTCATGGAAGTTCCCACATCCCTACATCTCACCACAGGGATGGGCACCAATTCACTCCATGACTAGGTGACTCTTGTGAACCAATGCCATTTTAGAAACTAGTGAAAGGGAGATGACTGAAGACACAAGCTGTCACTCAGGCTGGAGTGCAGTGACATGATCTCGGCTCACTGCAACCTTCACCTCCCAGATTCAAGCAATTCTCGTGCCTCAGCCTCTCGAGTAGCTGGGATTACAGGCATGTGCAACCGTGCCTGGCTAATTTTTGTATTTTTAGTAGACATGGGGTTTCATCATGTTGGCCAGGCTGATCTTAAACTCTGACCTCAGGTGATCCACCCGCTTAGGCCTCCCAAAGTGCTGGGATTACAGGCATGAGCCACTGTGACTGACCATTTACAGGGGGAAAAAAAAGCATCTCAAGCGAAGCATCTCAAGGCCTAAGAAAAGCAGCAGTTAAGGAGTGACAGGTGCCGCAGTGACCCAGGGGTGATTGTCACCATGAGCTGCAGGATAGTGGGAGAGTTGGGCCTCAGGAGGGAGGCCGGCCTCGTAACCCACCTCCACCCCCACACCTGTGCAGCTTTGGGCAGGTTTCTCTACCTCTCCGGATTCATCGGAGAAAGGAAATGAGACCTTTCCCTCCTGAAGACAAAGGGCTGGGTAGCGTCTCTGATGTCCCTCCCAACTCTGAGGAATTTATGTCAGTGAATTATACTCACTTTCCTTCTGAGCAACTGACTCTTGTTTCACTCCAGTTTGGCTCCTGAGGGATGGGGATTATTCAGAACCATGAGAGGTGGCATGCTTTCCTTATTGAAAATGGAAGCACATTTGTTTTAGTCTCTTTGGACTGCTATAACAGAATGCCACAGACTGGGTACCTTATAAACAGCAGAAATGGATTTCTTACAGCTCTGGAGGCTGGGAAGTCCAAGATCGAGGCAGATTCAGTGTCTGGGGAAAGCCCACTTTTTGGTTCATGGACAGCACCTTTTTGCTGCATCCTCAACATGGTGGAAGGGCAAGAGCTCTCTTTGAGGCTTCTTTTATAAAGTCACTAATCCTATTCATGAGGGCTCCACCCATGACCTGGTCACCCCCCTAAAAGTCTCCACTTCCCAATGTCATCACATTGGGGATTAGGTTTTTAGCCTATGCATTTCGGTGGGATGCAAATATTCAGACTATAGCAGAATCTAAGGATATGCCACATGACCAGGCAGCGGGGAGGAGAGAAGAGGGGGAGAGGAGAATGTAGGTGATAGGTGAGAATGAGAGGGAAGAGGAGAAGAAAGAAAGAAGAGGGGAAGAGGAGGGGGAGGAGGAAAGAGAGAGGAAGCATCCATCATCCCTAACAGGGTTTGTCTGGATTGGGTAGTTTGATTGATGGAGTCCTGGGCTGATCAGTATTGGCATCTTATTCAATCTCTACCAATTACTGATTTTTCTCTGATCAGAGAAAACTATTTGCAGATATGCATTATAGATCCCAAGGAGACACCAAGGAGAAAGCTCAGATGACTCTATATGAATTCATTTCTAGCACCAGAGAAACAGCTCAAAGTGTGTCTCTGCACAGTCCTGAATCAGTGGCATGATCTTAATATAATACTAGTGATAGATTCTATTTAATTGAACACACATAATGCGTGATATTCTCTGCAGCCCCTTAGATAGCATTACCTCATTTAATCCTCACAACAACCCTATGAGGTAGGTATACTTATTGTCCCCATTTTAGATCTGGCTTGTGTGAGTAATATATCCAAAGTCACTTAACCAATAAGTAGTGACACCTGGATACACGTTTGTCTAACTCCAGAGCCCAAACTATTATTTATGACACACTGTGGGCTCCCTAAGCAAGGATCGTTGTCTCCCCAAGGCCAAGCCCTGGCCCGACATAGCATAAATGCTCATTGAATGAATGAATGAATTATGGAAGGGCAATGAGGTCAACAATTGTAAGGCTGGTAAGAAAATTTATATCCTGTCCCAAGAATCAAATTGCTTTAATAGATTTCCAAGGCAAGCCCTGAAAACAGAGAGGGTTTGTTTTTCAGCAATGTCCATGCATAAATGCAATTTTTTATTTTTAGTTTTGCAACCACAAAGGGCCCTGAGTTTCCCTCGTGAATGAGCTCAGCATCCTCACGTTTCCAAGCAGAATCAACACCGCAGCTCCTCGGACCACGGTGGCTCTCTTCCCAGCACACGCTTGCTGTGACCTGCACCCCTGCGTTGTCCTCAAAGACTCACTAAGAAAACATATTTCAGAAGGAAGGACATAACGGAGCCCAGGATCCAGTTCTGCGTTTGGCGTGGCCCCAAAGACACTGTGTGCAGAGTCAGAAATATGCTTCCCAGTTGACTCCATGGGCTGCTGTTTCAAAAGAGCTGTCATTCTTGTCTGTTTACCACATATCTTGCTGTAATAGGCTCTTCTTTTTCAGAATTTTTTCATTTTCCCTGGCATTTTGTGTTTTGGTAATTGCCTACAAGAATAGTTCTATAACATAAATCAACAATGAAAACCAAATTACCCCTGCCCGCATCCTTTCATTCCTTTTTCATCTCTAATGATATTTTCTGTATGATGACTAACCCAGACTGACGTAATTTATCAATTGATCTTGACGATGTACATTAGAAAATGCGTTCTGCAGGCCCCAGCAGGCCATCTTCCATGTGCACCACGTAGCTTTAGAAAACTTATTAGTGCAACAGAAATATCTAAAGCCCAGCCTTTTTGCTAAGAATATTAGAACCGGTGCTAATTACTTTATTAATCATAAAGTGAAACAGCAGTGCTATGTCACCACAGCCATAAAATAAGTGGTTTTATGGCAAAAGTAGTTAAAGAGAAAGGACAGATTGGATTTATAATACTCAGTTGGTTAAAAAAAAAGAAATTATGCATACTAGCAATTTTCTTTCTTTGGTTAAATGTTCATTAAATGTGTACCACTAAAAACCATTTGTAACTAATTCCCTAGTGGGTCCATGCCCTAACAGAATTTATTTTGAAATACAAATTAAGGCTTAAATTTGCCTTTTTATTAAAAATAGGTATAATGAGTCAACATATTTCCTGAGAGAAAGGAGAGTTGCAGACGTGGCTGACGAGAGAAATCCGGTCACTGAAACCTGAAGGCCATGCTGGTGTTGGGGATTTACACTGTGCTGCAGGTGCCTGTCACCATTAAGGGTGGCAGAATTCAGAGGCTTTGGTCCAGGTTAAAGCCCAGAGGCAGCCACTGTCTGAAGACAGGGACACCACAATGGCCAAGACCGTCATTTAGGGTGATGTTTACACTCCATTGTTAGGTTAGATAATTTCTTTTCTTTAAAGTCAGTATTGTCTCTGAGTAAATAAAAATAATCTTGAGTTTCTGCAAGTATGCTTGGTTTTCACACACCTTGCAATTAAAAAAAAAAACTAGGGGCCGGATGCTGTGGCTCAAGCCTGTAATCCCAGCACTTTGGGAGGCTGAGACGGGTGAATCACGAGGTCAGGAGATCGAGACCATCCTGGCTAACACGGTGAAACCCCGTCTCTACTAAAAAAAATACAAAAAAAAAAAAAAAAAAACTAGCCGGGTGAGGTGGCGGGCGCCTGTAGTTCCAGCTACTCGGGAGGCTGAGGCAGGAGAATGGCATGAACCTGGGAGGCAGAGCTTGCAGTGAGCTGAGATCCGGCCACTGCACTCCAGCCTGGGCGACAGAGCGAGACTACGTCTCAAAAAAAAAAAAAACAAAAAAAACAAAAAAAAAACTAGGATTCATCAACATTTTCACTTTCTGTTACTGATTAAAGCCACTTGTGTGTGTGTACTTGCATGCGTGTGTGCATGTGATTAGATGGAAGAGAAAACATTAATATTTGTTGAGTGCTAATACATTTCAGACACTTTATACATTAATCTATTAATGACTATCTCATTTAATATTCAAAACATGTGTGTTATAGGTGGCCTATCTCCTGTTTACAGAAACCTGAGGTGCAATAATCTCTCTCTGAAGGTAACTCTGTTAGTGACAGATGTGGAATCCTGACTCAAGACTGCCAGATCCCAAAATCCATACTCTTTATTCTGTACCAGGGCATTTCCAATTAAAATGCAAAACAAAATTACTAAATGCTGAGTGCAGGCCGATTTCACAAAGCAAAATGATGAAGTAGATAATATTGTCTCCATTTTAGCACTGGACACTCAAAAGAGGGTAAGTTGTCAGGGTCACATAGTTAGAGAGTGAATTCCGACCCAAATCTGTTTATGGGAATCTAGGACCCTGTGTCTATGGTCTCAGTATCTTCTTCCATCAGAAAATTTCCAGCCCTAGGAACTTTCTCCTTGTATTAAATATCTCCTGGCTCAACATTAAATTCATTTTCTTTTGCTTTGCCATTTATTTATTTATTTATTTATTTATTGAGACAAAAATCTCTGTTGCCCAGGCTGGAGTGCAGTGGCACGATCTCGGCTCACTGCAACCCTCCCTTCCCGGGTTCAAGTGATTCCCCTACCTCAGCCTCCCAAGTAGCTGGGATTACAGGCATGTGCCATAATGCCCAGCTAATTTTTGTATTTTTAGTAGAGACGGGGTTTCGCCATATTGGCCATGCTGGTCTTGAGCTCCTGACCCCAGGTGATCCACCCACCTTGGTCTTCCAAAGTGCTGGGATTATAGGCATGAGCCACCACGCTCAGCCTGCTTTGCCTTTTGTGATCAATAGAAAAAATACTCACCACCATCCTTCAGGTAATCCGTCCACATAGTGTGAACTTTTTAAATTACCCTTCAATGGGTTAAACAATCCCAAATTACTACGTTTTCTCTTGCTGAAGACAGTATTCCTAGTTACTTCTGACCACACAGAATCAATAGAAAGAAGCCAGACCAAAGAAACTGCCTCTTAAAATAGAACATGCCATCTTTTTATGTCACAGCTGGGACTAGTATTGTTTCAAATGAACAGAGTGTGGAATTGAGGACTCAACTTAGGTGAAGCACTGCCATGAAGTAGGCACCTATCAGATGTTGACTCTTTCCTCTCTCCTTGATGGGCCCACTGGTCCAGGATATGAGGCCTGAGAGATTCCTATAGGAGGAGAGGATGGATGCTTTGACAAGAAGATAACTTTAGGAAGATGCAGGTAGCAGATCTTAGGGATCGGTGTTCTAGAACAGTGGTCCCCAGCCTTTTTGGCGCTAGGGACCCATTTCGTGGAAGACAATTTTTCCATGGATGGGAGCAGGGGATAGTTTCAGGATGAAACTGTTCCACCTCAGATCATCAGGCATTAGATTCTCATAAGGAGCTTGCAACCTAGATCCCTCACATGCACAGTTCACGATAGGGTTCATGCTCCTATGAGAATCTAAAGCCGATGCTGATCTAACAGGAGGTGGAGCTCAGGTTGTAATGCTCACTTGCCTGCCACTCACCTCCTACTCTGCAACCCAGTTCCTAACAGGCCAGGGACCAGCATAGTTCCATGGCCCAGAGGATGGGGACCCCTGTTGTGGAGCAAAACTCCAATTGGAAAGTAAGGCAAAGAGACCAAGATAGGAACGTAGCAATAACTCTGGAGTATAATGTAGGGCATAAATTAAAGTACACATTCAAGCAAGGATTACTTTCTTATTCCATGTGTTACTGAGTCATTTGGATCCTTAACGTCCTATGTGGATATGATAGGTCCCAGGACCTGGGTTAAGCTTGAGGCAGGACCAGTTGTATAATTTGTGTGGTGTCGTGCAAAATGAAATTGCAGGCTCCTTATTCAAAAGCTAGACAAAAGTGCTGTTAAAGTTTCCAAAATATTACACTTTTTGTTTTCTTTCTGGTTTATTTCTCTATTGTGCTTTCTAAAAATTTGCTATTTGATACTGTACTCCCTCAGGCATGGGGATATTTGCAAGGGCCAGTATGGACTCTCACAAGTGCCTGGGGACCCCTATTTGTGACTTTGCAGTGTTGCCCACTGGCTTCCAGGGCAGGACATTCTCTGTCAGCCCCCAGATTGATGTTCTCTGCCCTGCCAGGTCATGGGAGTCTGCCCTAACTCATAGAGGACTGGATACTCTCAAGGGATCACAACTTCCACACTGAGAAGTGGTTGGGACCTGGGTTGGGTAGGCAGAGGCTCACACCTGCCTGGATGTGTACTGAACAGCCATGGTATTGCCAGCCTGGGATGAGGCCAGCTGTCAGCCAGGTATGGGGACAGCCACCACCTTGCCCTACCCTGAGACACCCCTGAACTTTCCAGCATGCTTGTCTGTTCACAGGCTCTCACTGGAGGCAGAGAGTGATGAGAATCACAACTTGCACCCCACCCCATCCCCAGCCTAGGTGATCTCACTGATGCCCCAGGCAGTGGGCAGGATTCATTGCAGGGTGGGGTGGGGGAGGTGGGGCAAGGGCAGGGCACCAGGACAAGGAGGCAGTGAGGAAGCCTTCCCAGGGAATAGGGAGATTGTGGTGGTGGGGCCTGAGTGTGAAACAAGGCTCCCAGATCCTGGTGCATTCTTCAATTTCCCATCGAAAATAGGAATTCAAAGATAAAATTAAGAATTTCAAGATGGTATCTTAAGAGCATCCCTCGCCAAGCTGGGAGCTCTGGACACCTGCACTGATGTGTGCCCTCAGCCAGCATTGATTTGAGGTGCAGCCTCAGTGGCTCCATCATAGATGTTGGAAAACCACTGGGCTGGAACACCAGGCAGGTCACAGGGGCTTGCATCTGTAATTCAACATTTCTATTTATATGTGCCTTTTATAAGTGCTCCATGGCCTTTTAATAACTTGGTGTGTCATCTTGCCCAGGGTTTTCGTTCACTATTAATACTAGTTCTGTCACTGTTGAGGTATCTGACTCTGGACAGACTCTGCTCCTTGACTTCCTCTTCTCTTTTAGTTCTCATTCTTTGTGATTCTGCAAACTTAGTTTTAAAGCCTCATAGTGGATATTAAGACAAACGACATCATACAGGGTAGTTCACCCTGTCCATTGATCTGTCTGGCTTCTGTGTTTAAACAAAAGCAGCTGGCAGTCTTGCCAAATCCCTCACTCACCCTATGTAGTATTTGAGATCATGTTTCAGGAAAGGGAGGCCCCTGTGTCCAGTTATTGATTAACTGGGGAGGGAAAAAATGGCTTTGCCTCATTTCTTATTAGGTAGCAATCTATGTATGTTTCCAGTAAGCAGCATGACACTTCAGGGGGCTCTGGAAGGCATTTGACACTCTGGCATCAGAGAGCCAAAGCCTGGGAGGTGTGGCCAGCAGTGTGTGTACCCGGGAAGCAACAGAGGAACACAGCATCTGACAGTTCTACCACTCCTGGCTGTGTGACCACAGGCTAGTCACTTTCTGTCTCTGGGCTTCAGTTTTTTCATCTTAAAATAAAGAGATTGGACTAGGTCATCTCCAGGGTTTCATCTAGCTCCAAAATCTAAGATTTTATGACTGTGAGTCAACAAATTCCATCTTCTCAGGGGCCTCCAGTCAAGTCATTCTGGAGATCACAGTCTTTCATAATCTCTGAAGTTTCATTTCTCAAAACAGCTCAGAGTGGGTCTGGCATGGTGGCTCACGCCTATAATCCCAGCACTTTGGGAGGCTGAGGTGGGTGGATCACCTGAGGTCAGGAGTTTGAGACCAGCTTGGCCAACACGGTGAAACCCCATCTCTACTAAAAATACAAAAAATCATCTGGTTATGGTGGCGGCTGCCTGTAATTCTGGCTACTTGGGAGGCTGAGGCAGGAGAATTGCTTGAACCCGGGGAGGCCGAGGTTGCAGTGAACCGAGATGGCGCTGTTGCTCTCCAGCCTGGGCAACAAGAGCAAAACTCCGTCTCAAAACAAGCAACAGAACAAAACAGCTTAGAGCACAGTTCCCATCCTGTTAGAAAGAGGAGAGGCATTGAGGTACATGTCAGGCTCCATCGTAAATGCACGTGAATGGGATATGGACCCAGTGACTCAGAGCTCGCCAAAGACCCCAGCCCATGAGCCGTCTTCCAGTGAGACTGGCATGGTTATTCTTGCCCCTTCAGGGAAGGGTGTTCTCAGCTCATTGCTGAGTTCATTATTGTAACAATACAAAGAAGTCAGCAGTTAATTATATACTGAAGAAGCTCCTTCACATCGGCCTCTACTCAGCTCTCTTTTTCATGCCTCTGAAAAGACGTAATCATCCATTATAGTCATCACCAGCTTTGTTACTTTGTGTGCCTCTAATTGGCACTTTTCTTTTAGAAAGTGACGTATAGTGGAAAATACACTCATCGAAGAGACAGCAGCCTGGTGTTGTGGTTCTGGGCCTATTAATACTCCATTGTGTAACCCTGAGTGAGTTCCCTTCACCTTTTTGGGTCTTGACCGTCCAATCAAAAGGAGAGGGTTGGAGCAGATCTAGCTAAGTTTTTCTTCTGCCAGACATTCTGTTACTCTCTCCCCAGATGTGCCCAGTAGCATGCCAGTTATCACGGGAGACATGGAAAAGTAAACATGCGCTCTAGCCCTGGCCCTCAGAAAGTGCTCAGGGTTGGGGACCAGGTAGAAATGGAGAAGTGCATCACTGTGCAACTCTTCAAGGGCTACAGGAGTTTCCAGCAGGAAAATTTAATTTGCTAGCTGGAACAAGAGGGAAGAGGCCATCCTGGCTCCACTGGAGAGTCTCATGTTGGGAACAAGGGCGGTAATGCTGAAGGGAAGCGAGAAGTCAGACTAACAATGAAGGCAAAAGAGTTTGAACTTCATCAGCAATAAGGGACCAGTGTCAACATTTGACTAATGCAGTTACGGCATGAGGCAGACTCCTTGGAAAATGCGTCAGTTAGGAATGCATTTGGCTGCACCAATCACTGTGGTCTAAACACACCTGGGCTGATTTTTTTCTTGTCTATAACAGGACATCAGGAAGTGGCAGGTACTGGTGTTGGCTTAGCAGTCAGGGTTACTGTGACATTAGAATGCAGACACTCTGATGCCAGGGTTATTTCTGCAATTTCCTTAGCCTTTTACTCATGGTTGCAAGACAGCTGCTATGGTGCCTGCTCACATCTCTATATAAGCCAAAAAGAGAAAAGATAGAAAAAAAAAAAGAGTGACTGCAGGGAGGGTTTGCAGCAGTTAAGTTATTCTCTTTATATCACAAAATCTTTCCAAGTAGCCCCAATCCCAGACCCCCTAAAACAAAACTAAATTTCTGATTTTGTCTTAAGGGCCATAGCTTGGCTACATGGCTATCTGTGCTGTGAAGAGGCTTCCCAGCCTCTCATAGGAGTCATCCCCAATCCTGCTTTCCCTCACAGCCTCCTATTACACATCGTGCATTGATTTTAAAAAGACTTTTTTTTGTGTGCTAGCTAACTGTGAGCATCTTAAGAAACTTCCCACCTTTGTGTCTGGAGCATTAGACGTCGTGCTGGGTTCACAGTGATCCTTCATTCATGACTGTGGGTGTGAATACAGCGGGAACAGCTCGGACAGGGAACTCCCTGCCTCTGTTACTTCTCTCAAATAACCAAACCCCTGATGTGTTGGCCAGAATGTGTGTTAATATTCTGGCCCTATTCCAGCATATTTCATAGCAGCCATTAAAGAATATATTCTTAGGTTTGCACTTATAAAATTTTATTGGCTTAATCCATTTATTATCATACATTTGAAGTTGAAGTCTTGAAGTGTAGCTTAGCTACATAGCTGCACCTACCCATTGGTACAACTACAGCATGCAAGATGGTGAGCTTCTAGCAACAGTTTTTTTTTTTCTTTTAGATGGAGTGTCGCTCTATCGCCCAGGCTGATACAATCCAGACTCACTGCAACTTTTGCCTCCTGGGTTCAAATGATTCTCATGCCTCAGCCTCCAGAGTAGCTGGGACTACAGGCATGCACCAGCATGCTCAGCTAATTTTTGTATTTTTGTAGAGATGGAGTTTCACCATGCTGGCGAGGCTGGTCTCAAACTCCTGACCTCAGGTGATCTGCCCACCTCAGCCTCCCCAAATGCTGGCGTTACAGACATGAGCCACCGTGCCTGGTGACTGGTGACAAATTTAATTCCTTTACCAGCTCTGAACAGCCTCTGTCCATGGTAGATAACGGTAGTGGTTTTTGCTCTTTCCTGAATGACTATTAAAAAAAAGTTCTCAGTTTGATCAAATAATTTGCCTTGCTTCATCCATAATTCTTCTTCATCTCAATTGAGCTTATTCTGTTAAAGGGCAGGAAGTCCTCTGAATTTCTATTTCTGGACAGGTTTCTGTGGGAGTCTTTTTCATTTTTTTCCTGCTGCTTTTCTCCTTTATCTTTACAAGTTCCTGTTCTATAAAACCAGTCATTTTTACTGACCATTACTGCAGGCTAAATTTTTCCCTATAAACCCTAATTTTGTAATCTGGGAGCAATATACATTGCTGATGCGACTTTTATTCCCTTCTCTCCTGAGTCTGGAAGAGTAGCCTTTCTTTTGTAGATTTATGGTGAGGTCTTATACTCAGCACTCTCACATGGCAGATGAGTTTTCTGACTATAATGGACCATTTGACAGCCTTATGGTTTGCCTGTTTCTCAATGAATTTAATATTTTATCCAATTTGTGAGCTAAAAGTTAACTCCTGGGGTTTTTAAAATTGATCTAGTACTATTGTAAAATGCATGTTTCTTTATGTCTAGAGCCTATGGACTGCAATCACTGCATGTGAAGATTATGTACAGATTCTAATATGCATATTCATCTCACTATGCTATGGAACTGGTCCTTGCAGAGTTGTGCCTCATGAAGGGACATGGTAACCTCATATGCTTTCTAAATTGATGGCCCAAATACAGCAATGTCCCGCCCACACATACCCTCCCCTACTGGTGGCTGTCTTCATGGTAGAAGGGGAAGACAGGAAACATCCTACAGTTATACATTTTGGAAGTGGAGCATGAAAAGAATAAAACTGACCTTTGTGAGATTAAGTTGTTTACAGAACAGGTTTTATGGTCTAAACCACGCCTCTGGATGCCCTGGGGGCGGCAGTAAATGGAAGCCTCAGGCTGGAGGGAGAAGCACAGCTCCCCAGCTACTCACATATTCACATATTCTCTCTCACTTGAGGGCGGATATATTTCTACCTAGCAAGGAAGCCGTGCTGACACACAGCCCTAACACAGAATTCCACGTTCCTTTGTGTTCAGGGAACAATGATTTAGGTTAGCTGGGATTAACCCACAGTTGAACCTCGGCAAGATGGGTTCCGAGTCTCTCAATGAATTCAGGAGTCGCTGATGGCTTTGTGAATGGGATTCGTTGCCTGGTGCATGAGCTGAGTTGTCACAGGCAGGGCGGGGAAGGGCAGACTGGAAAATCCCCATGCCTGGCTGCCTCCCTATGTGTTCCCCGAGACTGTGCTCTGGGGGTTTCTGTGAAGGGGAGCCCTCCCATTGCCAGCCTGCTCAGACCACACAGGCACGCACAGCCCTGCCTCATGGAAGCATCTTACAATTTTTAAAAAGTCCTTTTCTGCAGAGAGCCCAGAGCTCACATGTTTTAACCCCCAAGTGGTAGCAGGCTTGTTTTGATAGTTGGAGCCAGACGATCACATCTGGATAAAATAATATTCACTGGATGATGAGGTATATCCATGAAATCATCAAAATAAGCAGTAAAAGCAGATTTGATAGCCTCCATCTAGAATTGTTAAGCCTTTCTTTTTTTTCTTTTGAAAAGGGGATAGAAGGAAGAGCTGTGCATCTAATACAATCAGGTCCTTTTTGGTGAAATGTGTGAATGGGCTACCGTCAGTCCAAACAGGTGTCATTTAGTGTCCATTCATCTTATTTCTCTCACTAACATGTCAGTCTCCCTTGTCTTCCACTCACATTATCCAAGGTGAAAAACACTGAATAGGTTCTTGTTCTTTGTATTTTTTCATTGTTCTAGGGCTGTGCTGATACCGACACGTCAAGTCTATGATTTGGGGCAGAAAGGAGTTAGGAGGAGAAAACCAGCATGGATTGAACACCTGTGATGTGCTAGGCTTCATAGCCATCATCTTATTTAACCTGCCCACATTTGAGATGTGGTGATGTCATCCCCACTTTCTGACTGAAGACACCACAGTTGAGACAGCTCCAGAAAGGGTCCCCAGATCTTGCAGAGGTTAGAGACAGAGGTTAGAGTTTGCCTCAACACATCCTTGAAAACCCCATGTGGCCTAAAAAGCAAAGCATTTAATGTAGTATTCATAGCGATCTATTTCATTTGTATATGCTGACTTACATATATCAATTGTTGCATCTTAGACAATGACGTTTTATTTCGGTAGTTTATAGGCCTCATCCTTCAAGTACTGAAAAAGAAGAAAAGAAATGCTCAAACAAACTTTGAAAGTGTATTCATGGTCTTTAGTTTCCTAGATCTTTCTGTGACTTCTAGCTCATTCCATTCCTTAATGTGGCAGGGAGCTTCCACAGTTGGGTGGAAACAGGGTCACCACGGGCCCTATTGATTTCAGGCCAAACAAACATGTCCCTACTCAGAGGATAGGCTTAAGAACAAAACACTTCCCTGGGTTTACCTAGATGGTGGCATTCAGCGTAAGGGGAGAGGGGATGGCAGTAGAATGCCCAGGCTCTTTTGGGACAAACCTGCCATGCTAGAGTGGATGGATAAGGTCGCACACGTGCTCCTCGTCTTCAGGTTCCCTCCCCAAACTTACGACTGTCTCAGATGCTTGGGCTCCGTCTGCCTCTCTATCTGGTGCATGTGCCCATTCACTCGGGCTTACCCCTACCCACACTCCAGCGCATAAGTAGATTATCTCTAGATCAAATGACATCTTTGACCCTCAGCTGTCGTCAGTTGATGCAAGCGGCGATTAATGAGGCATGAACAGTCTGGTGAATGACAACAGTGGGTTAACATTTAGAACGGACCTTTCTCCTATCCTGTTTTGGTCCTTCATTGCCTGTTTTGTTTCATCTTAGCAAGCACCAAGCCGAGGCTGGGCATGGTGGCTCAGGCCTGTAATCTCAGCACTTTGGGAGGCTGAGGCAGGTAGATCACCTGAGGTCAGGGGTTCAAGACCAGTCTGGCCAGCGTGGTGAAACCTCCTCTCTACTAAAATACAAAAATTAGCCAGGCATGGTGACACGTGCCTGTAATCCCAGCTACTTGGGAGGCTGAGGCAGGAGAATCACTTGAACCTGGTAGGCGGAGGCTGCAGTGAGCTGATATCATGCCACTGCACTCCAGCCTGGGCAACAGAGCTAGACTGTCTCAAAACAAACAAACAAACACCAATTAAAAAAAATAAAATAAAAGCACCAAGCCAAGACGTAGCTGTACCACGTCTAGCTTCATTCATACACATGTGTAAGTATTCTCAATGGAGTACAGTGGATGGGCACACCCATAGGACAGCTCTGGGTGCAGCTGAGTTTGACTGCCAGAGAAGTGTGGGGTAAATACTATTAAGATGAGCTTGATGCTGCTTGATGGAGCTGAGTGAGTGGTGCCATATGGCAAGGCTGTCATCACGAATAGCAGCAGCTGGGCTAGGAAGAAAAAGGTGACTCTGTGCAGCAGCATAGGGGAGGGGAATTCGAAAGACATCACGAAATCCTCTGGGGAAAAGAAATAGAAATGGAGCCAACAGAGTCCTTGAGGTCAAAACACAGCTGGCTTTGTCTTTTCCCTTATGATTGTGGCCACACTCCTCTTCCAAAAACAGATGTAGCCTCCAACGCCTCTGTTTTGCAAGTCAGCTTTGGTGGGCGACATAGACTGGAGGTCAGGTTGCCATGAGGAGGTCCTCAGGCTGTAATATGGTTGATGAATCTGGAAGGTCTGAACACGCGGCTATGAAGGAAGGCAGGGGAGCAGAGGGGAGGCTGCAATGCAAGTGTTGAAGTGCTGGGTATCTCTGAGTTTCCCAGAGCAGGGGCTTGAGGTGGGCTTATCTCTAAGGGAGAGGTCAAAGCTCAGAGAAAATCATACTGTGGGCTCTTCCATGCTCCTCAGAATATTGCAACCTAGCTGGCATCTGGATAAAATAAGCCGCCTTCTGCAAGAGGAGTAGCTGAAGCAAAGCTGTCATAAAAAGCCACATGTAGCCAGGGCAATGTGTGTGGAGGGAGGAGGTGGGGATTTTCCTGCCTGAGAGCCGGCTCTGGGCCCACCTGCATTGCCGTGGCAACAGTGGTGGGGGAGGAATTTATAGGCTCATTCCTACGTGAGTACCTTAGGTCTTTTTAAATTCCTGCTGGCTTCTCTAGCCACCCACCGCTTCTGTGAATCAGCGCATGGGACTCCGGGAGATGCTCTGTCACAGTTTGAGCCTTGACACAGCTCAGGGGATGCGAGGAGGTTCGGAGGGACTAGGGGAGCAGCTTTTCAACATTTTGCTTTGGTCTCTGGAATGTCAGTTCAAGGGCCTAGATGGAAAAAGCAACTTTGAAGTGTGATTGCTCAAATCCGCTTCATTCACCCAAAATGTGAAGGGCCTTCTAAACAGCCCAGTGAGGTATAAAGCAGTCAGAAGGTCTGAGTTTCCTCTCTGAACTGTTTATCGGTGCCACGTTGGGTGAGCTGCAGGTCACATTCCTGTCCCTAGTCCGGTCTCCTCTCTAAACATGGGCACTGGACGACCTGGCCAGAGTGGGCCTATACACTCCAGCATTTTGTGCACCCTGACTGGACTTCTCTTTGGTTAACCACAGCTGGTTTAAGGGCACAGCACTTGTCCCGATTACTGTCGCCAAGAACTTACTAAACCAAGCCAAGTTAGCTGCCTGTCAGCGCCAGCCAACAGGAGTCGAGAGTCAGGGCTCAAAAACCGAATTTGGTGCCAAAAATCCAAATACACTGAAGCAAATGCTCACCTCCCAAATTACATTAAAAAAATGCAACACCCCCGGTGCTTGTCCTAAATGCAGGTCACGCTGGTGTCATCCCCACTAGAGTGAACCTGAGGATAGGCAGAGCTGGGTCTGAATGTTCACAGCTGCATTTCAGGGCCTAGCATGGAATGTGGCAGAGAGGAGGTGCTCTCCGAGGATCTGGGCTCTAGAAAACTCCGTCATGAGGCTGTCACATGGAGAGGCATGGAGTCTGTTGTCATTGGCCCATTTTAAAGATGGTAACATTCCACGGTTAATAAGAATAGCTGATGTTTATTGACCTCTAAATTGTGTATAGCATCATCATAGGTGCATAATTTTTTATTTTTTATTTTTTTTGGGACGGAGTCTCACTCTGTTGCCTGGGCTGGAGTGCAGTGGCCGGATCTCAGCTCACTGCAAGCTCCGCCTCCCGGGTTTACGCCATTCTCCTGCCTCAGCCTCCTGAGTAGCTGGGACTAAAGGCGCCCACCACCTCGCCCGGCTAGTTTTTTGTATCTTGTAGTAGAGATGGGGTTTCACCATGTTAGCCAGGATGGTCTCGATCTCCTGACCTCGTGATCCGCCCATTTCGGCCTCCCAAAGTGCTGGGATTACAGGCTTGAGCCACCGCGCCCGGCCAGGTGCATAATTTTAAAAAAGATTTTTCTTCTATCAAAGTTACACATGCACATAATTTAAAAAATCAGATTGTGAAAACACCAGTCCCCACTCTCCTCAAATTTTCTATTCCGCAGAGGCAGCCATTTTTAACTCTTTTAGTGCATTTTTTGGCATTAAACTTCATATCTTTATATAATGTGCTTGTCTTGCTATTTATCAGGATTTCTTGCTCTGTAAAGTGAGGGTCTAGTTCCCTTTTACTTCTTTGCCACTGAGACACGCACATACACACACATACACAACACACTCCTCACAAACTCCACAAGCATACCCCATGAACACACCCCTCAACACACACCATGAAAACACACACAGCCCCCACACACACCACACACACACACCAAACATATATACACACCCACACACTTTCTGGACCTCCCATTTTGCAATATGGTTATATCGTAACTTTGGGTACAATAGTCATTGTTTGCGTTTTACGGATATGTAGATGTTCTATACAACTGACTTATGTAGTAAACTATGATTACTTTCCTTTGCTGCATAATTTTTCTGTTTCTCTTGAGTTAATTATTACCTTGGGTTTTTCACCTGTGCTTGTGTGTTTGTGCTTCCTACTCCCTGATTTATCACTAAGTTGACTTCAGACTCTCCTCCAGTTGCAAATCTCTCAGTATTTCTCAAGCAATTAGGTATTCTGGTAAATTTCACCATTAAAACATATTCAATCTCCTTTCTTGGTTTCATTTTGTAAGGTGGGGAATAAGAACAATTTTAGCTTTTATCTAAGGGGCCTACGAGGACAAATCAATCTGCAAGGTCCCCAGACCTGTAATTCTGAATGAAAGTTGGTCTATGTTCACATATTATTCTATTTAATGTTGAAATTTTTTTTTGTCCACCTGCCTCTAACACCTCCTAGAACTTTCTACTGTAAGACCTAGCCGCAAAAACACTGTGTCTTACAAGCTGTAAGTATAAAAGCATATGTATCCTGCCCACTTCATCTTCCTATCAGCTCACATGTACTGTGTCTTTTCAATTCAAGTAAGTCAGAGCTAAATTGAAAATTCAAATCTGGCTGGGCATGGTGGCTCACGCCTGTAATCCTAGCATTTTGGGAAGCCAAGGTGGGAGGATAGCTTGAGCCCAGGAGGTTGAGACCAGACTGGGGAACATAGTGAGGCCCCTGTCTCCATAAAAATAAAATAATTTTTTAAAAGAAAATAAAATCTTTAATATACGTATCACATTTGAGGTACTTGCTACCACTGTCAAGGACTGACATTCTGGCATGGGATTTGATTCTAGAATGTAAAATGTCTTGTGCTCTATCTTAAATGCTATTTGCTATCTAAAATGTATAAGATCACCCTTGGAACAATAGGATTTAGAACCTTTCCCACAATCCTCTCAAAGGTAAGGATTAAATGCACTTTGGATTAGGATATCAGGAGGCAGAGCAGTATTCTGGGTGAGACTTAACCCAATGGCATCCTCAAGGTTAGAACCCTGGCCGGAGAGAATACAAGAAAACTGTATTCCTTCAAATACAGGTTTTGACAACCTCCAGTCAAAGGCTGTCTGTCTTTGACATTCAAGTCCTTCTCTTTATTCTCAAATCACCCATGCCGATAGGGGGCCAGATATGTACCTCTTATTTTCAAATTAGCCACATCATTGTCTCACTAAGACAAGCAATTCAGATTTCAAGACTGGATTCTGGCTTTACTTTCACCCTACCCCAATTTTTCCCTCCCTCTTTCCTTTTCTTCTTCCTCTTTCCCCATTTCAGCCTCTTGTGCCTCCTGTGCCTCCTGTGCCTCCCCTGCCTCCCTCCTTTCCTCCCTCCCTTCCTTCCCTCCCTCCCTCCCTCCTTTTTTGTTTTCTTCTTCTTCCTGTCCTCCACCTCCTCCTCCTTCTTTCTCTCTTTCATGCCCTATGAGGGCATGGACGTGAGAGTAAAATCATACTCTTGAGCTAAAATCTGTAGTTGACTGGCTGTATGACCTGAAGAAGTCTACATAGGCTTGCTAAGCATTTTTTTATCTGTAATATGGGGCTACTAAGACACCTGTCAATTATGAGAATCCAACAAAGTTATGCATGAGAAGTACCTGGTACAGGGCTTGCTATATGCTAATTGCAGAATAAATGGCTTCACAATGATATCTTAAAACTCACCTCCAAATTCAATGCTGCTTAAAAAAGATATCCCCATTCTAGGAAATTTTGGCAGTGTTTACCGTATGACTCCATCTTTCAGCTCTTTGGAATATTTGAATAGAACAAAATGTTGGTTTGGTTCAGAGAATATATTTTGGTCCAGTTTTATTCTGGCTTAATTATTTTAATAAATCTATAGATTTTGCTTGGGTTCATATTATGAAAACGTAAAATTGGGGCTGGGTTTGGGGCTTTTTATTCTGGTGTTTTAGATATTAAAATCTTGGATTCGAAGGCTGTCATAGGACTCCTACCCTTCTGCTGAAGCCCAGGAAAGAACATCCAGGGACTTGTGAAATAACAGACCTCTCACTGCTGGAACAAGATACTGCCCAGGTTAAGTGGCATAGAAAGGATTTGATGAGTCTGTTACCTAACTGCACAATATCATAGTTATCTGGAACAAACAGTTCACGGGCCCATTGGCAAAGAGCCTCTTAATGTGGCTTCTCTTTGGCAGAATGGCATCTAGTGCTCACCTGTCAGTGGGAATGGCTGCGGTAGCTGACAGGAAAGGTGATGGAAAGGAAGCATTTCAGAACTTTTATCTACAGCAGCACATCCCAGGGTAGCCTTTCAGCTGCTGTGCGTCATCAGAGGTCCTGAATCTGGGTGCTCTGCAGGCTTTTATCTCAATGAAGCACTTGAGGCTGTTCAGGGTGCTTGATGAGAGAGAGGTGAGTGGTTGTCAAGGCAACCTTCTTTGGATTCATTCACGGAATGGAAGTTGGAGTATGTAAGAAAGCCCCAGGAATAATGGTGGCAGTGGAACTACCCACATCTAGCCAGTTCAGGAAATCTACGCACTTAAAAGAAGAAAATAAGATGAGAATATACACAACCAGGCTTACCTGGTGTCTGCATTTTTCTTCTGTGGGTTTGATTTGAAGAAAGAGTTTGGCTCAGAGAATAATGTGCCTCTTCACTCCATGATGTCACAAATGGGTGCTGTTGCTATGACAGTTTGCAGAAAACACTTTGTGTAAGTCTGTTTTCTGGGTAAAATCCTAAAGATATGATAGATGACTTTCCCCAGAATGTTTTAATGGCCTCTGCTGGGTGAAGTACCCAGTGTGTTCTGTGCCTGCATTTTAGTTACTTATTCATTCAGCCATTTATTCAACAAATACTGGCTGAGTATCTACTATGTGCCAAACTTTGTGCCCACATGAAGCTTATGTTGAACAAATATTTGTTGTTGAATATGGTGTTGGTATCATGTGCTGTGAACACAGGCAGGAAGGATGCCTGGGTACTAGGGGAGCCCTAGAGAATGCATGTCAGAGAGGCAGCTTCCCAGGAGCCTTCATTTCGATAGCCCAACAGAAATGAAGCCCTGTTATTCTTCCATGAAACACTCTCACGCCACCCATTCTCTCAATCCAGGGCTTCTGTCCTGGGCAGAGTCGTTATCAATATATGGACAGATTATTGAAAGAGGCTCCGAATGGTTCTTCCCGACTCTCGTCACTAACCCATCTAATTCATCCTCTGCTGTCCTGACCAACCCATTTTCCTTAGACACTATTTCCCTGAGAACCATCTTGATGGACCATCAAGTCTCATTATCTGTCTGGCTCCAATGAACACCTCTGGTTTTATTCCTTACTTCAGCTGCCATTTCTGATACGTTCATTTCTTTACTGTGCCTAGGATGGACCTCCCACTTTTTTATCATGTAGTCCAGCCTGCTTCGGATGCCCTCTGTTTCCCCTTCTGACCCCCAAATCACTGGCCCTGTGCCACTACCCACACTCCCACCCATTGCTCAAGGCTCAGCTGAGCCTCATGTATATGGCCAAGATTGCTGGTTATTCTCCAATATTCATTCTGTCGTCTTCCACGGTGACAGAATTTTAGCTGGGAATACGATTGGCAGAACAAAGACCACAAGTCCCAGTTTCTCTAGTAACAAAACAAGGTCATTCATGAACAAGTTTGTGCAACTTCTGGATCGTATTCTTTTTTTTTTTTTGAGATGGAGTCTCGCTCTGCCGCCCAGGCTGGAGTGCAATGGCGCGATCTCGGCTCACTACAAGCTTCGCCTCCTGGGTTCAGGCCATTCTCCTGCCTCAGCCTCCGGAGTAGCTGGGACTACAGGCGCCCACCACCACGCCCGGCTAATTTTTTTGTATTTTTAGTAGAGACGGGGTTAGCCAGGGTGGTCTCGATCTCCTGACTTCGTGATCCGCCCACCTCGTCCTCCCAAAGTGCTGGGATTACAGGCGTGAGCCACCGCGCCCGGCCTGGATCGTATTCTTAAAGGGAGGGGCATCCTCTTTCCTTGCCCCTTTCTGGGACAGGAATGTGGACAGAGTGTGGATTCACTGAACTATGTGGATGCACATCTGTACAATAGGAAGGCAGAAAACCACAGGAAGGGAGGGAGTCTCCAACAGCATGGAGCTGCCCTAGAAGGTCCACGCTGTATCGTCCCTCGGTGCTTACACTTAGACACATGGGACTAATCGCTTCTGATGTGTTTAAGCTTTTAGAATTTGGGTTTCTGCTACAGCGGCAGAATTTCACCTCTCCTCCAGGAAGCCTTCCTGGCTCTTCCCTTCTTGAGACTCTCACCATGACCATAAAATCTGGTGTGTATTCGTTTTCAGTTTATTGCTTCCTTATTTATCTCAAAATCTTTTCACTTTATTGCTTCCTTATTCATATTCTCTTACCAGCTAGGCTTTAGGAGAGGGACCAAAAATTATACCATGTAATTTGTAAGTGCCAGTAAATACACTTTGGTGTGGCTGAAAGAACACTGAGCTAAAATTTAGAAGATCTGGTTTCTAGTCTTTCTGGACACTAACATGCACTATATATTTGGGTAGATGCCTTCCTCTTTCTGAGCCTCAGTTTTCTCAGTGGATTAATGGGAATATAAATTGTATCTCTAATGAGACAGGAGAAGTGAATATATTGTGTAAACCGTGAAGTAATGTACATGCCAAGACAGTAGTATTGTCCTGCTTCAACATCTATGACCATGCTATGTATACAGTTGTTGCTCAAGGTGATGATGGGATTCAGGGCCAGTTCCATCAACAATGTCCACGGTGAGCTGTCCACTAGTCCCGGTTGGTCTGTTAGTAGATTACCAATGTAATCTACTAATTGTTCCAAGCCACCGTGGAACAATTCAGAATAGAAATACATTTGAACAATTTATGGGAAACTTTAGCAGTATGGAGTAAGTTGGGCTACCTCGGCACCTGCTTGATAGATAAGGGGTCAAAATTAGAGACCCATCACATACTGTGTAAATTCCTTTTGGAGAGTTACTGACCTGATATAAAGCAGCAGTCCCCAACCTTTTTGGCACCATGGACAGTTTTCATGGAAGACAATTTTTCCACGAACAGAGTGAGAGGATGGTTTTGGAATGACATAAGCAAATTATATTTATTGTGTGCATTATTTCTATTATTACATTGTAATATATGATGAAATAATTATACAACTCACCATAATGTAGAATCCATGGGAGCCCTGAGCTTGTTTTCTTTTTTTTGCAACTAGACAGTCCCATCTGGGGGTGATGGGAGACAGTGACAGATCATCAGGCATTAGATTATCATAAGGAGCACGCAACCTAGATCCTTCTCATGTGCAGTTCACAATAGGGTTCGTGCTGCTATGAGAATCTAATGCTGCTGCTGATCTGACAGGAGGGGTAGCTCAGTCTGTAATGTGAGCATTGGGAAGCGGCCGTAAATACAGATGAAGCTTTGCTTGCTTGCCCTCTGCTCAATTCCTGCCGTGCAGCCTGGTTCCTAACAGGTCATGGACCCATAACGGTCAGTGGCCTAGGGGTTGGGGACCCCTCTTGTGGAGCACCCTACATAGATACACAGATATATGCAGGGACGGAGAGTGGGTTTACAGAGAACACACACGTGTGCATCTTTATCTACCATTTATTAAGTACCTTAATCATGTCTCCTCCACAGAGAAGCAAACATCCCCCCATTCAAGGTTAAGAGACGCGTTCGTCTTTGAAGGCCCACTACAGCAGTTATCTCTAGTGAACTAGGGTTTTTAATGGCCTTTTACAGTAATTACAAATTTAATTAACCTCTCTGCTTTGATCAGTCAGGGCTGTTTCTCATTACCTTCCCCAATGCCTGTTTCTGAGTCAAGAGCTATTCCTGGGCCTTCCCTTTCCAGCTATAAAGTACTATTTAGGTTTAATTTAGTCTGGCACAGCTGTAAAGAAAGCAACTCTCCTGCTCAACAGCCTCCAATGACTCCCCGTTGACCACTGAATTAAGTAGAAACTCCTTAGCCCAGCACTTGGGCCTTCCACAGTCTGGCCCCAGACCCCCTTCTAATCTCATCCCAACTCTTCCTGCACTTGCACTTCATAGCTCGTATTTCTCAGCAGGCCCTTGTCTTCCTGACTTGGGGTCTTACTTCTGTAGCTCCTTCTGCCCAGTCACTCGGCCACCCACATCCTACACCTGCCCCTTGTTGAACTCTCATCCTCCAGGAAGCCTTCCCTGCTAGCTCCCTCTCCAGTTGAATCCAGACACCCACCCCCTGCCAATCACCTGGGATCATATTCCCCCCCATTCTGATTTTTCACAGAAATTCACACCTTCTCATAATCCTGTTCTGAATGATAGTTATTGTGCATTCATCTTGTTCTCTCTCTTTAGATTGTAGATTTTAACAGAAGGAAATATGTTACCCATCTTTGTACTCGTCAGCACTTAAAACATCACCTTAACAACACAGCCATAACCATTTCAGAGGGCCTACTTTGGTCCAAGCACTTTGCTAGACACTTGAAATAATCTGTTTTTCTTGTCTTCACCAGGCCAGATTAGGAAGTGGAATCTCAGACAGGTCAAGTGACTTTCCCAAGTTCGCAGCCAGGAAGCACCTATTGGGTTGTGTTGGGGAAGGGCTGAGGACAGTGACATTGTGCTTGGCAAGAACAGATTTCTGTTGCTACTACTGACCACGCTTTTCAGAATGTTGGCCAACATTTCCAGGGAGAACTATGATAAATTGGCTTCTGAATCTCTGGCAGGGTGTAAGGACTGATCTTCAGTAATCAACCATGGCCTGTGATGTTTCTATCAGGTCTTCTGCTTTGATGATGGTTTGCCAGGCAGTCCTCTATCACCCTGGAGTTGGAACTTTCTCAGCTACTAGATTGTCCCGGAGTATTTGAGCTCAGTCCCTATCATTGGTCATTTCCCAGGTTCTCCAGCAGTGCATGAAGCTTCTTTAGCAGTTAATGCTGGAAGTTTGAGACCTCTCTCTGGAGTTCCCTTCAACCTCTGAGATGAGGTCTTCATCCTCTACTCTGGGTAGGAGAGAAGATGCTTACCATCCTGAGTGAGTCACACCTGGAAATAGCCAGGAACCAAAACGGCCTGGAGGCAAAGGAGATATGAAAGGGATTCCAGCAGAGCAGAAGGCAGACTTCACACCTCTTCTTCTTCTTCTTCTTCCCTGATGCTTCCTGTGGGAGCAGCTGGGCATTCTCCAGATTCTGTTTCCTGATGCTTACCATCCTGGTCCAGCATCCCATGATCATGACCCCCTAAAACTTACTGGAAATGGGGAGGAAGAGGGCTGGGCTCAGCTCCGGGCTACTTGCTTACGGAGTGTCTATGTGAAAGCTAGTGGTGGGCGGTGCTAATGAAGGGAACTGTGCCACACACAGGCCAGGCAGGGTCCCCCAGTGGGCAGAGGAAGGTCAGGGATTGTGTTGGGGCACGGAGGTGTGGAAGCAGGTAATGATGCATCAAGCTCGCTTGACTGATGGTCACATTCGCTTGCTCCATACCACCTTCCCTTACTAGGTAAAAATGTGCTTTTTTGGCACGGAGGGAAATCGAAAATATGAGATGGCCATTTGGGGGTGTCCTATGTTTCCCCACTTTTATGCCCCAGCTTTGTAATTTGCACTCCCCACCCACCCATTCATCTACTCCCCCTACCTCTGTTAACAGGAGTGGATCACAATGGGCTTTGGTGCTGCAAAGTGCCTCATGTAGGCCTCTGACATCTCTGCATATTTTAAATTCAGGGGTATATGTGCGATGTGTTGTATATTTCAAAATAGAAGAGAGGACTTGAAATGTTCCCAACACATAGAAGTGGTAAATACTGAAGATGATGGACACGCAGATACCCTGACTTGATCATGACACATTCTATGCATAACTGATACATAATACTTTTACATATTTATGGGGTACATGTGATACTTTGTACCCCACAAATATGTAAAAGTATTATGTATCAATCAAAAAAGTAAAAAACATAAAAAATTTCTAAAAATACACCATGATTCATGTCATGATCCTCCTATTATTGACTGATGAGATTTTTTTCTAAATTTGTGTTATTACGAATAACATTATAAGAAACTTTTTGGTGTGTAATTTCTTGCCTCCAACACTGATTTCTTCTTTGGGAAGGATTACTAGAAGGGAAATTAGTGGACCAATGATGTAAAGGTATAAAGATGTAAAGGCGTTTGATTGCTTTCCCAAGAGGATGAATCTCTACATATCTCCACCCACAGTCTGTGAGAATACCCATGCCAGACAAAGAGAATTATTGCCATCATGAGTATTATAATTCTTAAAACATTTGCAATTTGAAAGGAGATGGAATACCTCTCTGTAATATTAATTCCTAATCCTTTGATTACAAATGAGAGCACCTGTATTTCTTTTCTAACCATGGATTTTAATGAAATGTCATTTGTATATTGTTTTATTAAATAAAATGTAATATTTTATTAAATAATTTAGGAATTGTTTATAAATTTTTATGTTGAGATTTTTAATTTCTTCCTTTATCCCTTTGTTCATTCATGAATAATCAGCAGGTACCTACCATGTGCCAGACACTGCTCTGACTAGACCCTGGGAATACTGCTGTGAATCAAATAAAGTCCCTGCCCTGTAGGGGGGTGGTGGGAAGAGAATGGATAAATGATGATTAGTGCTAAATCAAAGAAGGGGCTACTGAGTAATGGGGAATGCAGTTTACAGTCAGATGGTTAGATAACTCCTCACTGAGATGACTTTCTTAAAGAAAGGGAAATCACAGGGAAATTAACAAATAAGCCATGCAGGAATTTGGAGGAAGTGTTCTATGCAGGAGAAACAGCAAGTGCAAAGTCCCAAGGCAGAAACACATCTGGCATGTTAGAGGAGGAACAAGGAGGATGGTGTATTTGCAGCAGAGTAAGAAGGGAAAGAAGTAGTTGAAGATGAAGTCAGAGAGATAAATGGAGCCAGAATGAGGATTCTTTTGAATCACTCTGAAAACTTTGACTTTCTACTCAGAATGAGCTGAAAGACATTGGAAGTGTATTAGTCAACTATTATTGCCTAACGCTGCATAACAAGCAATTCCAAATTTTCAATGGTTTACAAGAACCAACTTTTATTTTTCACTTATGATTCTGTGGGTCAATTGTGGAGGCTCTGCTTCAAGCTGAAGATCGGGTTCCTGATGGCTTCAACTGCCTCTGCATTCTGAGATGGAAGCTGCCAGAGCATGCTCTGCTAATGGCAGACAGCAGAAAGACAAGAGGGAAAGCCGCCAAACCAGCAAGCATGCTGAAAACCTCTGCTCACATCCATTGGTCAAAGCAAGTGATTTGACCAAGCCCAATATCAGTGGGGTAGAGGTAGAGGAGTAGAGAAGTGAACTGATTTTTATGTTAAAAAATTACTTCTAGACCCACAGACCATCACCAGTCTAAACCATGTTTAGTCAATAATCTTTTTCAGATGCAATATACCACATTCTTCTTAAATATTTTAAAATTGTTAATGATGTAGAAATAGCATAAGTCCTAACACAATTAATATCCTCTCAAACTACTCCCTATCTATAAAAGCGGAACCCTGGAAGCAGGAAGAGAGAATCATTGCAAACACAAGTTTTCACCTGGCAAGGAGAGAAATAATGCTTCCCCGCTAAAAACCACATTAAAAAATTAGGAGTCCCAGCATTCCACTTGGATATTTATGCAGTAGGTTTGCTGATTTGCCCCTTCTGCCCATTTGGGGAGTAGAAAAGTATAACAATTGGCATTATGTTTGGCTGAAAGTAACAAAATCCCAACTATAAAGGGCTTAAACAAATAAAGTATCCATTTGTCTCAGGCAAAACATACCTAAATAGGCAGTCCAGATTTCACGATGTCATCGATACCCCAGCCTCTTTCTCTCTTTGCACTCTGCCATCCTTGGCTTGTGGCTTTCATCCTCAGAGTCACAAGATGGACATTACATCCACAGTCTAGGCAAGATGAATGGAGAAAGGGCAACAGGCTAAAGGGGGTCTGCCAGTTCAGTCTGTGGCCTTTAAAAACATTCCCCACATCCCTTCCCTATAGCCCTTATTAAAGCAAGCAGGAAGGGGTTATGAGTAACTCTTGGGTAGCCAATCCAAAGTGTTTTCAACAGAACAGAGGATAAGTGGAGGGAGATGATAGAACAGAGGACCCATGCATGAAACAACCAGTGCTCCTACTACTGGGCATGGCAAAGATTATCAAATCTCTGGGAATCGATTGGCACCAGAGCTAGTGATCTGGCTTGAAACTTCTTGCCTAGCGAAGGGCATAGGGCTGGTCTTGCTACCTGTGCCATAGTCAGGAATGATCCAATTTCATTTCCTTTTTTAAAACCAATTTAATTTTTAAAAATTTTAATGGACTTTAATTTTTAGAGAAGTTTTAGATCCATAGCAGAATTGAGGAGAAAATACAGAGTTCTGTTCTGTCATTCTGACCGCACCCATGCAGAGTCTCCTCCACTATTGACATTCTGCACCAGAGTGGAACATGTGTTACAATTGATGACCCTACATTGACATGTCATTCTCACCCAAAATCCATAGTTTACATTACAACTCACTCTCGGTGTTACACTAACGAAGACTCCTGATCCTTGACCAAGCTGTAGTTATGCTCCTCCGAGTCCTCTTCTTGACTAGGCCTCGACCTGGGCCTGCGTCCTGTCCTTGCTGGGCTTGCATCACTCAGTAAGAATCTTGTGGCTGGGTGCGGTGGCTCACGCCTATAATCCCAGCATTTTGGGAGGCTGAGGCGGGAGGATTGCCTGAGCTCAGGAGTTTGAAACCATACTTTGCCACATGGTGAAACCCTGTCTCTACTAAAATACAAAAAAATTAGCCGGGCATGGTGGTGCATGCCTGTAATCCCAGCTATTGGGAGGCTGAGGCAGGACAATCGCTTGAACCTGGGAGGCAGAGGTTTCGGTGAGCTGAGATCGCACCACTGCACTCCTGCCTGAGCGACAGAGGGAGACTCTGTCTAAAAAACAAAAAGAATCTTGCTAGGTCAGTTTAGTGAGAATCCCTGTGCCTTTGAAATCTGATCACTCTGGATGTATGATCAAATTCTGCTTCCCCTACTCTTGATATCTGGTCACCCTGGCTTGCCTTTAGCAAGAACCCTAAGTTGGTTTAACAAGAATTCCTCTGCTCTTGATTTCTCCTCTTAGGAATTTTCCACCCACTGATTCCCTCATTCTATTCATGGGCTATGAGTCCTCAGCTGTCTTTGTTGTATTGGAATTGAGCCTGAATTCTCTCGCCTGTTGTAGTAAGTCTCAACACCTATCACAATAGTCCTGAATAAAATCTTCATTATTGTTTTAACAAGTGTCAGAATAATTTCTTCTTTAACAATATAGTCTATGGGTTTGGACTATATAAAATGTCATATAACCACAATTATAGTATCATACAGGGTAGTTTCACTGCCCTAAAATTCCTCTATGCTCTGCTTATTCATCCCTCCCTCCCCACTAACCTCTGGCGACCACGGACTATAATAAAGACATCCCAAATACTTGTAGATGTCCTGATCTCAGGTGTTCTATGGGAGTTATGGAGGCCTGTGACCACACTTTGACCTAAGAAGCTCGTGGGAGGGTGGAGTTTTCCTTGCCCAAGAGTGATGCTGGCAGTAGAGGGTAATGGTGCCCATGGGAGCTGTGATCTCAGGAAGATTGGGGGCTGCAGAGACAATGGTGGGAGACCAGGATGGAGAGGACCAGAGCCTCCTGAGCTCTGGTATCATATAGCTGGGAAACTCAGAGAGCTGGGGGACACTTGGCATGGGTGAGTGTCTTAGAGCAGTGTCTAGTAAGCGCTGACCCAGTTTATGAAAAGTTAATCAATTGCACCAAAACCATTTTTGAGCAATCCTATCTTTCCTTACCATCTTTCAAATTTATTAAATTCTTGCATACATCAAGATTTACTTCTAGCTTGTCTATTCTCTTCAATTGAACTGTCAGTTTCAGTGCCAGCCCCAAGCTGTTTTACATATTATAACTTTACAATATATTTTAATGCCTGATGAGGCTAATGCTAGTATCTCCTCATTACTTTTATTTTGCCAAAATATTTGTCAATATACTTACCCGTTTATTTTTTTTAGATGAACTTTAGATCTGCTTTGTTACATTTCAAAAGAATATCTCTTGATACCTCAGTTATGATTGGGAAAGAACTGGCATCTTCCTTCCTACAAACCCCTGGACTATATGAATGAAATGAAGATGAGTAATCTGCCAGAAAGATTTGGAGATCAAATCCTAGACTTCTAACTCTTGGAAGTCTATGTGACAAGGAAGGTAAACAAATGGAAAATTTAGTAGAAATGTTTTCTCCTCACTGTTTTCTTACATGTCACTGATCTCTAAGATTGCATGCCCTGCCTTTTCTTGATGCTTCCCACACAGCTGTTTTCTTTTCCTCACCACCAGCCCCCGAGCACACACAGTGGAGGAAAGAGAGAAGCTTACATAAAAATAACTCTTGTTAATTAAAAAATATCACTGAGTTCCATCAGGCAAGTGAGGGATGCCACACTTAATTTGTCATAGGTTGCAGTACTAGGTCCCCCAGACTGATACCCTTCTTTGAAAGAAGAAGCTTGTCATCAAGCTGGTGGGTCTCTTAGGTCTGTTGTGGTTGTGATTCCAGATGTCGAATCTCATCCCATTGTTGGTGGAAGTCTGGGATGTCACCCTGCCTTACAGCTGCTCTGACTGTTGTTCTGTCATGGAAAATGGAAGCTGTGCTCCTGTGTTGGAAGATGGGAATTATCACTGGTGCATCTGTCAGCATCCAGCTCTTTCATGGGGATTTTGCACCTTTCACATTTGCATTGTTTCACATTATACATTTTGTAGGTCACTCCCCTGTAAGGCAAAGGGAAAAGGCCATTACTGGAGTACTTATTTTTTGTTGTTTTTTGAAGATTTACACTTTTTGCTTTTATTACAAAGTATTGTGAGATCTTCTGCTCCATCAGTCATGAGAGTAGGAAATTTAAGTCTATCACTTGAGTAATATTTTGACTCTTAGTTTAGGGTTCATCCTTCCCTAGGGACTGACTGCATTGAGATGAGTTAGACTGAGTGGAAGGTAAAGACTAACACTTTGAACTGATGTCGTTTGCTTTGTGAAGAACTAACTGGTAAGAGCAAGTTAATAGGCAGCAGGCTTGAGAAAGAGAAAAGTCATCCAGACAGGAAGATTGGGAACTTCCTCAATGACTTTGTCTTCCTCGTTTATTACCTCAGTTTGTCAACAATCTTGTTAATTATACATTTTAAAGGCGATTTTTTGGCAAGCTCTAGGACACATTCAAAATATTACATACAAGTGTATGTTATCATAAATAATCCTAAAGTAAACATACATGTAACTACCACCATCTGGAAATTTCACATCAAGTTATAAAACACTTTCATCATCTGCACGGCTTCTTGCTTCCCTCCTCGTTCCTCTCTCTCGGTTGTTTCCCCTCCTCCAGCCCCTAAGGACTGGTGTCTTTTATTTCCCCAGACTTACTCAAAGCCTTGACTTGGTTTTATGCTTTGCTCTTTATTGTACAGATCTGAACAAGGACGGCAGCTGGGGTTACATCTCATTTATCCAGAGATGAAAAGTGATGAAGCTTGACATCCTTATTTGCCATCATGAAAAGCATTTGAAAGGGGGAAAGAAGAAAATTGATTGCAGAAAACCTTAGATTGATGAGCATGAGTAAGGGCTGCGGGGGGCACTGGAAAATTCAGGTGCTGGCTCTTTTCTATGAATTCTGCCTTTCCTCCCTGAGCTTGTTATATATATATATAATACTTACCATTTTAAAAACTTTTAAGTGTACAATTCAGTGACATTGGGTATATTTACATTTTTGTGCAAACATCATGGTCATCCATCTCCAGAACTTTTAATCACCCCAAACAGAAACTCTGCCCCTATTGAACATTAACCCCCATTCCTTCCTCCCTCCAGCCCCTGGTAACCTCTGTTCTACTTTTTGTCTATATGGATTTCCTCGTTCTAGATACCTCATGTAAGTAGATTCATATAATATTTGTCCTTTTATATCTGGCTTATTTCACTTAGAATAATGTTTATGGTTCATTCATGTTATAGCATGTGTCAGAACTTTATTCCTTTTTGGGCTTCAATAATATTCCATTCTATGTATATACCATATTCTGTTTATCCAGTCATCTGTTGGTGGACATCTGAGTTGTTTCCACATTTTGGCTATGGTGAATAATACTGCTACGAATATTGGTGTCTGTTTGATTCTCTCTCTTCAGTTATTTTGGATATATACCTACGAGTGAAATTGCTGGATCGTATAGTAATTCTATGTTTAATTTTTTTGAGGAACTAGCAAAGTGTTTTCACAGTGACTGCACCATTTTACCTTCCCATCAGAAATGTACAAAGCTTCCAATGTCTTTATATCCTTACCAATATGTTTTTTTTTAATATTTTGTTTTTTGATAATGGTAATCATAGTAAGTGTGAAATTGTATCTTGTTGTGGTTTTGATTTGCATGTCCCTGGTGGCTAGTGACATCGCACATCTTTTGGTACTTAGTAGCCATTTGTATATCTTCTTTGGAGAAATATCTATTCAGAGCCTTTGACTAGGTTGGAATTGGGCTGCTCATTTTTTTTTTAATTACACGACCTCTTTATACATTCTAGATATTAATTCCTTACCAGATACATGATTTGCAAATACTTTCTCCCATTTGGGTTGCCTTTTCGCTCTCTTGGTAGAGTCCTTTAGGGCACAAAGTTTTCAATTTCGATCAAGTTCAGTTTATCTATTTTTTCTTTTGTTGCTTGTGCTTTTGGTGTCATATCCAAGAAATCATTGACAAATGCAATATTATAAAGCTCTTGCCCTATGTTTTCTTCTAGGAGCTTTATAGTTTTATCTCTTTATTCCATTTTGAGTTGATTTGTACATATAGTACAAGGTAGGGTAAGATAAGGTAAGGGCCCAGCTGGTTCTTTAGCATGTAGATATCCAGTTTTCTCAGAACCATTTGTTGAAGATACTGTCCGTTCCCCCATTGATGGTCTTGGCACCGTTACTGAAAATCAATTGACGTTATATGTAAGGGTTTTCATTCTACTGACCACAAGTTGGTTTGGAAAAACTGGTCTCAGATAGTGCTAAAAAAAAGATATTACTGAACCAGAACAACGAGTACATTTTCTTGGGTAAATACTATTTTTTTTTCAGTCTACATAATACTTTGAATTAGAATATCGTGAACATGCTTTTATCCATTTGTTATTGATATTTACTTCTTGATGATGCTATCATTTTTCTAAATATGTGAGTTTCAATCCTTTCTTATCCTGCAAGGTGAACAGTGATTTCTTCACTAAATAGTCCCGAAATTCTCAGAGGATCACTTAGAGGGGGACAGGGCTTTTGGAATGCTGTGACCTTGGTCTGTGGAGAAGGAGGCACCTCACAGTTGGCACCAAATGACTACTAGAAGTGTAATTTTTATGATGTTGGCATTATCGTGACTCTATATGCCTTTTTTTCCCTTGAGACATCTTTTGGGCATTTCAAAACCCATGTTTACTGCATCCTAATGTTTTCAGATTGTTTTCTTAAATGCTGTTCTATATGGTTCTCATGACCTCTCTGTGAAGCAAGCCAGTTAGACATATATTTTATTAATTAAAGACCCGAGACTCACGGAAGTTGAGTGGCCATGTCCAAAGCTCATAGCCAGGAAGTGGAGGACCTGGGTCACGCGTCCTGGCTCCTGACCCTGAGGCTTTCCTTTTATAGCACACACTAGAATACGGCACCTACTATTCTGACTACATCATTTCTAGAAATGAGTTATTGGCAGATGAGACACCATCTTCTCCCTCTTCATCATGGAAGAGTGAGTATTAGGGAGAATGATAAAGGTGAACTCTATAGAGATTAAGTGAAATTTTTCTTGTTACATTCCCATTGTAAGTGACAGGTTAAGAACTACCAGAAAAAAATTATAGCCATGGAGAAGGAAAAGCTTTGCTCTGAAAGACCTTCTCCCCACAGAGAGAATTCTAGTTTCACACGGAAATGACAGGCAGTAGGATGGCCACTCTCATAAATCATGTCACGTGGTGAAGGCAGAAGTCTCCTGGTTTAGAACAATGCTTTAATTTCCCAGATGAACAAACCAAGGACCAGGGAAGGAAGTGATTTCCTCATGGTCGGGATGCTGAATAAAGACAGAGCAGGCACTGGCACCCTGCCCTCCTAGTTTCAGCTAACAAACCTTGCTAGGGAGCATTCCTTTTTCGCAGCATCCTCATTTTTGCACATGTGCTGTCATTTTTTCAGATATCAGGATGAAGCCTCAATCATCTTGAATAAAAAATACGAATATAGACTTGTTCACCAAATTCTCCTGAAATTCTTTTCATAAAAGGAAACAATTTGAATCTTGGATGGTGTAAACTGAGTGCAAATAGAAGGAAAAACTGCTTCAGACAGCAGGTCATTGTATTAGGCCATTCTTGCACTGCTGTAAAGAAACACCTGAGACTGGGTCATTTATTAAAAAGGAGAGGTTTAATTGGCTCACGGTTCTGCAGGCTTTATTGGAAGTATGATGCCGGCATCTGTTCAGCTTCTAGTGAAGCCTCAGGGAGTTTTTAATCATGGTGGAAGGCAAAGCAGGAGCAGGTACATCACATAACAAAAGCAAGAACAAGCGAGAAAGAGTTGGGAGGGAGGTGTCACACACCTTTAAACAACCAGATCTCGCAATAACCCACTAACAGAAAGACAGCACCAAGCCGTGAGGGATCTGTGCCCATGACCCGAACACCTCCCACCAAGCCCCACCTCCAGCACCGGGGATTACAATTCAACATGAGATTTGGGCAGGGACAAATATCTAAACTGTGTCAGTCATCTAATATGCTATATATATATATATATGAATATTAAAACAGGAAGAAATCTAAGAAAACATAACTTATTGATTGCGTAGTTGATACAATCATTGTTATCATTCATTGGACACATTTTTATTGCATGTTAGTATGTGCTAGGCACAGTGATTAGTGCTGTGAATATAATGATGAGCAAAAATGAACGTGGTCCCATCTTCATGAAGCAAATAGTCTGGTGGAAAAGATAGGCATCAAATAGATAAACACATAAATACATGTAACATTAATGCTTTAATGTTTTATGATGAAAAAGTATGTGGTGCTGTGAGGGAATTTAACAGAAGAGAGGTACCTGGATTTGTGATTCAGTCTTTCTTGTAGTCGGATGGAACCTGGAATAGCCAAGGAGCTGAAAGAAGACCAGTGCAGTTGGAATTCAGAGAACAGTGGGAGCATGATGTGAATAGAGGCTGTAGGATGGGTAAAAGCTGCAGGGCGCAGGATATTTTATGGAGGATAAGGATTTGATCTTTCTCCAAAGAGCACTGAGAAACCATTAAATGACTTGGATGGGACACAGAGAAGATGTGGTGGGAGCCATTATCATATTAATCCTTTGAAAGTTTTTTTTTGTTTTTTTTTGTTTTTTTTTTTTTGACTGCAGCATAATAGGCTGGAAGATAACAAGGACAGGTGCAGGGAGATCTGTTAAGTGCTTGTTGAAGTAGCCTAGGCAGGACACAATGGTGGTTTGACTTTGTGATATGGGAATATGGAAGAAGAGAAATGGATATATTTGAGAGGTATTTAGAGGTTAAGTGGACTGTATTTGGTAATGCATAAAATCTGGAGAGAGAGGGAGAGGAAGGCACCAAGAATGACTCCAGATCTCTTAAATTGCACTACTGAATTGACGACAGTGCCATTCATTGGGATAGACATTGGAAGGATAGTGGCTCTAATGCAGGGAGAGAATGCTTGGGCTTAGACTGCAAAGTAAATTTGAGGCATCTGTAAGTAGAAGTGGACATACAGTACAGGACTGGAACTCAGAAGATGGTGTTGGCAGGAGATATAAATTTGGAATTTGTGAATGAGTGGCTATTGAAGCCATGAACAAGGACAAGACGGACAGAAAGTACAAAGAGAGAAGAGAAAAGGGCCCAGTATGGAGTCTTTGGTATTATGAGTCTTGATGGCCTTAACTGAGAGGATGAGCAGGTGAAGGACACAGAGAAGGGGCAGCCAGAGAATAGAAACTGTGAGGTGGGATGTGATGGTGACCAAGGGAAGTTTGTGTTGAAGAAGAAAGCAGTGGTCTTCTAAGTCAAATCCTGCTTAGAGACTTTCTGTAAGGTGAGGATGAGAAAAGGAACCTTGGACTTACTGATGTGAAGATCATTGAAGAGGCTTAGCTACATCAGTGGACAGCTGTGAGGGGAAGTCTATTGGGAATGAGATGAGGAATGAACAGGAGGAGAGCAAATGGCATTAAAGTGGTACCTATGGTCTTCCTTTGTGCATCAGCTCATGAAATGTGCCCCAGGCTGGGTGCAAGAACAGGTCCCAGAAAAACCTGTGATTTGCAGTATGACCACTGCTAAATCACCTAACCCTTCCCTGCTTCAGTTTCCTTAATCAATTCTATGGACTATAACCAGGGCTCATGAGGGATAGACGAGCTTTGGAAATCCAAGCTTAAATTATTCCTTACATTCGCTAAGCTCCAAATGCCAATTATTTTAAAACTATTTTCCTGTTAGAGATGTGTCCTCCCTCACACTTCAAGAAGATTTTTGGTTTATTTTTGTTTGTATTAGAAGGGATATTCCCCTTTTCCAAATCTGGTCAACAATAGAAAGTACTTATCGATGGTCTCTTGTGATCTTGGTTTAGGAGACAATATCAAATCTCCTATGTATGTATTGGCTAGTAATGTATTTATTTACCCCTAAGACCTATATTGTTTGTATAATCCTAAGGCTGATGTGAAAGAGGAGAAAAACCTGTTTTTTGTTTGTTTTCTAAATCATCACTAGATACACTAGAGAGGGTTATCCTTCAACGAGTGTGCCACAGAGTTGAAGGAGGTGATCAGGAATCCCTTAGAGTCTTAGAAGCTCTCACAATGTGACTGATTCCATACGTTTAATGGTAAATATGATAAGCCCTTTAGATTTCTTTTTTTTCTTTTTTTTTTTTTTGAGATGGAGTCTCACTCTGTCGTCCAGGCTGGAGTGCAGTGGCATGATCTCGGCTCACTGCAAGCTCCGCCTCCCGGGTTTACACCATTCTCCTGCCTCAGCCTCCCGAGTAGCTGGGACTACAGGCGCCCGCCACCACACCTGGCTAATTTTTTGTATTTTTATAGAGATGGGGTTTCACCGTGTTAGCCAGGATGGTCTCGATCTCCTGACCTCGTGATCCCACAGCCTCAGCCTCCCAAAGTGCTGGGATTACAGGCGTGAGCCACTGTGCCCAGCCTGCCCTTTAGATTTCTCTATTAACTTAATTTCCCAGACTGCCACAGTGGTGAGTAATTGAATATTAACAGATGAAAATGGAGGCTATGGACACATGCCAGTTGTCTCATACCAATGGCTCCCTAATGTGAAAAGTCCTGCTGATACCCAAAACCTTACTATGGCCTTTCTTGGAGGAGCAGATCTGTTGGAAAATAAAGTTATCATTGACTGGATAATTGATATTTGTTTTTTGTTCTCTGGAAGATATTTATAGGCCCAAATCATTGGTATGGTAGACTAAGAGTCCTGTGAGAAGTACAGTCAGGGGATATGAGTGAAGTTTTATTGTCTTAGGGCAATGGCTAGAGATTGGGCCAGGCCTAGACCCTTAAAATCTCTGCTCTATCCTCTGTGTTCTTTTTTTGCTGTTTATGTGTCTGGGAGTGAAGGACTCCAGGGTCTTAAGATATAACAGAGTGATAAGATGGAATCAGCCTGGATCCCTGAGTCACCACTTGGTGGTGAGCCTCCAAGGGGAACTCTCCCATTAGACTGCTGCCTGAGCAAGAAATAGACTTTTGTGGTGTCAAGCAATGAAAATTTTTGAGTTGTTGACATAGCAGGTGGTTTACCCTGGGAACACATCACAGAGCTATAATACAATGTGAGCTCTGCTATAAGCAAAGCTTATATAAAGTGTTATAAGAAAAGACAAAGGCCTGATTAATTCTACCTGGGAAAGTTAGAGAAGGATAGAAAGATGAGATGATATTTAAGCTGGATAAACAGAGAAAAGTTTACTAAATGAGACAGGTGGGGAGACAATTTAAACAAGTGGTCCAGTGTGGGCAAAGTCCATGGTGCATGGAAACATATTCTGAGTACGAGTGAGTGACAAAGCTCCTTTATGGGACCTTTGTAGGGAGCAATTGGAGAAGATGCTGAGGCCAGAGCAAGCACTGAGGGCTATACCTCTTCAGTTTTACCCAGAAGACAGGAACTGTCAATATTCCCAAGAGAAAACCACATGTTAGAAGGATCCTCTGGCATCTGTGTGGGGTATGGATGAAGAAGGTTGCCTGTGGGGGCTGGAAGTACATTTAGAAAGTTGCTTCAGAGCTCACACCTGTAATCTCAGCACTTTGGGAGGCCGAGGTGGGCAGATCACTTGAGGTGAGGAGTTTGAGGCTAGCCTGGCCAATATGGTGAAACCCTGCCTCTACTAAAAATACAAAAGTTAATTGGCCATGGTGGTGGGTGCCTGTAATCCCAGCTACTTGGGAGGCTGAGGCAGGACAGTCGCTTGAATCCGGGAAGTGGAGGCTGCAGTGAGCTGAGATCACACCACTGCACTCTAGCTTGGGCGACAGAGTGAGAGAGAGAGAGAGAAAAAAGAAAGTTGCTTTAGAAATCTAGCAGGAATTTACAAGACAATGTATGTGTAGCACACAAAACATAGTGCCAAACACTAAGAAATATTAGGGCCATTTTGTTTGTTTTCCCTGAATGAGAGAAATGACTGTGGGAATGAAGAGAAAGTGAGTGGATAAAAGAGTTTTTTTGAAGCTATAAATCCTTGATGAACAAGTATTGAATAAATGATGCAGTATCTTCTGGGGATGCTGAGTGGTCTGTTAAACACCCCATGGTGGGGAGGAGGGTTACTAAATAACTGTGTCCCATGTCCTCTCCTCTCACTAGAAGCTCTTAAAAATCCAGACATCCAACAAGAGACCAATAGGACACGCTGATGTTTTATGAATGGGGCCAGGACCAGCCTGAGTGTGGAGCCTCGTGGGCTGAGCTTCCCCTGGATTCAGAGCCCTGAGGTTGAGTTATCTACTGGTCAGCTGGATCAGGTAATCAGTACCTGTGGGTTGGTGGCGGCAGGGAGTAGGGGTCAGGTAAGAGGTATTGCATCTCTGGAAGCCTTTTGTGCTGTCCGGTAAAGGGCCCCTTTAGGGAGGGTGGATGATATGGACACCGTGAATGAGGAACAGAAGGCCATATATTCTCAGCTAGGCAGAGGGCAGCCAGCTCAGCTGAAGGAGGAAATTGCCCACGTGTTTATCATATCCAGATTCTTGTTTTTAGGTCTCCCCTCCTACATGAGGCATGGATTGGTGATGAAGTAGGTTGGTGGTGAGCACTCAATGGGAAAGAGTAAAGGTATCGTTGCCTAAAGTATGAACCTTTTCAGGCAATTATAGGAGAGTGACAGTAAAGATGAAATTGATGGAAACTTGGTGCAAGGAGGGAAGAGGAACCCTCTGACAGAGACCCTGTCATCGTCAGTCTAGGCCTGGAAGGGACACTGAGATGTCATCAGATCTATTCCTGGAAATACAGGGCTGCATTTCCAGCCATACCCGAGAGGAAGCTGTCTGCTTTTTCTGAAAATATCTTGAGATTTCGTTAACACATTGTCCCTTTTAATGTATACCACTGTCTTACCACCCTAGGGAACGTTTTCTTTTCTTTGCTTTCCCTTTTTTTTTTTTTTTTTTTGTGGGTGTCTAATCTAATTCCTTACAGCTGCAATATATTCTGTTTGTCCTTGCAGTTCAGCTGCTGTAGAGACAGTGCCTGGCCACCCATACAGCATTCCTTTGTGGCAGACAAGGGATTGGTGAAATGCAATGTAGATGGTCTAAGGACCCTGTGCAATGGAAACTCCAATTGAAATTATACATAGCCATTAACATTCTACCTATTCAAGGGGGCTGAAGATGGAGTGTAAGAAAAAGCTCCAAAGCCAGAGCGCTGTTGCAACCTTAGCCTCATTTTCCAGCAGGTACACTGGAGTTATAAATACATGCACGGGCCACAGGGATGGTGCAGGTAGACAGGAGCTACGTGGGTGTTGGCCAGCTCCCGGACTCATCTTTGGCAGTATGGAGTGCTGGCATGTTGTACTTGTTCCGTGAGAATCTGGGTCCACACTTCTTTTCTGCATGCCTGGTTTCTTGAAGGGACAGTGACCTCTGCCAAGACAATAGCTAGTGGGGCTGTTTACATGGAATAATGAGAGTTGGTGTTGGTCTGGATCTGGTTAACTGGGGGAAAGGAAGGAAGTCACTATGACTTTATCTTACTTTGCTTTGTAGAAGTCTTTCATATAATCGGAGGGCTAGAAAAGAAACAGAAATACATATGCTGACTGCTATATTTTACAGAAGAGGAAATGGAGGCACTCAGAGATAAAGCCACTTATACAAAATCATGGTGAGATAAGGGTTCTCAAAGATTGTTTGGTTGTATGTAAGAGAAGCCCAGTCGAATGAGATGAGGGTCAAGGTAAGCCCAAGGCCTTGGGGCAAGAAGTGCCGAAGGGAATGGAACCAGGATCTTAAAACCTTTGGAAACTAAGGTTTCTTATTCTCCTTCTCTCTCTTTTCCCCATGATATCTCGTATTTGTTTCTCTGCTCATCTCTTTCCATCTCCTTTTTCTCAATTCCCTGAGAAGGACAGGGAAATTGGCTACCATGTCTACTAAGTGATAGAACTCGAATGAGGTCTTGGACTCCTTTTCCTGTGCTTTTCCATTACATTGACTCTGTCCACATGAACTCTCAGAAGTCAAGTACAAGTTGAAATGGGGATTTGGAACTGGGTTTAGGACAAGAGAGAATTATCTGTTTCTTAGATCTAAAACCTCATGCTTTGGTCTGGGCCTTCCATCTGCCTCTCTTTTGTTTTGTTCTCAGACTCTTTAGAGGGATGAGGGTGGCCTGTTTATTGAGTTCACCTGAGCTTCCAATGACTAGCTTGGCATTATTTTAGCAACTTGGCTTCATTAAAATAAATAATAATGAAAAGAGTCTTTTGGCACTTCAGCAATCCTCTCAAATCGACTGTAGAATTTAGAGCTGGAATTGAAAAGACACATTTGGTCAGACCGTCCCCCACCTTCACCTTCATTTTACAGATGTCGGGAAACTGAGACTCTGTGAGATCAAAAGGACTAATGCAAGTGATCCTAAAATCTAGTGGCAGACATGGGGCTAATGAAGTCTCTGTTCCTGATCTGCTGCTGCCTGAAACAGCTGCTTACAACAGCTCCGTCCTCGGGCCTGGAAACCAGATGTGAGGACATTTGGGGAATGATAATCCACTTGAAAAGCTGATCAGTGTCCAGGCCTTCTTTGCATGTTTCTGAAGAGCCCAGAGAGTCACTGCCTTCCTCAAGGACAGACAACATAGTCTGCCTAGCCCACAGAGCTGCCAGGAGAAGCCAGGTGTCAGAGGCTTTAGTCTCTGGCGTGGCTCCTCCACTCCAGAGAGGAGCTGAAGGCTATTCTCACAGTGCCCCTGTAGCAGCAGAGACATCTTTCTCTAGCCCTCATGTACATCCTTGGGACAGAAACACACAGCCATTCTCCCTGCTCACAGCCAGGCCCCACCAGCATAGAGTAGCATTTATGGCTCCTTTGTGAGGCACAAATCCAAACATGCAGTGATTTCATTTTTCTAACAACAGCATTTCTAGTCTTCCCACAGCACTAATCAGTTGCCACTAGAGCATCTCTTGCTTCCAAACATTTTCCTTTTTCTTTGCTTCTGGGAAAGCACACAGTTCAGGAGCCCTATCCACATGGATGGCAATCCCATTCTTTGGCTTCTCTGGGGTAGATCAGATTTAAAAAAAAAAACAAAAAACAAAAAAATCAAGCTTCCTTACCTATACCTATCTCTTCACAAATTCCTGCATTATGTTTGATTCATTTATCAGCCATGAGTAGATCCCACACTGCAGGACCCTGGGCAGTAATGGATCACCAGAAGGAAGAGACGCCCTTTGCAGGCCATTCCTGAATTTTCCCTGAAGCTAGTGGCCTTGGGGCAGAGTCATTTATCTCTCAGCAGGGCAGGTATCTCGCTTGTAAAAGCTGAATAATAGAAATGGTGGGGCCATAGTGATAGTCATCAGTGGGTCTACTGTGCAGTCTGAGGGTGAGGGTGGCAGCCACATTAACTATGAAGTCAATGGCCCCTGGAATTGTGTAACACACACCTGCACACCCATGCAAAATGGCCCAGTTGGTACCAGAACTTTAAATGCAAGGTTTTCCCAAGAGTTTGCACTGTGGCCAAGGACACCCAGGATCCTGACTGGCCTGACTGGTGGAGTAATCGTCAAGAACCAGGGCTATGGGTTAGAGACTTTGAATTCGAATTGCAGCTCTGCCCCTTCCCAGCAGTGAGGCCATGAACAAGTTAAATATAGTAAGTGTTCAATAAATCTTTGCTAATTCATTATTATTGTTCCTACCACTACAGTGATCCTGTCTTAATCAGGGGCTGGCTCACCTGTGTGGCTCTGGTTCTCCCTCTGACTGAATTGCACACTTCTGCACTTGGTCTTAGCCAAGAGGCCAAGAATCAACTACCATTGCACACTTCTGGCCCTGAAGGGCATCTCTAGATTTTAGGGCCCTTTCCAACTCACCTTGTCCTTGGTTATCTAACACAGGAAATCTGAATTCCTCCTCCTAAGCTTCATCACCCACCTTTTCCATAGCTATCTCATGTCTCTTCATGGAAAAGTGTTTTGGCAGCAATTTGAAGGATGAACTAGCCATTGAGTATTCATGAATAAAAGAAGCAAATCTAAAATATCTTGCAATGAACACATTCATTGCAGCAATTGACCAAGGTGTCTGAGTCTTAAAACTAATCCAAGGTCTCCTGGAGATATTTTTTGCTTGTCTTTTGGTGAGATTTGCAGACAGGGCCTACTCCAAATATTTCTGAGTCTGTTGTTCAGTGCTATTTTGAGTTCTTTCACATGTGGAATTTATTCCTATTCTTAGCTCTTACCCAGAACCCTGGGGTACTTGAAAATGTTTTCAATTTGACCACCTATAGTGTATTAACAAATCCTTGCATGTGCTTTGCAAAGCACTTAAATTCAGCTGACTTCCTATCTCAGCCTCCTTTTCCAGCATAATCTCCAGCCCAAGCTGTGCTGACCACACCTTTTGCAAAACTTTGACCAAAGAATGTGCCCAGCTGAGGATTGTCAGATTCCACAGACAGCAACAGGTCCCTATTAGTGAGTGAACCACAGAAATAAAATGCCTCTGATGCCAGAAAGTGGGCTTTCAGAAAAATTTCAACTGGAGAAAGATAACAGAAATGTACACAATGAGGAGCATTGCCCAGCGTCTGGGCAATGTAGAGTTTTTTACCCAAAGCTCTGTCCTTCTGTGTAATTAAGGGATATCTCTTGTCAAACAACACAATGGCAACGTTCTGACTTCCTTATGTCTAAGCATGAACAAAAAACCTGGAACTCATACCTCCACTCACCTTTCTTTTCTGATTGATCAAACTGAGCATTCTGACTCAGCATTGTCCTGTGTCTAGGAAAGGAGAAACAGTTACCCACCCGGGAAACAGGGAAAGAGTGGTGCCTTGCTGTAACGCTCTTCATATAACAAGAATGCTATCTGAAACTCCTAAGCCCTAGAAGATTTAGCCCAAATTAAGGACTTCGTTAGCAGCTGCTTCCCAAGCCCTTCCTCTCCTTTTATTTCTTTTGTTGACTTGCAGCAAGCTACACAAAAGGAGCCTCTTTCTTCTTCTGCCCACAGATTCCTTTCTCAAAAGCCATTCTAAGAAATAATCCAATTCTGTCTCAAATAGAAGGGCTTTCATTCTCAGTCCATTATATTGTTTATCTTGGGAATTTCTTTCCAGTTTTAGGTTTTTTGTTTTTGTTTTTTTTTTGTCTCTACCCAAAGTTAAGCACATGGCTTGCACTGTGAGGAAGACTGCACTAGTGGTAGGAAATAGACCACCATCCTGGTATTGTGATAAAGCCGCATGGGTTCTGGGCCCCGTGCTTTGTAAGCATACCTGGCAGAGGAAAATATATTTATACTAAGTTAAGAGGCGAATTATCCACAGTCAAAATGACTAATCATTGTTTAACTTAAATGTGAAAGGTAATGGAGAGAGGAATGCAGCATTTGTAAGGAACTGAAAGACTGAATAATGTGTTAGCAGGTGAGGTGCAGGCCTGTGAGTATGAACATATACCCGTGGTGTGTCTGTGTGTGGGGTTTATGTAAAACATAGAAAGGCTTATCTACTTCTGCAAAAATAAATCAAGAAAATATGGGCCGGGCGCGGTGGCTCAAGCCTGTAATCCCAGCACTTTGGGAGGCCGAGACGGGCGGATCACGAGGTCAGGAGATCGAGACCATCCTGGCTAACACTGTGAAACCCCGTCTCTACTAAAAAATACAAAAAACTAGCCGGGCGAGGTGGCGGGCGCCTGTAGTCCCAGCTACTCGGGAGGCTGAGGCAGGAGAATGGCGTAAACCCGGGAGGCGGAGCTTGCAGTGAGCTGAGATCCAGTCACTGCACTCCAGCCTGGGCGACAGAGCAAGACTCCGTCTCAAAAAAAAAAAAAAAAATATGATGCTATCTACAGCTACACTATCATCACTACAGCACCATTATTAGCTGCTTTAACAAACCACTCAAGCAAGCTCCGTTTTTCTTAATTTCTTTAAAAATGTTTTATATATTTAAAATACCATATAATGGTATTCTGCGGACAAATCATAGAAACAAATGGCAACATTTTTAAACACAGATAAAAAATAAAAACCATGATGCAACACATACACTATAAAAGCTCTACCTGTGACTACTTCACAATTTAAGGTGGTGGTTTGTTATGCGAATAAAACCTATTTTGAATTTGCCCTATGAAAAATGACGAAGAGGTCAATAGTAAACTTTTCGGTGCTTCAAATGGGCTCAAATACATCTTGTTAGAATGTAGAATATCTTAGGATGGCTGATAACACAAAGGCAAATGATCCTGGGGTGTACAGAAGGAAAATTGAGAGAGATTTTAAATTTGCTCATTCTGGTCTAAGAGAGGAACATTTGCCTGCTAATTTGCTCAAGGACTGACATTCATGGAGCAAATTTTTCGTCTTTCTGTTCCCATCTTAGGGAATTATTCTGGAGACATCATATGCCTCCACCTCCACATCAAATTGGCCATCAGATCCTGCAGAGTTCACTTCTGAGGAGCTCTGGGACTCACTCCTTTCCCCTTCGACTACCGCTGCCTTAGAATTGGCCTGTGGCATCTGCCTCTTGGGTTGCTATATTCTGTGCCTCTAACATCACTCTCAACCCATTCTCCCTGCTCCAGCCAAAGAGAGCCTTCTGGAACAGAGAGCTACATGCCATTTAACTGTTTAAAAACCTTCAGTGGGTTCTGGTTCTGGTCAAGGTGCATGAAGCACATACCACTTTGTCTCTCCCACTGAATGCAGTGAAAATCCCTGGAGAAAATGCAGGGAGCAGCTACCGATAGACACGGAAAAGTAAAACAACAACAGACAGATTGGGGACGAACTCCAAGTACTGCAGAATGGGTAGCAGATGTAGTTGCAGGAAGAGCACAACAGAACAGGGAAATTAAAGCCCTGGATTTCTAGCCTGTGTACCCGGAAGGGGACCACCTGCAAGCTGGAAAGTGTCAGGGAGATGCTGGAGAAGAGGGAGCTCAAGGAAGGGATCCTAAAAAGATGTAGATGAACTCCTGGGCTGCACATACCTCTGACTACTTAGTAAAGATCTCTGCTAAGGTGTTGGAACACCTGTGCACATGGCTCCCACCTCAGGGGCAGCCTGCAAATGATTAAGCAATTTCCAGAGCCCCTGGCATTGGTGTCAGATGAACCAGGGTTCAAATCTCTGTTCTGTGGGTCATCCTCCTTACCAGCTGTGTAACCTGGAGAGCCATCACCCTCATCACCCTCTCTGGGCACAAAAAAAAATTAACAAGAATTTGGGGGCTGCGTGAGTACTGAGAGAAGAGATTAGAAAAGCATTCCATGAAAGGTGCCTGCTGTGGCTGGGATATGGTTTGTTTCCCCCAACAAATCTCACGTTGGATTTGATCCCTAGAGTGGCTGTGTTGGAAAGTGGGACCTAATGGGAGATGTTTAGGTCATGGGGGTGGATCCCTCATGGGTAAGTTGATGTCCTCCATTGGGAGTGAGTGGGTTCCAGGGATTTGTAGAGGAAGTGGCTGGCACATTCCCTGGGGCTGGAGAGCAAAGGAAGGGAGCAGAACAAGGCTGAGACCCTGGCTTGCCCACAGGCCACCTACATGTCCAGGACACAGCTGGGCTGGTCAGGAATGGGGATGAATGACCCGCAATGGCAGCAGCAGTACTCTACCGGTTCTTCCTGCACAGGCATGCACTCTGATCAAGGACACGTGATGGCAGAACATACAGAGGGCCACATGGAGCTTTTGTGCTCTCTTCCCAATTTCTGCATGTATCCTCAGTCTTCACAGTAGAGTCTCTGTTTCCTTGGCTGACCTTCTAACTGCTCCCTAAACAGCCCCACCTGAGTAATCCTTCACATCTGTGCACCCAACAACCCAACTTCCCCTTTTTCCAAAGAGGCCCATTAAAGGTTAGTGAAAGTCCAAGAACAGCATTTCTTCCCATGTAGTGTGGCAGGAGATTCTTCTTCACATGCATGCACTCTCTTTCTCTCTCTCCCGTGAAACTTCATAAAAGCCTACCCCGCTGGCCCCTCGTTTTCCTTCCTCTTTGACTTTCCCATCTTGGGTGTCTCTACCAGTGCCATCTGGCTGCCTCAGGTCCTGCTGTCCTTCTGGTTCACTCTAGACCCTGCTCTCCTGGCCACCTCATTCCAACATGTGCTTCTAAGTTTTTAATCATGGTTAGGTTGATGGTCGTGCCATGTATGCCCTGAATGAAGATAACGGCATTGATGTGCACAGCCTATTGTTGAAGTCAATACATGTCTATTTTTAATGACAGAAACGAATGAATTTGCAGAACTGTGTTTTTTGTGCGCAGGATGTTTCGTTGTAAGTGGCTCAGAAATAGTGGCAATAAGTTTTGGTTTCATAGTCAGCTGTATACTTGCAGGGTCAGTAGGGCCTGGTGGTTGGTAGGACATAGAATGTGGAAGATGAAGTCATGCTTCTTCTCCCATTAGAAGAGACTCACCTCTGCTCTCATTTTCACTGGTTTCCTGCCCACATCTCAGGCCCTAGCCCTTTGATCTGCTCTTAGGAATGGTTTCTTCAAGTTCTCTTTATACCAAGCTAATCCCAGGGCCCTTGGGCACTGACCCCACACAATCTCAATGCCAGGAGAGCAAAAATCTCTGCTAAGATACCGGAATACCTGTGCACATGGCTCTCACCTCAGGGGCATCCTACAAACGACTACGTAGCTTCCTGAGGCCCTGGCATTGGCGTCAGATGAACCAGAGTTCACATCTCTGTTCTGTGGCTTATCCTCAGCAGCTGTGTAACCTGGAGCGCCATCCCCCTCATCACCCTCTCTGGGCTCAGTTTCTTTATCTGTTGAATGGGGATAATCTGCACAAACCATCCACCACGAGCTTTGTGCACTACTGATGAATAAGAAAGGCTTTTTAAAACTTTCTGTCTCTGCTCCCAGCTGTAACCATGGCCCCTCCTCCTGCTCAGCTAACCCAATCCTGACAGTGCAGTCTGGGCCACTCACATTCCTTTCCCTCTCCTCTCGGGCGGGAGTGGGTTGGCAGTTAAGACTGTACAGTTCATTAGCAGGCAATTGGACAGGTGACACTGCCTGCTGACAAAATAAACAGCTCAAGGGAAAGCAAATGTCTGGGCTTAGCACCTGGATGAGGCAGCTGAGTGGGGCCTGTGGGCATTAGTTCTGATATAACAAAAAACCAAGGGGTGCTGTTAATATCACCACCATCTGGCAGCTTCCCAAACACTGAGACCAAGGGAAGTTTCATGGGCATGAGGCCAGACCGGAAGGTATTTCTCAACCTTCTAGATAATGCACGGTTTGGTTGGGGAGGGGACTTTAGAGATTAAGTGTAGATAGGTAGATGGTGGCATAAAAAATGAACATAGATCACAGAAAGCGAATTTAAGAGAGGGATGTTGCAGGACCTTCTTTGCTTGTGGCTTTTTGACTGCCCACTCACTCTCCTTCCTCTCAAGCAAAAGTCAACAAACTCCACCCCTTGAAACCCCGAAGGCCCAGGGGTGATGTGAGGAATGAGCCAGGGTGCAGCTCTACCCACTGTGATATGGGTGGCCTGGGTTCAGCTGGGAGACCCTCTCCTCTAGCGCTGAGACCCTGGCTCCCACTCCCTTTCTCAGCCCCAGGTCCCATCTTCCTGGGCCCACACGGCTGGCCCCATGTGTCTGACCACCTGCTCTGCGGCTGCCCACCGTGGAGTGGCCCACAGAAGCCCCTCTTCCATTTTGCAAGACAAACAGAGGAACAGATGGACAGGGCCGGCTGAGAGCCCAGAGCACAGCTGTCCCAGCTGCCTGCTCTCGTATAGTTTGCACCACCTGACATTGGCCTCTGTGAGCATTCAGCGGGGCGGGTGGTGGTGGGGGAGCGTGGCAGGGGAACCAGAGGCAGGAGGACCCTGCAGGAATAGTAATCAGACTGCAAGTCTTGTCAACTGTCTCTCCTCCTTTCAGTTGAAGAAATGGACTTCCCTGTCTGCTGAAGCAGGAAATAGGGGTGCAAGAAACAGAACAAGGAATGGGATGAGGAAAAATCTCAAACAGGAAGCCTACTGCCCAGCCCGGCAATGGCGTGGGTGTTTATTTTTCTCACCACAATCCTATCAGGAATTTCCCAGGTTATGTGAATATGTTGATCCTGCACATAATACTTAAAGCCCCCAGAGTTCAGGATCTTCAACTATTCCTTAAAGGGGCAGTCACCTGGAGTGGGGGGGTGTTCAGATAAAACATTTGCTCTGCCCAGCACTCCCTCCCCTGAAATCCTCCCAAAGTGAAGTGGGCTTCTTGTTGGTCATGGTCTCCTTGGTCTATGAGTGTTTCCTTAAGCTCCACTGCCCTGGAGCAGCAGGCGAGGAATCTGAGTCAAAGGAAGGGAAACCCAGCATTAGTGTCAGGCTTTGCTCCCAACAGTGAAACCTCGGCATTCCAGCCTCAAGCCCATGTATCCCTCCTTTCTCCTGGGAGATGTCTCCGTGGTGTTCTCTGTGTCTCATAGGCCCCAGCGGCAGTTCTCCTGGAGGTTTCTGTGGGTCACCAGCCCTTCACCACTCCCTGCAACCCCTTTTTCTGCCATGGGGGTATAGGTGAGTGGTCCCACTCCCCTGGTTCTCCTGACTGGGGGTGGTCTTCCTGTTGCTTTCTGTTGGCGAGGTTGTAGCTGCCTTTGTGGCTTCTTCAATAGACGTAGTGCTGAGTGGAGAAGGCAGAAATGCCCTCTCCTTCCCTGATTACTCTCCAGCTCTAACCCATAGAACTTAATGCCCATGAAGGAAGCGCTGTTTTCTCAGGGCTCTTTCTGTCCACTTTCCCCACTCTTCCTCTCCTCCTCCCTTCCCTCTGCTGAGGTTTGTGGCAGAGCATCTGGGTGGCCCAACGAGGACTTGGCTGCCACCAGGTTCTGCTCCCTCTTCATTGCTCCTTCCTCAGACACACAGCCAGTGCCCCAGGACCGAGCTTACCCTCACCGACTCTTGGTGCCTGCAAGTGAAGTGTCCTCCTGTTTCGTCCCTTGCTCCAGAGGTTAAGGGACAGCTGTAGCTTCCCAGTCTCCAGTGGCTCTTTAGACTGTGAAAATAAAACCACGGCTGACCTATCCCTGTGGAGCGAGTTCTCAGTTGAACTATGGAAAAACTCTTGAGTATATATGAAATAAAAAACCACAGAGAAGATGATGGGTAGATTCTTCTTGTTTGGGAAGGTTTCCTGACTCCTTTACAACTTGGAAAATGCTTCATTTCTGAGTAAAACAAAATAATCACCAACTTTAGTAAAACAAAATAATCACAACTTGGAAAATGCTTCCTTTCTGAGTAAAACAAAATAATCACCAACTTTTCTTTATTATCTCTGCTTCTATTTTTTTTTTTTTTTTTTTTTTTTTGAGATGGAGTCTTGCTCTGTTGCCCGGGCTGGAGTGCAGTGGTGTGATCTCGGCTCACTGCAAGCTCCCCCTTCCGGGTTTACGCCATTCTCCTGGCTCAGCCTCCGGAGTAGCTGGGACTACAGGTGCCCGCCACCATGCCTGGCTAGTTTTTGTATTTTTTCGTAGAGATGGGGTTTCACCATGTTAGCCAGGATGGTCTCGATCTCCTGACCTCATGATCTGCCCGTCTCGGCCTCCCAAATCTCTGCTTCTATTATGTGATGAAGAGAGATAGAGACCCAGAAGGTTAAAAAGAATAAGGCTGTCTTTTAATTAGCTCTATCAACTGATAGGACACAGAGCCACCAAAGCGTACATGAGCCACATTTTCAACAGGTGGGGACAGCTGGCCTGAAATCCCAGAGTCATCCTTGGAAGACTTGGATGCCAGAAGTATCCAGGTGAGATAGAAAGGGCATCCTAATTAGGTCAGGGGAAAAACTAAGACTAAAGAGGTTTAACTAAGTGCAAGGGTTGTTAAGTGTGTGAGTCATTTTCTGTTTGTATAACAGACTACCATAGACTAGGTAATTTCTAAAGAAACGAATCTTTTTACAGTTCTGGAGGCTGAAGTCCAAGGTCAAGGTCAAAGAGCCACATCTGGTGAAGGCCTTCTTGCTGGTGGGGACTCTGCAGAACCCTGAAGCATTGCAGGGCATCACATGGTGGGGGAGCTTGAGCATACCAAACTGGCTTTTACTAGAGACCCACTCTCATGATAACTAACCCACTCCTGTGATAACCCATTAATTAATTAATTAATTAACCCACTAATCCATTAGTCAATTAATAGATTAATCCATTGATGAGGGAACAGCCTTCATGATCCAATCACTAAAGGCCCTACTTCTTAATACTATTATAATTGGATTAAATTTCAACATGAGTTTCAGAGGGGACAAACATTCAAGCCATAGCAATAAGAAAGCTGGCCGGGCGGTGGCTAAGCCTGTAATCCAGCACTTTGGAGCCGAGACGGGCCGATCACGAGTTCAGGAATCGAGACCTCCTGCTAACACGGTGAAACCCGTCTCTACTAAAAAAATACAAAAAAAAAACTAGCCGGCGAGGTGGCGGGCGCCTGTAGTCCCAGCTACTCGGGGCTGAGGCAGGAGAATGCGTTAAACCTGGGAGCGGAGCTTGGCAGTGAGCTGAGCACCGGCCTTCACTCAGCTGGGCACAGAGCGAGAACTCGTCTCAAAAAAAAAAAAAAAAAAAGAAAGCTATACAATTGTTCCTGTTGCATATTTCTTTCTTTTTCTCCTTTTCTTTCTTTTTTTTTTTTTTTTTTTTGAAGATGGAGTTTGGCTGTTAAACCAGGCTGGAGGCAGTGGCAACAATCTCGGCTCACTGCAGCATCCACCTCCTGGGTTTCAACGATTCCTCCTGCCTCAACCTCCTGAGTAGCTGGGATTACAGGCATGTGCCACCACGCCCAGCTATTTTTTTATTTTTAGTAGAGATGAGGTTTCACCATGTTGGTCAGACTGGTCTTGAACTCCTGAACTCGTGATCCGCCCCCCCTCGGCCTCCCGAAGTGCTGGGATTACCGGAGTGAGCCACTGCGCCCAGCCTGTTTCTTTAAACCTTATTCTACTTGCATTGTTTCAATATATTCTTCGGTGAAACTATTAAACCCACTTTTTTTAAGATCTCATGTTTACATATCTCAATTTTGTTTGTAAAAGGATAATAGAATAGAAAAGTATGTGATTATTTTCTACTCTTAACCATACCAAAACGATTAGGAAAGCCACACAGACATCAGCAAGGCACTGTTGGCTTGCATAATGCTGGCATGTCCCAAATGCAGGCAAAGGGAGAGGACATTACCAGTTGCTAACAGATTCTGGCTATATGACTCATCTCCAGGGAACAGGATCAGTGTTGTTTGATTTTGCACTATCAGAGTGGTGGGTAAATGAACATGATTTTCCTCTCCTGCTTGTCCATATGTCCAAATAATTAATAACTTGTGAGAACAAAATGAATCCAATGATAGCTAGCATTTATCAAATACTCATTATGTACGTGGAACTGTTAGTCATCTTCATAAAGTAGATCATTTAATTCTTCACAGACCCTGTGAAGTAGGCATTATGGTCTCCATTTTGCTGAACAGGAAAATGTGGTGAAGAAAATGCTGAATCACTGCTTGAGGTCACAGAGCAGGTGAGTAGTAGGGTTGGGATTCTGTACCACATCTGGCCGGATTCCAGAATCTGGGCAGAATAACTCCTGGAAGTAAGGGAGAAATTTTAGGTTGTGCCTAAATCAAAAGTAGCCCTTTGCCTGCCAGAGTTTCTAATAGCCTCTTCTTTAATCAACGTACCATTTTTTCACCCTTTGATAAAGTAATAATTTTCACCACCTTGTAATTTAAAAGTATACTGAATCAGGTTAGAACCATTTCTGTCCCAGGAATATCCAATATGATAAAAGGTTTGGTTGTTTCCCCAAGGATTTAGTGTTCCTGTAAGAAGTGTTTTTCCTGACATTATCAAAGTGTATGTCTTATTTTTGCATTACCTTGACTTCTGTAAGTCAAGATTTTGTAATGTGGGACACTGATGGATTGACTGTTATAAACAAACTTGTGTATGTGAAAATGTATGTACATTCACTTTTGTGAGGAACACAACATTTTTTAGGGTTGTCAGATTATTTCAACAAAAAGCTGAATGCTTTTGATTTAAAAAAAGTCAGCCCCAAAATATGTACATTATTAGAAAATTTATTGGTTACAATATATTTTATATTTTATACCAATTTTGCAACTTTTATCAATTTTACTATTTAAAAAATTTATTTGCCTCTGTGATGGTGAATTTTATGTGCCAATTTGGCTAGACCATGGTTTCAAGCTTTTGGTTAAACACTAGTCTAGATATTGCTATAAAGATACTTTTTAGACATGATGAACTTTTGAATCAGTAGACTTTGAGAAGGCAGATTATTTTTCATAATATGAATGGGTCTCATCAAGTCAATCGAAGATTTTAAGAAACAAAAGACTGAAGTACCCCTAGGACGAAGAGATTCTGATCCAGTCTGCCTTCAGACTTGAGCTGCAACATCAACTCTTTCCTGGGTCTTCAGCCTGCCTGTTTACTCTGCAGACTTTGGACTTGCCAGCCCCTATAACTATGTGAGCCAATTCCTTAAATCTCTCTCTCTCTCTATATATATATATATACACACACACATATATATACACACACACACATATATGTATATATGTGTGTGTGGTGTATATGTATACTACTTGTATACATATACAGATAGACACATACACACACACATTCTGTTGGTTCTATGAGTCTTATTCCTTGCAATATGCATACCATGTTGGGTCCAATAGTCCATATATTACTGATGACACTGAAAGTTATTTCACACTGTTATTTGCCAAAGGAAATGAAAAGAAATTCAAATCATTTCAGCAAATTTGGAGTAGCAGATTCTTTGTGGAAAATGTATTTTCACTTTTCAAGAAATGTGTTCCCTCAAAAATCGGGCATAATATTTAAGGGAAAATTTGCAAGGAGCCCTGTTCTCCATGGTGACAACATGCAGAGTAGAACTACTTCATCAAAACAAGATTTCTAGTGATTAGGTAAAACCCAAAGCTCCAAAACACAGTGAAGTGGATTTTTAAAAGGAAACCCTGTCTCCCAGTGTTTGAGAATTATATATACATACAGGGCCTCAGAGTCAATGAATTGAGTATATGAACTCTTAAATAGTCCTTCCACAATAGGAAGAGAAAGAAGTAGTAATGGAGCATTTGCAGGTGAGAGGATTCTAGGATAGGGATTCCAGGAGAGGAAGGGGAAGAGCCCAGGGCTGGTGATGCGATGTGGGTGTGTGGTCTACCAGGGCTTCCAGCAGAGCTCAGGCTGTCCTATCCCTTTGGAGCAAGATTACTGTTAAGCCCTATACCACCAACTTGGAGCATAAACAATGTCATTCCAAAGTAGCATCTCAAAGCAAAACAACGAGAGGCCTAGACCTCACAGGTTAGCAGGAGACACATCTTACCCCACCCCATCCTTCAAACTTCCTCCAATGGCATATTCTACAATTTTTGGGTTGTGTGCCATGTCAAAAGATTAGTTCTAGTTATTCTAATTTCTTGGTTGGTGCCAGAACTCTGTTTCACCTTTGAAGGTGCTGCTGCCCTGCTTCTGGAGGCGATATGGCTTGTTTTGCTGTCTCCCTCTGGCAGCCATCCTGGCTGGTCTCAGTGCTGCCTGCAGATATATAATGTGCTGGGTAATGCTCGGTCAAGGGGAGCCTCGCGAGGGTGTGGATTTTCAGCATTACAACTCTTTGGGGTTGCAGTTCTTCTTTCCTTTCACTCACTCAGCCATTTCCTTAGGGTGCAAGTCTGTTTCCATGATGGCTTACCACTGGGGACAGAATCAGTTGCTGGTTCTGGAACTGATTAAATCCTGGAACCACCATTCCCTCTTAATGCTTGGCCCTTATTGTTCGCAGGTACTGTCTCCTTCTCCATATGGTGGATTATTTATTTTTCAGAAGCACATTGATGTGTAGTCAACAACCAGAAAATCTTGGTGACATATAATCCTGGTGTTTATTTATTGCTCGTAGGTCTACAAGCCAACTGTGGTTTGATTGATCTAGGCGTGGCTCAGCGGGGCGTGGCTGCAGGTTGGTTTTAGGTCTGCTCCACATGTCTCTCATCCGTTTGGAGTTGGCAAACCACCCAGAGCACAGTCTTCTCATGTAGAAGTGCAGGTGGGAGAACACGTTCCAGCTTTTGCTAACATTGCATCAACACTGCAAATCACATGGCCAAGCACAAGAGCAATGGCAAGGGGAAAGCATCTTATGAAATTTCACCCTAGAGGCTGTGAGGAATGAATCTCCAAAATTCAAACTAGCACACCATCTAAGCAACTTTACACAGCCTTTTCCTAATTTCTACCTTGCTGACAGTTACCCCACTACGTCTAACAGCCTTAGTAATTTTGAATCCTAAAAGAAAGCGTTTGGGTTCTCAGGCTTCTTCTCCCAGATGTCCACTCTGCTCCCCAAAACAACTGTCTAATCACTTCTCAGCATATTCTAAGCTGCTTATACCAACGCCCCTGTGGGTAACAAGCTATGAATCACCAACTCCCTACCAAGCTGAAGCTCAGGCCTGGTTCAGGCAAAATGTCGTAATAAAGAATATAGCTGAAAAGGGGTATTATATTGAGTTTCAGCTCTTCATTCCTTTTTATTTGCGCACAAAATATCCATGTCATTCTGCTACTTTTCTGTTCACTTACTCAAATACCTTTGCTTGTTTGCCATTAATTAATATGGAGTTTATTAATGATAGAGAAATAAAAATTATGACAACCTAAGCATGTTCATTATCTGAATATTTGTGAGCTATTATGTATAGAGAGCTGACCAACGTAAAATATTATTTTTAAATTGCATAATATTATTTTCTTTAATTATCTGTGATCACGTTAGACATTAATAAATGCATATTTATTCCCTGTGGTCAACCAAGACTCTCTCATTGGTTTAATTTAAATTTGGAAATGTTGAGTAAAGTAGGACATTACCTAGATGCATGACTACAACAATTCATTTGGTTTAGTTAATTTTGAAGGCTGATATTTGCTAGCAAATAATTACACCATTTATACAAGTCTTTTTTCCCCTCGTGGCAAGTTTGATATGTGATCAGCCAGTAGGTTAATCATTTGGGATATATTTTCAATTTTCATCCCTTATCATTGGGAGTGAGTCTCCCCCATCATTGTGGATGGTTCTACTAAGAAAGGCTGAGGAGGATTGGATGGTAGGAAGTGGGGATTTGGGGGCAGCTCCGCCTTAGTTCTCTCCTAACTGACAAATTAAACTTCAGCGAGAGCTCAGGCTTTTACCCCCAAACAGGGGGGCATGAGATGCAGTGTTCAAATCATAGCTCTGGTGTCAGGGACTGGGATGTTTGTCTTCACGACACCAATTTTGATTTCTGTGCTTTAAGTGAGTTACACAACCTGGCCAGTCCTTGATTTTGCCTCATAATATATTTGAAATAAGGTCATACATTTGAAAGGATTTTAGAAAAGTAAGGTACCACACAAATATTTGTTTTTGTCATTCTCAATGTTGTTAACATCCACAGGAAGTTTTCCTTCAATTACAGTTTTCAAAGGAATAAATGCATTTACCTCTCTTTTGTTTCTTTTGTATTTAATGGTAATGTTACAATGGGAAGCTTAGGAAATTTGTAGTGGTTTGTTAATATCAAAGCTGTTTTATTTTTCAACACTCCCTGCCTGTTTGTGTTAAAGATATTTTGGTCATGATTGATTTTTACTTTAGTCTTGGATTATGTAGTTTCATTTCTTTGATAATAGGAGCACAAACAATTTCATATATTAATGGAAGAGTACTGTGGGTTAGCCCTAACTTCACTTTTTCCATCTTGGCTTCTCTTTCTCCCACAATGGGTGGACCATTGTCAGGCTCAAGTTCTCAGCCCACTCTTGCCTTCAACTACTGGAGCAGGGGCTGGCCCGAGTGCCAAATTTCCCTAGGTTTATCTGACCCAAATAAAGCTCTGATGTTGAAGGCTGGCTTGACAGTTGCACCTTCCACTCCCCCTCAGCAATACTTTCCTCAAATTGGCCCTTTCTTGGGCCTTGGTTTTCAAACCAAAGCCTGTGATTCGGTTTCTGTTTTGGTCTGAGACCTAAGTGAAGAGCTCCCCTCCGTGCTCCTCCCTGGGGCCTGAAGCCCTGCCGTTGGGCCGATCTAGGTCACCTGTGAGTCAACCTGCTAAGTATTGTGTGTCTAGTTTCCACACTTCTAAGGGTGTTATTATTTTAAGAGGTAGTACTGGGTTTTCTCTGAGGGAGAGAAATGTCTTTGTTGAGGAAAATTCCTTGATAAATCACTGGAAGCAGAAGGTGACAGGGGGAGATGAAAATGTCACCAGGATCTCAAGACACAAAATAAAGTAGGCAAACCGGTCTGTACAGGGGACAGGTGCAGTGGGAGGGAGAAGAAAGGAGCTCCTGCCAAGAAGAGGTATATGTGGATCAGGAGCCCCACAGGCAGGTGGTTTTGTGTTCTTTCTGAGCAATGCGCGAGGTCCCTTCTCAAGTCAACAACATTTACTACATGCGTAACTGCCTTGTGTGAGTGCATTTTTTTAAAAAACAAAAATCAAGAAAGGACTGAGTTACACAAAAGGAGGCAACACTGCATGTATTCTTTAAAAGAAAACAAAGATGTTTCCTCTCAGACGACCCACTGGAACTAGGAAATGGAAGAAAGTGTAACAAAGGGAATATTTTCATGGAGGTGGACAGAATTAGGGGAAACAAATGCAGGAAGGCAAAGTATTTGCAGCCAGCAATGGGGAGCTGTTTCCCTGGCGGGCATGAAGGGGAAAGGGGAGGGAACAGTTCCTAAAACCAGGAGGTGGTTGCTGGAGCTGTCAGCTAGCAGCCATTGAGAGAGGGCTCCTATGGGTGAAAGGAGGATGGCTGCCTTGACCTCATCCTCTCTCCCTCTCTGATCTCCTGCTAGTCCCTCTCATTGGTCAAACCCAAAGGGATGCCAAAAGGCAAGGAGGCTCATGCATGTTAACCACTCAGGACACCCACCAGGGTGGGGAAGGATGGGACATAGATCTGGAGAGCCAATAAAAAAAATAGTATGCCATGGAGGCAAGGACCCTAGGCAGTGGTTACCTGAGAGCATGACCCTCCTAGGAATGCTCTAAAATACTTGAGATGGTTTTGATGGTCCACAGAATAGTGCTCAAACTAAACGTGTTTAGTTTTTGTGGGGTTGGAGCACCCCATGTGCAATGGAGTTATGAAAGTGTTACCATCTCAATTGCCCATCTATTGGCTTTGCTTGATAAAACCCACGATACCCTCTGGAAACACTTGGTTCTGGCAGTTCTTTTGAGCTGTGGCTGAGTTTTATCTGCCCCTTGGTAGCCATGCCTTGTTGGATCTTCATGATCAGTTGGGCCCATTTCCTGTTACTGGGCCTTGCATGGTGGTATACCCAGTACCCTGTCTTGGCTGTTAGCCTCTGCACCTTGCTATGACTGAAGAGTCAAAGGTTCCAGACAAGTCCTAAGGTACGGCCTTCTGGGTCTCTCATAAATTTTCAACATTCTTGGCCATCCATGGAGCAGACAGGCACTCATCATCTATATGGAGGCCTCAGGATTTCTTTTTAGTCCTATAGCCTGAATTTGATTCCTGAATAAATATGCCTGCACCTGGTCCATTCATATCCATGAGAGGTACAGGTAAAATATCTATCTCGCTGGGCACAATCATGCGTGTATATAATCCCAGCTACTCAAGTGGCTGAGGCTGAAGGATTACTTGAGCCCAGGAGCTTGAATCTATCCTAGGCAACATAGTTAAGTTTCCATATCTAAATAAATAAATAATAAAATACCTATCTGACATCAACCTTTTCAGGTAAATGGATATTTTGAAGTTGACTTTGTTAATTTCAGAGTTGCCACTGATATTTTCAAAGAACTCAAATGTTCTCATTGCATAGCTAGTTTGCTCTGCAGGAAGCCTAAGGGGAGATGCTTTTCTATTATCATGGGAAATGTGTTATTTTGAATGGGAATTTAATCGTCGTCCAAAATTTGCTCATTGGGGTTCATTACTGAAGTTGCACATTTTCCCCTCTGTCTACAAAAATCCCATTCTAATCTTTTTTGCTTCTGTCTGAGCAAACTGAATGCTGTTTAATTCACCTTGGCCTTGTTGAGCAGAACGACAATGGTATTTTGCTTGAAGCTGTGTGTTCTGGCATCAGCTTACATAAGCAGAAAAACCTGCATTTCAAAGACAGTACGAACACAAATGCATGCACCTGCTTCCAACGGAGAGGCTGTGAAAGAATTATCTAGGTGACAGGGCGAAAGTCAGCTGTAAAATGTGTGTATTGGCGGAGGCAGGGTAAGAGCTAGTTTGCAGGTTTGTGGTGGGACCTAATTGGTCCTGTATATGTGCATGGCACATTGTAAGTGAATATTATGTGGTGGCTGCCCAACCTTTATTTGTATATTATTCTATAAATATGTGGTGCGCCTTAACCATTTTTGCTCAATGAGCATCTTTAGATGGGAGGGTAAGATTAGGAGAAAATGGAGTAGTTTTTTAACGCTAACTTCGCAATATGGTTTGTGTCATTACATATTTATGGAGAAGGGCTGTGCTAGATATTGAAGAAACACAGACAAAAAAAAAAAAAAAAGAATAGGCTCTTTCTATTCTTTTTTCTTTCGATTCATGGTAAGTGGCCTGCCACTTACCATGCAGAAGTGAAGCATGCTGGCTGCTATGATGGCATAGAGCGGGCTACTATGAGACTTCATGTAAGGGGGCACTTCACAGTTTGGGAGGGCCAGGGAAGGTTTCCCAGAGAGCTGATAGTTAATTTGAGTGCAGAAATGAGTGGGCACTAGCCAAGCAGAGTGGCAGGAGAATTGGAAGAGAGAATTCCAGGCAGAGGGAGCCGCATATACACTTGCCAGAAGGGAAGAGAGAGAACAGCAAGTTCACATTTTTAGCCATGTGCTCCACTCCCATCACCGTGGGTCAGGGTGATGGGAGTGGAGCAAATGGCTAAGAATGGCAGGAAAGGAATCTGGAGGTGTAAGTGGCACTGAGTCAGAAGTGACAGTGTCTGCCGTGGTGCAGGATCTTGAATCAGCAGCCAAGGTGGTTTGATGGGGAATCGGGACACTTGGGCTCCAATCTTAGTTTTGCCAGGTGAACTTGGGCAGCTGCCTTTACTTCTCTGAGCCTCTGCTTTGTCACCTGTGATGGCAGGCTGTTGCACACTGGTCTCATGTTCCTTTTTATTCTGACTTGGTGGAGTCTGGATTCTTTCCCAGCTCATCTCCTGGGGGTGTAAGCTCTCATGAGGTGCCATCTGCAAGGTCCTCAAGGTGGTGCCACCACCAGTCATATCCGACTATGTGCTGGGATTTTTGAATAATTGCTGGCTTTGTAGTAGATTTACTTCAGGTTTTCCTTATAGTCATCTTCAGCTTTCAATTCTACATTAGTTCAAATATTAAAAATCTATGTGAAGGCCCATTAAGATGGGCAAATTTTCCACACCATTCATTCCCTAAGGACACCCACACTATTGGCCATCCCAGATCCCTGGAAATGAATGTCAAAGCCCCTGTTGTTCATTCCTGCAAATGCGTGGAACCTTCCCTGTGTTTGCCATGTACTTTCACATTTCCCTGATTTTGCCCAAGGGATCCTAACTTCCTGGAACGCCTTGTTCCAAACGCATGTGTTTGACCAACTCCAACTTTGACCTTCATAGCTTAGCTCTCATCTCTTTATTACAGCTTTCTCTGCCCACCCCAGGAAGAATTCAGTGCTCCTACCCTTTTGTACTGACTCCTACTCCTGCCACTGGGGGAGCAGGTGTTATGTCATCAGTATTGGAGAAAGTGTCCATAGCCCTGGCCGACTGGGAGTGCCACAGGAGCATGACCACATCTGATTCTTCTTTGTGTCACCAGAGCTTGACCCGGGAAAATGATAGCTCCTCAGTAGATGTGTGTTGAATTAATATGAGGTGAGCAAGTGTTATGGACTGAATTGCGTGACCCCTAAAACTCAGGTTGAAGCGCTACCCTACAATGTGACTGTATTTGGAGACAGACCCTTTATGGAGGTCAATAAGGTTAGACAAGGCCATAGGATGAGGCTCTAGTCCAATAGAAATGATGTCCTTTTTTTCAAAAAAAAGGAAGGGACCCCAGAGGGGTGCACGCACGGAGGAAAGGCCATGTAAGCACACAGGAGAAGGCAGCCACCTGCAAGTCAAGAAGAGAGGCCGCCCCAGAAACCAACCAGCCGACTCTTTGATCTTGGGCTTCCAGTTTCCAGAATTGCGAGGACAAAAAATTTCTGTTCTCTAAGCCATCCAGTCTGTGGCATTCTGTTACGGCAGCCCTAGCAGACTAATAGAGCAAGTAAGTGAATAAATGCATCAACAATTCTTCCCCCAAGATTAACATAGAATGAAGTCTGATTTCAACTAGGAAAGAAAAATGCAGAGTTGAGGAAAATCCATATGGGTTTCTGGGACCCATGAGGCTAAATAAAATAATGCATATGGAAATGCATAAACCAATACCAGGAACCAAACATGCACAAGGCAATCAGTTCATTTGCTTCCTATTATTACACTCCGGGAGACAAAAGATGTTTCAGTTAAATTTGCGAGCAGTTCAGATGGCCAGAAAACTAAATTTTCCCAGGTTCAAAGCCTATGTTTCCTAAAGAGAAATTATTTTAAAAAATGGGAATATACTGTGGGCCTGTGGGATCTTAGACATCTGTCCCCACCCTGGAGGGAAAATGCTTACTATGTGGTAGGAAGTGTAAATGTTATCTCATGTATACAGCAGCCCTCTGAGATGGATGTTACAATGCCTACTTTACATCAGTCACAGAGCTGGGTCTGTTAAACTACTAAGTCCAAGGTCTCTGCAGGCCACCATGCTGCCTCCAGGACATGCGTGGGCCCCCAGGTGTGTGCTGGGATAGATGGGGTTGGCTCTCATCAGATGGATCCTTTTATAGTATTGACATCGCTACAAATCAGTGTAGACACAGTCTTCCAAGTCTTTTAGTGACTTCAAACAGCACGCTGCTTGTTATCTCTGTAATTAGTCCCTGCCACTCAATGAAAAGATGGTTCTGGGTAGTGAGGAAGCCCAAGGATGGGAGGTTACCTGCTTCTAGCAGCCGTTAGGAGAGTGGCACAGATCACAGTAAATGGCTCAGCATATTCTTTTAGAAAGTCCTAAACCTTCTTGATCTCTGCCAAAGGCCTTTTCATATGCACACGCACACAAGCACACACACACACTGCTCCTGTGTCTGGTTGCTATCTGTCTGTGAATGCTCCTGCCTCCTATTTAAAATGAGTCTGAGTTTATCGCTATTGTTCATCTGGACCTGAAGCAGCTCATTCACACAGTACTTTTTCCCCTTGATGGAGAAGGAGAGGGTTAGCAGTCTGTGAGCTGGTTGAGAAGCATTTGGATCATTCAGGAATTGGGTGATGGAATTTTTTGATAGGTCTATGCAGAGAGAATAGATGTCTTTAGAAGTTAACTGATAGCATTATAGTATGAGAACTGAGCAATTAATTTTCTTCCCACCTGAATTCCCAGCCTATATGCTCTCCTCTAGCTAATCTAGAAATTTTTCCTTCAGCCAGCACTAATCCATTACTATGTTTATAAGGCTTCAGTGCCCTTTGTGAATGCCAAAACCTGCCTGACACAGAATACAGGAGTTAATCTTAAAGTCCCTTAGCAAAAATTGGTTTAATTTCTATATCCTATCAATGAACTATCTGAAGAAGAAATTAGGAAAACAATCCCTTTTACAATAGCATAAAAAAAAATACTTAGGAGTAAATTTAACCAAGGAGTTGAAAGATCTGTATATTGAAAATGATAAAACATTGATGAAAGAAATTGAAGACACAAATAAGTGGAAAGATATCCTGTGTTCATAGATTGCAGTAATTAATAGTCAAATTGTCCATACTACCCAAAGCAATTTACAGATTTAATGCAATCCCTATTAAAATTCCAATGATATTTCTCACAGAACAACAATAAAATGCCTTAAAATTAGTATGGAACCACAAAAGACTGAATAGCCAAATAAATTCTGAGCTAAAAGAACAAAGCTGGAGGAATCACATGACCTGATCTTAACATATATTACAAAGTTACAGTAATCAAAACAGCATGATACTGATATAAGCACAGACACATAAGCCTATATAACAAAATAGAGAGCCCAGAAATAAACTCATGCATTTATGGCCAATTGATTTTTGACATAGATACCAGGAACACACAATGGGGAAAGGATAGTCTCTTTGGTAAGTGCTGTTGGGTCAACTGAATATCCACATGCAGAAGAATAAGTTTGGACTTTCATATCGTAGTATATATGACAATCAACTCAAAATTGATGAAAAATGTAAACATAAGACCTGAAACTGTAAAACTACAAGAAGGAAACGTAGGGGAAATGGTCCACGACATTGATCTGTGCATTGACTCCTTGGCTATGACTCGAAAAACACAGACAGCATAAGTAAAGATAGACACATGGGATTGCGTCAAACTAAAAAGCTTCTATACAGCAAAGAAAATAGAATGAAGAGACAACCCATAAATTGGGAGAAATATTTACAAACCATCCATAGATAAGGAGCAGATACCCAAAACATGTGAAAAACTCAATAGCAAGAAAATAAATAACCTGATTAAAAAATGAGCCAAGGACCTGAGCAGACATTTTTTAAATGAAGACACACAAATAGCCAACAGACATATAAACAATGCTTAGTATCACAAATCATCAGGCAAAGTCAAGTTAATACCACAATGAGATGTCACCTCACACCTGTTAGAGTGACTATTTTCAAAAATATGAAAGATAACAAATGTTGGTGAGGGTGTGGAGAAAAGAGAACCTTTGTAAACTGCTGGTGAGGATGTAGATTAGTACAGCTAGTATGGAAAAGAGTATGAAGGTTCCTCAAAAAACTAAAAATAGAACTATTATATGATCCAACAATCCCAATTCTAGGTGTATATCCAAAGGAACTGAAATCAGTGTGTTGTAGAGATATTTGCCCTCTCAGATTCATCGTGGCACTATTCACAATAACTAAGATACGAAATCAACCTAAGTGTCCGTCTACAGATGAATGGATAAAGCAAGCATAGTACATATTCAAAATGGAACAACTATTCAACCTTAATAAAGAAGGAACTTCTATCCTTTATGAGAACCTGGATGAATATGGAAGGCATTATTGCTAAGAGAGTAGACAATCCCTTCATTCTGAATTCTGTAAGTCTGTAAATAGAGCTTAGGACCGAATTTCTGGTTGGCACCCATGGTGGTACCTGAACTCCCTCAGAACTTTTCACAAAAACCACCATTTAGCCAGCTCCACCTCCTGCTGTGTTTGTGCAATTGCTCTTTGGGGCCAAGGGCTGGGTCTAACATGTATTCCCATTAAATATCTTCTTGTTACATTCATCTTTTCACTTCAACTTGCCAAGAGGAGTTTAAAACATGATTCTGTCATCAAAATAGTAGCTATAATTTGTTCATAGATTGGATGAGATTGCCTTTTCTGTTTTTGTCAATGTCAGGATTCTTAACCTTTTTCTTCCCTAGCAACTGAGGGATACGATACTCTTCCTTCAATAACACTGGCTGATTACTCAAGGCATTGGGGTGAGGGGATTGAGAAGCAAGACTACCTAAATACTAGGTTGCAAGGCATGCATAAAGTGAAGCTCATCCCCTTCCTCCCCGGATTCGTGCTCATAGTTTTCTGATTAGCGTCTTAGAATGGCTGATTCACGCTATACTCATAATTATATTGAAAATACAATGGCACATTATGAATCACTTCACTCGAGGTTGGCCTCCGCCTGATCATTTGAAAAATGATCTACTCACCATTTGAAAAATATGTGTGTGTGTGTGTTTGTGTGTGGTGTGAGTGTGTGTATATATAAAGATACATATGTGTGTGTGTGTATATATATATCTCTGTGTGTGTATGTATAATCACTCGTAATTAATCTTCTTGGCTAGTAGGTTATCATGGGACAACTTGTTGAATGCCTTGTTAAGATCTACATACACACCCAGCTCCTGATCCAAAGTTCTTTCATGTACAAGTCAGAATTCAGAACATTTGAAATTCAGTGCTTTTGAAATTTAGAATTCAAATACAGAGGATATTCAGACTTAGAAAGAGGCTAGACCTTAACATAGCGCTCTGTCACAGCACTGCACGGAGCTCTCTCTCACAACCAAAGCAGCATGTGTAGGCAATTTTGTAACTTCAACATAATGGCACGGATTTTCATATTGGAGGTATTTTACCTTAGATACACATTTCCTCAAGTTTTTTTCTGGCTTGGTTTATTACCTCTATTTCTTTTAGTCAATTATATGTTAGCCTTTTTCATTTCCTCTGAAAAGTCAATAAAAACATAACTAGAGAAAAGTTGGGGTAGAAAAGGCTATCATCCATTTCATTGTCTGGGTTGCTTAAGAAGTGTTTATTTGTGGACCGGGAATTTCTTATTTGCATTGGCACTGCCTTTGTGTATATATCCACTGCTTAGCAAAATCCTCTTCCTGAGCTGGTGAGCCTGGAGGCCTGGAAATGAAGGCCCCTGGCAGACTTGAAACAGGTGGCCTTAACTGCCCCAAATTAACCCTTTCAGGCAGTGCGTTTCTTCTCTGCTCTCACCAGGGCAGGCAGCAGTATTTATCAGATGTCCACATGAAAAACAGGTGTTAGATGATGATTCAATATTTTAAAATATTTCACATATGCTTTTGGAAAAACAATAACAACAAAAAAACCCAAGAAGGAAGTTTGTTAATCGGAACGAAGTTTGTTAATACTTGTAAATATTTCTGTATTATCTACTGCGTTTAAAACAACTACATTTAAAACAGACTGGGCCCAAACCCTGGAAGGAAGTTGCAAACCTGTGGATGATGTGTTCAGTTGTATAAAATGCTCTTGAGGAACTTAAAATCTAGTTAAGAAAATTATATTTTTTAAAAAATGTGTTTTCTGTTTATAAAGATGACTTAAGTTTGTTGTAAGAAATTTGGAAAATACATAAAATGTAAGAAAGAAAATTCATATCACCTATATTCCACCACCAATAATCACTATTAACATTTGGTGTAACTTTTAAAAGAAATGTGTATGTGTTTAAATTCCTTTTTGCAAAGCTGAGATTATATTATACACATTTAAATGTGCCTTTTCACCTACTATAGTTGTAACATCTCCCAAAGTCACTAAGTATTATTTAAATCTATCTTATGGATAGGAAGTATTCCATCATTTGGATGCACAATAGTTAATTTAGCAAATCTTTTTTAGGAATTATGTTGATTGAAACCATTGGCTATTACAAGTAACACTGAAGTATATATCTTTGTAAATACATGTTTATGTACATCAATAAGTATTTCTCTAGAAGAATTTCCTAGATGTTGATTTAATGGTCTGAAAAATATAAATACAATATAGGGTTTTAAAAAATAGTTGGATGCAGTGGCTCATGACTATAATCCCAGCACTTTGGGAGGTGGAGGTGGGAAAATTGCTTGAGCCCAGGAGTTCCAGGCTGCAGAGGGCTAAGATGGTGCCACTGCACTCCAGCCTGTGCAACAGAGTGAGACATCGTCTCAAAAAATAATAATAGTAATAATAATAATAATAAATACACATGGCCAAATTCTGTTCAAAATGCTGTAGGAATTTACACACACACCAATGATGAATGAGGACACCCATTTGCTTTAACCTTGGACATTTTCATTTGACAATTTGGTAGCTAAAAATAATACCTTATTCTAATTTTTGTCTCTTTCCTTCCTACAGAAGTTGAACATGTTCTCTTGTTTATGGATCATCTCTATTTCTTCTTGGTTTGCAAATCGTGTTTTCATGTGTTTATCCCCTTGTTCTTCTGGAATTTCATAGTTTTCTTAATGATTCTAAAAGTTCTGTACATACTAATACTATTGTCCTTTGTGTGTCATGTATACTGCAAATATTTTACCTGATTTGTCTATATCTTTAAAATTTTTTTAAGCTTACAGATGTTTTTACATTTTTATGTAATCAGTACTATCAAGTTTTTTTCTATAGGATTCCTCTCCCCTTTTATGTTAGCAATAACTTTGCCACAGTAAGATTAGCTGTTTGAATTTACATTTTTATCTTGTTCTGTTATTGTTTCTCATTCTCTCTCAAACATGGAACTCTTTAGTCTATTTGCAATTTAGTGTGTGATACATAGAGTAAAATTTGGCTTTGTCTTCATTCCAAGTGATTCACCCCGTTTGCCGTCATCATTCTTAATTTTCCCTCCAGCCAGTTTGAAATAGCATCTTAATCACATGTTAAATTATTGCATAGACTTAGGCATGTGTTTTTGTTTTTCTTTTCTGTTCCACTCATCTGCCGGTTTGCTAAAATCATTCTGTTTTATTTTTTGCAGCCAAATAACATATTCTAATATCTGACCTTAGGAGCCCATTCTCTCACAATTCTTGCCTTTCAGAACTTCTTGTTTGGTCTTCTGTCTGGTCTTCTAAATACACTTTTAAATCATTTTGTTAAAATATCCACCCCCCTTTTCTGAGACAGCATTTTGCTCTGTTGCCCAGGCTGGAGTGCAGTGGTGCAATCATGGGCCACTGCAGCCTCGACCTCCCAGGTTCAAGGAATTCTCCTGCCTCAGCCTCCTGAGTAGCTCGGACCACAGGTGCACGCCACCATGCCTGGCTAATTTGGTTTGTATTTTTTGTAGAGACAGAGTTTTGCAATGTTGCCCAGGCTAATCTCAAACTCCTGGGCTCAAGTGATCTACCCTCCTTTGCCTCCTAAAGTGCCAGGATGACAGGTATAAGCTACCGCACCCAGTCAAAATATCTCATTTGTAATGGCATTGAAACATCATTAATTACATTTTAAATTAACTTGGAAAAAATTGATCTCTTTAAAACTTTGAGAACCTTCCAGAAGAAACTGACAGAAGACACACAAATATTTTCACTTGTGCTGCTCCCTTCACTGGGGCATTACTGAGGGTAAAGCACTAGAAAAGTTAGAGGCCACAGCAATTCAGATGACAGAAAGGGAATTCAAAGAACATGAAATTGCAACAAATCCCTGGAGGATGGACAAGGGGTGGAAGCTGCAGCCTGCACTTTTTGTCAGGGACAGCCCAGAGAACCCCTAGACTAGGAGAAGGCAGACGTCTCAGAGGGTGGAGTAACAGTGGGGCTGAAAGCAGGGCATTCATTGAAATTCTGTATGTGGAACAGAATAACTCCTCTGTCCTTTCCAAAAGTCCACAGGGAGAAAAGCCCAAGGCCAGACATTCATGCCAAGGAAAAATGGGAGGTTCCTTCTTGTCTAATTGCATAAATTGTCTGGGAAAACCAGTGTGGTCATATGGGTTCTAGAAACATCTTTTTAAAATTTAAGTTCTGTTTTCCTGCAGTGAATCTTTTCCACAGGTTATCATCTTAATGTTTCTTTTGAGGGTTATATTCTACTTCTTAGTTGCAGAATACTTTCCTTGGCTAAATATTAGTGTTTGGTTTTCCCCATGAACAGCTGGGTGAATTCCCTCCATCGGCTTACTCTCAGAATCCCCCTCTCATATCTTCCTTATGAGAGATGGTTGATGTAAATTTATATGATTATCAACTCTTACTTTTTCTAGTAAGAGTTTCTGTTGATGTCTCCTCCAAGGCTGCTCTCTGACTAATGTGAGGGAAGGTAGGAAGCTGTTTTTCTTCAGGTTGGCTCTGTTGTCTACCAAATGTCTGGTACAGATGCCAATAACAGAGTCCCTATGGTTCTGTCATGTAGATAACATCTATGCCCAGATTACAGTCCTGATTTCATCATGTTTCATGGGGGCATAGAAAGCAGACTGTCAGACATGTGGGTTTATCTCTTCTTACCTGGCAGTGTGAGATCATCACTTTTTTATTTTTGAATATATGCAAATTATGTGAAAATTTCCGCCTGAGTGGGAAAGGTCACCGTGAGTTGGAATGGTCACAGGAAATCACAGAATAAATTATATCTGAGTGCGGACTTGAAGGATCAATAAGATTCAAATTGAAGTGGTAGATTTTGGAGGAGGTTCCAGTCTCAGGCACAAGCACAGAGATACAATGCACAAGGTTTATTTGTCACGAAGAGAAACACCTTGCTCATATGGAGTATTCATGGTAGATTTCTTTTGAAAGATAGGTAGGGGCCAGATAGTCAAGAGTCCTGGGCACCAAAATAAGTGAATTTATGTTCTATAAATCATAACAAGCAGGCCGGGCAAGGCGGCTCACCCCTGTAATCCCAGCACTTTGGGAGGTTGAGGTGGGTGGATCACCTGAGGTCAGGAGTTCGAGACCAGCCTGGCCAACATGGTGACACCCCGTCTCTACTAAAAATACAAAAATTAGCTGGGTGTGGTGGCGCACACCTATAGTCCCAGTTACTCAGGAGGCTGAGGCAGGAGAATTGCTTGAATCTGGGAGGTGGAGGTTGCAGTGAGCAGAGATCGTGCCACTGCATTCCACCCCGGGCAACAGAGTGAGACTCCGTCTCAAAAAAAAAAAAAAAAAAAAAAAAAAATATATATAATGAATTCCCATTGGTAAAGTATAATTGATACCACCTAGTTGGCGATAGTGGTATTATATATATATATATATATAACGAGCAGAAATTTCATATGCCAAAAGATGTGTTCCACAAGGATTGCGGCAACCCCCAAAGAGAAGAATCTGTCTTCCCCATGCTAAGGACAGCCAGCCAGCCAGCTCAGGGCACCAGGGAGGCACCCACCTGTCGAAGAGCTGGTCCCTGCACATTATAGTCCCCATGGTCAACCCTATCAATAATCATCTAAGCCAGTGCCGCAAACATAGAGAGCAAGGCAAAGAAAAGCAAAGACCTTTTAGACAAAAGACACAACACTGAAGAGTATACAATGGATGAAGGAGACTGCTGTGCCCTGGCTCTCAAGAATTCAATCACTGGTTTGGAGAAGTGGATATGGCTTCAAGAGCATCCTGGGGCATGTTAGAAGAAGGAGCAGGAAGAAGGGCAGATGGCAAATATAGATATCCGCTCCAGAGGAGGAAGGAGAGGAAGCCATGGAAGAAAATGTGGCTGTGCCCAGGCACGTGATCCAATGTCACAAGACTTCTAAGATTCACAGCTAGTTTTGAAGCCAGGAACAATTACTCAAGGAAGTGATGCAGCAACCTGGTGTCATGAGTCAATCAGGCCCACTTTAGCCCTCAGGCCTTGGCTCATGTTCAGTGTAAGTGGAAACATGAGAGCCTCGTACTATGATTTCAGTTTGCCTTTTTTTAGTTTATTGAGTCCAACGTAAAAGCCGAAATCACAAAGTAAAAATAATAGTCACATTCAAAAGGATCATTTTCTTGTTTCCCTATACTAGAAAACCGACGTTTAGCATGTGCCCAATTAAAACAAGGGCTTTTCTTTTCTCTTTTATTTATTTATTTATTTATTTATTTATTTATTTATTTATTGAGACAGAGTTTCGCTCTTGTTGCCCAGGCTGGAGTGCAAAGGCACAATCTCAGCTAACCACAATCTCTGCCTCCCAGGTTCAAGCGATTCTCCTGCCTCAACCTCCCAAGTGGCTGGGATTACAGGCACATGCACCACCCACCACGCCCGGCTAATTTTGCATCTTTAGTAGAGACAGGGTTTCTCCTTGTTGGTCAGGCTGGTCTCGATCTCCTGACCTCAGGTGATCCACTTGCCTCGGCCTCCCAAAGTGCTGGGATTACAGGCTTGAGCCACTGCACCCAGCCTTTCTTTTTTTTAAAAAAAGAAGAATGATTGGTGCTCTTCATATGATATACATAATATATACTTATTATGGAAAAAACAGTTGAATAAAAATTATATTACTTTATCATACCCAAAGATTAGCCTATTGTTATATTCTTTAATCTTTATACATATATATGCATGTGTGTATACATATATAGAGATAAACATATAAAATATAAAAATACATAAACATATGTGAATATATACACATGTACATTTATATGTGTATATACACATATATTTGTATGTATATATATAAACCCTATAAAAATAGGATTCTACTGCCCATTCTGTTTAGTAACCTTAAGCAATGTAAATTCAAAGATGCCAAGATTTTATCTCTTTTTTTGCAACAATAATAAAAGCAAACAGAATGTGATTTTCTAAAATCCCTTTTCTGCAGAGATAATCATAAATATTTGTTAAACTATATCGTAGCTGGGGGTGAGAGAGGTGAGTGAATACGGTCCTTTGTAGGGAGTGGGCTTTACATTTCACCTTCACTGACTTGCCCAGCCTTACAGAAAGCCATGCAAGTATTTCATATGTCCACAGCTATGAGTCGGAAACCATTTGTCATCAGAACCGAGGAAGAAGAATGAGGTGAACAGGGTGGGCCTAATACAGGTACTGTAGGGATTATCCATTCCCGGAAGGGAGAGGACAACAAACTCATTGTCACCTCGGATACAGTCATGCATTGCCTCAGAGAAAGGCATCATTAGGTGATGTGCAAACGTCATGGATTGCACTTACACAAACCTAGATGGTATAGCCTACTACACATGTGGGCTCTATGGTATAGCTTATTGCTCCTAGACTACAAACCCATACAGCATGTGACTGTACTGAATACTGTAGGCATTTGTAACACAATGGTAAGCATTTGTGAATCTAAACACAGAAAAAATACAGTAAAAATACCACATTATGGAACCACCATCATATCTGCAGTCTGTTATTAACCAAAATGTCATTATGCAGCACATGACTGTTTTTAAAGAACAAATGAGTCACTTAGGAAAGAACACATGAATCTTTTTTCGTAATTACTCCCCATCACGGGTTCATTTTCCAATTCACTAGCTGTACTTTGAGCACATTCATTCAACAAATGGCAGACACGATGTTCTAGGTGCCGTTCTGGGTGCTGGTGACAGTGCAACAAAGCAGAAAAACTCCCACCCTCTTGGAGCTTACCTTCTAGTAGGGGGAGGCAAAGCAGAAATAAGTACATGGTATGTCAGATGGTAAGAATAATGAGGAAAATAAAGTAGGGAAAGAGATTGGGGCTGTCTGTGATAAGGGGTGAGATTTCAAACACTGGAGGTCAGAAAAGGCCTTACTGAGAATGTGAGCTTGAGCAAAGACCCAAAGAAAGTGAGGGAGTGGGTCGTGTGGCTGACTGGCCAATGACATTGCATGCAGTAAATAGCAAGTGCAGAAGGCCCAAGGCAGGGCGTGCTCGGAGTATCCAAGTGATGTAAGGGAGCATCCAGCTCAGAAAGGCTGCCAGTGTGTTAGTACCTGAGAGAGAAGAGAGGAAATCAGAGAAGATGAGACTAGCCGAGAACAGAGGAGCCAGTCTGGGTAGGGTCTTGTAAGCTCCTGAATGATTTGGGAAAACACTGAAAAGATTCTGGACAAGAAGGCGCTATGATCTGAGTTAGGGTCACTCTGGGAGCTGTTTTCAGACTGCAGTACCTGTAAACATAGATGGAAGGACCCCAGAAATAGGGACGTCAAGCCTGGAGATGGCAATCATAATCAGGGAGAGGAGTCATTGGGGAAGCTGAATCTCCAGGGACAAGAGCAGGACCCATGGAGTACAGTCTCCTTTACCCACGCGGTAATTCTCCTACACCACCAACCTTGGTTTGGACTCTTGGCAGCTGCGCATAACATGGGCTCTCAGTCAGGCTTGTGGATAAATGGAAGAAGAAAGAGAGAACAAAAAGAATCCTGCTGATGGAGGCTGCTGGTCTTGATAGTGTTGCGCAGGCCTGGAGGGGAGACAGGTTGCAAACCCAGGCTCCCTGTGCAGTGGGAAGAACAGCCTGCAGAGCTCCCATGTAGGGGAGAGCAAAGCCCTTGACCCCACAGGGGCCCGGGTGCCTGTTCTGATCATCTTCCCAACATGCATGCTTCATTCTGTCATCTGGACCCCTGGGGACATCCTCTTGGCTGCTCATTATGGTTTTACTTCTTTTTAATTCAGCTTCAGAGCTGTAAGGAGAGACATGGTATAATTAATGAGTTGAGCTTTTAGTTTTTGTCCCAGCTGCCAAGGCTACCTAAGTAAAGATGCTTTTGCAGTTTTTTTCTATTGTTAAATATTGGTTTACTCTTCAAATTTTCCCCACTTTCCAGTATCTGTAGACTATACTTATGTATGCCCTTTAGGGTTTGCCATCTGTTGAAAAGCAAGTACAGATGAGGAAGGAGAGGAAGCAAAGATCAGCTAGGGTACGTTGTGGTTGGAAAATATACCAGCTGTGATTCAATTCTAAATTTACTACAGGTTCATTGCAGAATCCAAGTCACCTTTCTGTAAAATGGAGAAATAGTATCTTCTAATCTAACACAGAGAGATCCCATAAACACCCAGATAGTAGTCGCTGCCTTCCTGTTATGAAGGCTATGTTTTCTACACTACTGGTCATCTATCTCTAAGGGCTTCTGGTGGGCCCGTAAGACTGTCCAAGAAACTATGATACAGCCAAAAACACTTTCTACCAGTGTCCCCACTGTAGTCAAACGATGGTCACAACATTTACTTACTGGTGAAGACTGCAACTTCCAGATTGCAACTGACTGCTGGTCTGTGGCATGACATACATATATATCATCAGTCGGGCACAGTGACTCATGCCTGTAATCCCAGCACTTTGGGAGGCCGAGGTGGGTCTCCCAAATATACATATATTACTTTTGAGGTGGAGTCTCACTCTGTCACCCAGGCTGGAGTGCAGTGGTGCGATCTTGGTTCACTGCAGCCTCCACCTCCCAGATTCAAGTGATTCTCCTGCCTCAGCCACCCGAGTAGCTGGGATTACAGGTGCCTGCCACCAGGCCCAGCTAACTTTTTGTATTTTTAGTACAGATGGGGTTTCACCGTGTTGTCCAGGCTGGTCTCCAACTCCTGACTTCAGGTGATCCACCCACTTCGGCCTCCCAAAGTGCTGGGATTACAGACATGAGCCACCGTGCCCGACTGATGATTAGTATTTTTATGTGTTCTTAAACAGATCTGTATTAATTTGCTATGGCTGGCACAACAAAATTCCACAGACTAGGTGGCTTCAACAACACAAAATATATTTACTCACACTTGCAGTGGCTGGAAGTCCAAGATCAAGGAGTTCGCAGGACTGGTTTCTACTGAGGACTCTCTCCTTGTCTTGTAGATGGCTGCCTTCTCAGTGTGTCCTCAAAAGGTCTTTATTCTACATACAACCATGTCTGTGACCAAATCTCTTCTTATAAGAACACCAGTCATGTTGGATTAGGGCCCACTCTAAATAGCTTATTTCAACTTAACTCTTTAAAGACTGATATGGTTTGGTTTTGTGTCATCTCCCAAATCTCATGTCGAATTGTAATTCCCAGTGTTGGAGGTGGGGCCTGGTGGGAGGTGATCGGATCATGGGGGTGATTTCTAATACTGTTTGAAAGTGTAAAGCACCTCCTCACTTCTCTCTCTCTCTCTCTCTCTCTCCTGTTCTGCCATGGGAAGATGTACCTGCTTCCCTTCCCTTCACCTTCCACCATGACTGTACATTTCCTGAGGCCTCTCTAGCCATGCTTTCCATACAGCCTGCTGAACTGTGAGTTAATTAAATCTCTTTGTTTTATAAGTTACCCAGTCTCAGGTAGTTCTTTATAGCAATGTGAGAATAGACTAATACAAAGACCTTATCTCCAAAAACAACTATATTCTGAGATAACTGGAGGTTAGGACTTCAACACATGAATTTTGGGAGGACAGAACTCAGCCCATGATGAGATCTAATTGTCTATTTGACAAGCACCTGCTGAGTACTTGCTATGAGCTAGGCAGTTAGCCTAGCTGGTCAGGGCATAGTCAAAACCATACTGATTATGTTAATGAGCCAGTTGGCATAACCCTCCCCAAGGACAGGCAAAAGAGTATAGCAGAAGTGGAGTAATGCTTCCATCATTCTTGCTGAAGCAGCCCCAAGCACTTGTGTTAGGTGCACCAGGAGATCATTTTCAGCAATAAGAAAGACATGCTCCAGTTGGGAGACTGCTGTTAGACACAGTGGGCTAACCCAGGACTATAGTGTCCAGAGATGAAGGCTTCCTCTTTGAGCCACTGTAGGGGGCACAGTCCACTGGTGTTGGACTCAGAATAGACTTGGGGAATATGGGCTTATAGGTCTTAAAGTGAAGGGGCCATATGAATACTTGGAAGATGTTAAGTGATGACATGAGTCAGTGCTTGGAATGACTCAGCCATGGCCATATGACTAGCAGCTGTTGACCAAGTGTTATGGGAAGGTGAATGGAGGCAGGGGGATCAATGTCTGACAGTTGAGGGTAAAAGACAGGACAGCCCAGACATTCGGTGGTGGATGAGAGGAATACCTAATTCCAAAGCAGAAGCCCATGAACACATTGAAACAACACTGGGCACAGTCATGGGGTTTATTTTTATATGCCTTAAACCTTTCATATTTATTATGTGATCTTATCCTCCCAAAAAACTTGTTGAGTAAGTAGGGCAGGTATTACTAATCCTATAAGTTAAATAAGGCAATAAGGCCCAGGTTAGTCAAATGAGTGGCTAAGACCACACACTACATTAAATCAAAAGCGTTTCCTGACTCCCATTCCTGAGTTCATTCAACTTTCAGTGCTGAGACTGGTTGAGGGATTTGTCAGCAGTGATTTTTAGAAAAGCTCATGCAGTCCTTTTCGGCTTTGTGAGAGAAGGTGTTTTGGCTGGGTCTGAGCCCTGCCCAGCTGCTTGTCATATGTCAAGAGTCATAATGCAGGGGTGAACCAAAGGCACCCCTTGTCCTTGAATATTCTGAGTGGTCATTAACTAGAATGGTTTTTGAAGGGAGACTTATGCTTGAGTCATGGCAAGGCAAAAGGAAGCCTTCGTCCCTCCCTCCCTTCCTTTCTTGTCTAGAGCTTAAAGGCAATGTCAAGCAGCCTACTCTCTATTCTATTTCCCCTGGGCCACCTCCTTGGCCTTCCTTGGCTCCTAGACTCAAAGTTTCTCCCAAGCGAAAGATGCACCAACATTTCCAATCTAACTCCGAAGTCCTGAGGCTGCTTCCTCTGGGAAGCCCTTCTTCAGCCCCCAGACCTAAGGCAGCGGTCTATCCCTTCTGCTCCATAAACCCTAGCACTGTCATAGCACCAGAGGCTTTGACAGGCAATTGCCCATTGGCCTTTCTGGGTTTCCTATGAGACTGTGCTTCTCATGGACAAAGGCTAGTCCTTCTGGATCACAAATTTACTCCCAGGGTGGCTACAGTGATCCAGGATACTCCCTTGAAGGAACGGAAAGAGGAAACAAAAGAGTGAGGTTTTACAAGATCTTCACTCCTGCCTCCCCCAAATTCCACTCCAGCTGTAGGTTGGCAGAAGAGAGAAGTAAGGGAGTGTTGATCATTCTTTGCTGAAGCTGATCTATGGTGGTTCCATTATGGTTACGATTCTCAAGAAACTTGGACAGAAAGGGTGTGTGGAGAGAGGCAAATAAGGGCCACGACAAAGATCGCTTTCTTGGAAGGAAAGGAAGGTGGAAACCAGAGGGATCCTTTCTCTGACCTTGGAGGATAAGTGAGGAAATGGAATTCCAGTGGAACGGTGGTAACAGCTATTGATCATGACGGAAGCTAAAAGGGTTGGGTCATGTCTGCCATGGCTCATCTTGGCAGTTGCACTCGGATATGGCCTGCACTATTCAGAATCTGAGTTTGGACTCTGAACCATTATAAAAAGCCTGGATGAACCAAATATAAACATGCAGAATGCAAATTCCAAGAAATAAAAAAAGTGATGATATTTATTAAAACCCCAAGGCAAATAGTATTTAAAGAGGACACTGATATACACAGGACTGCTGTCACTTCCTCACTCTAAAATAGAGCCTGTTCCAGCTCATCTCACACATGACTATTATGTAGAACAAGCCATAAAATATGACCATAAAGCACTTTGCACACATAAAATGCTACATGGCAAATCCTTACTACTACTTCCCATCGTTTAATATCTGAAAATAAATGTCTACCAATCATAATAATTTTATGTGACTTTGATGGGTGCTGGCTCTTACCAAGCATGGAAGTAGAAAATGGGCTATCTGTGGAAGGCATAGTTTTACCTTGTAGGTAAAACTGCCTTGCTAGAATACATTTATTTGTGTCCTTCATATTGAAAAAAAAAAATGTTTGCCTGTCTGGAAGATTCTGAAGGTAGATAAAATGCTTTACTTGACATTTCCCCCCAGACCCTATCACACGGTAGGTAATTATTATAATATGTTCATTGAATGAATTAATGATTGCATGAATTGATGATTCAAGATAAACTAAGGGTACAAGCTTCTAGGTAGAATGGGAGCCATCAAACACTGTCCCTAACCCGGACACACACATTGCTTTATGACTGGAGTAGGATCATTGGCATTGTTAGGGAACTGGTCCAAGTTATTTCTGTATTATGCATTTCTTCAGAGGTTAGGACTGTCAGGTTTAAATCTTTTCCTTTCATGCATTATAAAAACTGTTTTTACTTTGCATTCGTGACTCAGTTAGCCATATTCTTGGAAAGTGTTGGCACTATTTCATTGTTCAGATTAGGATCCTCTTCACTTTGTTCCCCACCCAAAACAAAACAAAAACAAAACCACCACGGTTCATACTCTGAACATCAAACTCCTCGTCTCTAAACAGTAGGGGCTGGTCCAAATGCCTCCTTTCTACTTAAGACTCCATGATTTTGTGAGGACACCTCAGTCTAGTGCCTGCCAATGGAATAGATTTATTTTAAGAAGAAAACAGGTTGGGGAAGGAGCTGCTGGGCAGCTTCACCCATTTAATAGTGTGCTTGACAATATAATTCACCTTGTGCTCCTTCCTGAATCACAGCCTCCAATATGCTGCATGCCCCTGACAGCTGGGGCACCATTTGCTGAGTTGAGGCAAGATATGCATTTTGCAACCACTCTATCTCACCCACGCAGGAAACCATTCACCTTCTGGCTGACCTAGCAACCAAATCATAAGCTCAACAGAGAAGCCGGGTGTGATGTGGAAGCTTAGAGGGGGAAAGAACCAGATTGCTTTATGCAGGGTTATTGTCCAGATTTATTTATGGCCCTTAAGTTAGAACCCCTCCACATGCTGTTGGCTGAGAAAGAGAGGGCTGCTATTTAGCAGTATGATGATTTTTTGAAAAAATCCTTGAAATGATTACATATTCCCAAAATTCAGCTTGTAACTGTTTGACAAAACACAATGCCTGTATGTGTGGTCATTAACTACAATGATCTGGGGCATGAGGCAGGATGTGGACACACCACACACTCCTACTGAGATTACAGTCAGGAGCTAGGCATTGCTCTTCATTTTGAGTTTAAAATAAAAAAGACAAGACTGACAAATGAAATATTAATATGGAGCACCCGCCAACAGGTTCATAAAAATTAAGTACTCCTTTTACCTTTTGCCTCCTCTGCATGGTTTCTCTTTTTGGAATCAAACCAGCTCTCCTTGTCATTATCCAATCGATATGGCCGATGGCAATCCTGGGCACTTGGAAACGATGTCCATGTGCTCTGCAGCAGCTGCCATCCATCTCTTGCTTTTCCTTAATTTCTGCTGACAAGCATGTTTGCTCCCACAAAAGGCTTAGATTTGTAGAAGAAGAACATTGGGATTGTGTCCATTTGACCTAAATTTGGGGATGTGGTGACATTGTGATGAGATTTGCTCATAGTAAATCTTAACTGATAGGACTAAAGCAAAACCTGAATCATTGCACGTTGACTGGCTCCATCTGTGTTGGGAAATACAGGTACAGAGTGGAGCATTCAAAGACGGCAGCTCTCTGATGTGTGTGTTTATTGGAAAACAGTGTGGAGAAGAGAATGGTTATAACAGTAAGCAGCCAAGAAAGGAGAGTGTTGACAGAGGAAGGAGGTAGGTGAAGGAGATACTAGGTTTCTCCACTTTATCACTTCTCTCCTTTTCCATGCAGAGCAAGAGACATCATTGTGGCTTGGTTCCTTAGATGTACTTCTGTATGCTCTCCTACACTGCAGAGACATCCAAATGTCTTCAGCTGATTAAAGTCAATAGGTAAGTTTGGGGCCAGGTGCAGTGGCTCATGCCTCTAATCCCAGCATTTTGGGAGGCAGAGGCCAGAGGGTCACTTGAGGCCAAGACTTTGGGACCAGCTTGGGCAACATAGTGAAACCCCGTCTTTGCGGAAAAAAAAAAAAAAAAAAAAAAAAAAAACTAGCTTGGCATGGGGGGGGGGGCCTGTGATGCTAGTTACTTGGGAGGCTGAGGTGGGATGATCGCTTGAGCCCAGGAGGTTGAGGCTGCAGTGTGCCATGACTGCACCACTGCACTCCAGTCTGGGTGACAGAGCAAGACCTCATCTCTAAAAAAAACTTTTTAAATTTAAAGAAACAGGTAAGTTTGAGGTGTCAGGTTGTTAGCATCACACATGGTGCAGTAATTAACGAAGGTGACTTGTGAGCTGCAGGGTCCATCATGAGGCCCTTCTTGTGAGACTTGGTCAGCCACAGGCTCTCCCAGTGGGATGTGCTGAAGCCCCTTTCCACCCTGTCCCTGCCCTCCCAAACAATGAGAGTGCTGCTGGGCCATATGCAAGAAGCCCTGAATGGTAACATCTGACATCATGTGCTGTCGTGGGCACCAAGGAGGTGCCTTGATGGTGTGTCCATCAGATCGGAGTCTTCCTTCAGCTATTTGACTGGATTTCTCTTCCAATTCCAACTTCACACTATTCATTTCCCCAGGGGGCTTGAAGGTCTGTTTCGCACCCTGGGCAATTCGATGGGGACTGACAACCAGCCTGGTCCCACCCTGCCTGACCCATTCTCCTGGGGGATAATAGTCCCTGAGATGACTGAGACTCAGGGCATTTATCTCCACTTTGATGCTATTTCTACTTCATCCTGTGCCTCTAATGACCAAAACAGTCAAGTAGACAGAGTCCTACTTGATCCAATCTCATGAGAAAAAGACTTCATTCTTCTTCAAATGTCTTGAGGACACATGTGTCAACTATCTGAGGTCCTTGAAAGAGAGTCTAAATTCAGGTATGGGATATATCATGGTGATCAAGTTAATCTGCCTAATTTCTCTTCTCCACATGTCAGCATATAATAACAGGATATAAGTAAGGAAGACACTTGAAGGTTTTTAAGAGGAGAGTGTGTGTTTCAGACATGGCCTCTCAGCTGTGGCAGGGGAGAGGTGTGAGGTAGAGGATAAAGGACAAGGCTTGGGAAGGTACAGATGGAGACAGAGGGTCCTGAAACACAAAGTGAGAAGCCAGGCTGTTCCATTGCCCTTTTTACCCCTTCCTTGCTGGGGCACAGCATCACAGGGCAGGGTACAGTGCAATTCTGACATCAACTACCACAGTTGGTGCAGACTTTCCTGGTTGAAAGCAGAGGCCCCCCCCAAAAACCCCCACCCTTCTGACCCCAGCCACAAGCCCTGGGGTTTCCAGGCCACCCACACATGATTGAAATACAGGCTACATGATTGATCTCATCTGCAACCTTCTCCACTCCCCCAACCCCTCTAAGCATATGATTGGCATTTCTGGCCTGGATAGTCCCTATCTTGAAACTGTCAAGGGCACAGTCACCTCACCTCATCAGCATGAACTCAGGCCTGGCCTCAGGGGCCCACCATGAGTACCAAAGACACTCCTATCGCTCAGAACATTCCAAGAGTTTAGAAATTCCCACCCAGGAACCCAAGCAAAGACCAGCCACATTCTTTACTGTAGAACGTCTGCCTTTCTCCTCTCTGCAAAGCCAGATGGGCTGTGAAGCAATCAGCTTCAACCAGCGGCTCTCATCCCTCACCAGTTACAAATGGGCTTCCTTTTGCAAAACTGGAATTGAGACTTAAAAACAGAGGCCAAGTCACATTTTGTTTTACAAACTTGCTTTACCATGGGATTTCTTTTAGCTCAAACTCCCCAAGGTATTTAAAATCTAATAATAACTGCACTGCATTTGTGTGCTTGCCGAGAGACCGTTCTGCACATGGAGAGCACAGTTCCAGTCCCAGCTTGTGGTTTCTTGGCAGCGGGACCTTGTAGGGGCTGCCTTAGGGTGTGTGGCCCTGGGAAAACATTTTTACAGGGTCTCATCTCTGTACAGAAATTTGAGTTACCTTAAAATCATGGTGTCAGCACCATTCTAGTGCCTCACACAATCTCATGAAAGGATACTCTGCCGGCTGGCAGGCATGATCTGCTTGGTGGGACACCCTCTTGGGTCTGGGTCCAACTGAGGACCCTGGAACAACCCCATAGGTGCAGGTCTTTAAGCTTCTTGGGTAGCTGGTCACCCCAGTGAAATGGGGTAAATAGAGTATTGGAGACACATGAAGACCAAGGTCCCCAGGGGTCCCACACTCCTCAGGGATGGGAGGGCCTAAGGCATGGAGCACAGCAGCCCCACCTCCACAAGTCCCTTGAGTTTGCCAGGGTGTCAGGATGTTTCTGGACATTGGACAAATTCCTTAATCTCTGTTTGTCTCTTCCCGCATCTGTAGAATGGAGGTTATAATAGCAATGACTCAGGGTTAGTGGGAGGACAGAACCAAAGTAGAGCCTGGCGTAAAATAAGTGCTTTTTTAAGGTGTTAATTCTGATTCAGTTTTATGGGTTTTTTTTTTTTT